>NW_020454527.1:367812-636617 GCF_003342845.1 Nothoprocta perdicaria
ACCTGGCTTCCCTCTAACACAGTGATTCTGCTTCAGACAACAAAATCACGCTTTGATGCTTCTGTCTGGCGCAAACATAACCAACATCTTGAGACAAAGTGGTGAATAACAGAGGAGAATATTCAGGCATATTTTGGCAAACTATGCACTCAGTTTCAAATGACTGTGATTACGCTTTTTTTTTTTTTTTTCACCCTTCTTTTTCTCGCTGACATGACAGCAAGCACATTTCCTTCAAAAAAACACATTTAGAGCCCGTCAGAGATAATCATTTAAGGTCAGATTTTTCAAATGTGCTTGGCATACTGAATGCAGATAGGATGCTAAGATGCTAAGCTCTTCTCTCTCTTCTTTTTTTTTTTTTTTTTTTTTTCTTCTCTTCATCCTACAATAGGACTTCTAGGTACAGAATAACTTTGAAAATTCAGTGTCTATGTAAATCCCTCAGCTTTGGGAGATCGAGTTTCTATGACTCTCTGCTATTTTGGCAAAAATACCCTGAAGGTGGGATTTTCACACATTCTCACAGCTGACCATGTTCTGCTCCCATAAAATCAGTGAAAATACTTTTAAATTAGATCAGTGTTATCTGATGTGGATCTGAGCCAATCTGCAGGTCTAGGCCCACTCACCAACCTCTCTGATTATCTGAACACCTATTTTTAGGATTAAACTTTAAACTCTGATACAAGTATCAGAGGACAAAAGCTGTACCTCAGCATGGGTTCAAACCCTTTCCTCGTACTCCAGGAGGACCAAACACGTGGTGCCAGGCAAGCTATACCCTAGCCTACCCATAGATGTGCTTACTATGCCTTTTCCGTAAATGTACAGGAGRTATTTGGGGTTTACATGCCTGTATGGAAGTTTTCTGCATGTGATCCTTTTGGATTAATGAGGAGGAAGAGATACATTATGATACCATTTCTCTCGGCTAGCTGAGGTAGATCAGGTAGATATCTACAGTAAAGCCTGGTAATTGCCCCCTCAAACTCCCTGTTGCTCYACTTGTCCACAAAGGGTGCTAGATGACTACTTCACATTTGAATTTCTGTACCATGCCATGGTTTCCTGGATGAGATCAAAACCACTGCTGGGCACCATCATTATGGGTAGAAAATAGTGGTCATTCAATGTGTAAACCCCCTCATCCCTATCTTTATTTTGCATCTTAATTATACCCATTGGCTTCTCTTAACGAAAGTCAGTCCAAGCTTGATTGCTTCTTTGCCTAGTGCTGTGTTAGATACTGTGTAGCTGTATCCTCTATTGTGGCCATTTCCCTTTAAAATTGCTTGATTTTACCTTTGTGAGACATTTTATCCTTAGGACAGAAATGGAATCGTGACTAATTCACTCTCTAAGACATTGTATATTTGGTGTCACATTCATCTATAATATGATACCACCCTTCTTTATTTATGTCCCCTGAGTTCTCTAGAAGACAATTTAGAGAATCTCTTGTTCAGTTTTTTGGTAGATTCTTGTGTTGCTGATTTCACWGTTATTCTCAGAGACAATGAACAAACGGAGATATTTGATCTGTTTGTTTGTATTCTTCTCACTTATTATGAGAAGATTTTATTTATAACAGATGAGCCTAAAATAAAAGACACCAGATCCTAGCACCCCAGTGCTTTTTATTTCTGTTACTGTAAATGCAATACATTTTCCCTTTGGCTTATCATAAGCCAACATAAACCTCTGGATGGTTTTCTTCCCCAACAATTCCATCTCCTATTTTCTTATATCATGTGCTGAGAATGGCATCCATACAAGAGGATCAGTGTAAAGCATCTGCTGTAAATTATCCAGTAAGATTGATCGATTGATTTTTCATTCTATGAAATAAACTCCCTTTGTTTGGAGTTTGACTTCGACCTCAAGTGAGCATCAATACTGATACATGCCATGATGCATCTGCTACAGAGTTCTTTGATTTCAATAAAACCAACCTTACCAATTAATTGATATTTATTTACTTGGTGACCTTACACCATTCTAACAAATCTACAAGAAATGACTGTCTACACAAATAGAAAGCACTGCCCAAATGGCCCTAGTGGATAAAGCTGTCACATACCCTGAAGCTTGCAGTCTTCCTATATTCAAAGGTAACTTGGTCTGGAATTTCACAGAGTCACAGAATAACACAGAAAAACACAGAATTTCTTGTGTTTTTGATGTTTGCAGCTATATGTCTAGGAATATTTAAATGGGATTGACAGCTAAGCAGTAAACCAAACTAGCAGTAAAAAATCTCAAATTATGGTGCTAGGCGATCTTCTAAGCTGCACTGCAAATGTAATCACTTTCCTTTATGAGTYCTGATTTATTGTTTCTGAAAGAAGCCCTGTACTTTGGTGGTATTGTAGTCATTTTGTTATGAGACTAACTGTGACATACCTATTTTTTAACTCTGTATTTCTTAGTATTTCTTGCTATTAGAAGTGAATCTAAGTCATTTTAGTAACAGCATCATAAAAGAGCAGGAGAAACTCACCTTGGACTGTATTATTTGGAGGAAAGAGTAAAAAATTTTGTTGTAAGTCAACCAAGTAAGAGGGGAGTGTTCTCTGACTAGGAGACTTCCCCAGATTGACTGGAATAAGCAATTTCTGACATACCAGGTGCTTTGAGAGTTGAAGATTTGATTCCATCCCTACTGGAAATGTGAAAAATAACTCTTTCTAGGCATTTTCAAAAGATACAATGATATAGGTTGCAGGAGGTTCTTCTCTAGCTGCTTTAGCAATCTCAAAAAGCAGAACTTAGGGATTCTTTGCTATGCTTTTCTTTCTATTTGCACCAAAAATTTAAGAATGTGAAGCTTTCTTCCTGGACCTGTTTATGTCTTCCCAAAAGGTGCCTTTAGTCTATCATTTTTGGTAGGGAGGCTGCAATTTCTTTACAGGATCTATGTACAGAGTAGTTATCTTGTGTAACTCTCTAGCATTATCTCAAACTATAGTGGAAAAGCCATGGATCACATTTTTTTCTGAGATTGCTGGTAGATTTTATGTTTCTAGCTCTCTGTTAAACAAGGAACTTGTAGTTAATAGTTGTTGCATTGTGAAAAGAAAAGTTATATTTCTTGCAGGACCGTTGAATTTTGTGTAAACATGTGTCTTAAAGCAAAGTTGCAGGCAGATATACAACCTCAGTTATCTACTGCAGAACTGCAGCATCAGGGCCTCTCCCAAAGCACAAAGTCAGCAAAATAAGAATTTTCAGACCACAGCAGGACTTTATCTCTGCCACCACAGGAGAAAATGTAGCATAGTCAGGCACATAGCCAGGCTTTCTCCCTTAATCTATTTTTCAACAGAAGCATAAAAAGGCTGATGGCTGCTGCTTGCTCATAGGACAGGACAGGACAGGCTTGGGAAGATGTAGTCACTAATACAACAGGCTGTTGTTTTGGCTCCTCACTGACATGCAATGAATGCCTTGCTTTTCTGCTGGTCTTAGGTTTGAGAGGTGGTTAAGCCTTACATGCTGCACAACATTGCAGCAGGTGCTTTAGTTTCTGTAATGGATGTTCTCTTCTGCATAACTTTATGCTGCCCCTGCCTGTAACAGAGGTTTGTTTTTAATTTTTTTAAAAATATGTTAAAAAAATGTTTTTAAACTATTAGATATATTAATCTATTAAAACAACCTGCCTRACAATACTAGACAGACAAAAGGAAAAATGTTAACCACTTTCTTGTGGTTTCTTGTGGTTGTGATTTCATGCAGTGTTTGGTGTTTCTTTATACATAGCCTGAAATGACTGTTACAAATAGAGTTGTTTTCTGCCTCTCCTTTTGTTACCAAGTTTCCTGGTTTGTGAGAGACAGCAGGGAAAAAAAAAGTCAGTTTTGTGTCAGTGATGCCACATGTTGTCCTTTCTCAGTGCTTACCCATAGCCTGAGACTTCCTTATGAACTGAGAAATAGTTGCAAAATGACATGGAAGTGAGGTGCAGGGGTGCAGGTTTTGTCTGAGGAAGTGAGACATGCCCAAGAGCACAGTGGAGGCATTTCAGATCAGAACTGTGTCGTTATCGGAGGTCTTTCATCACTAATAAATAAATAAATAAATAACTTAATGAGAAGACAAAACTGTAATTTGCAGACTCGATTGTTGAAAGTAATAAACATGCTTTATTGTAGAGCAGCTCCCCTCTCAGAGTCTTGCACTSTTTCCCATCAGCAGCAATCTTCAAAAGGTTTTTTATAAGTATAGCAAGCCTCTATTTAGCATGCACGTAACACTTTTTTCAAAGAGCATTAATGCCTGAGATCTAGAATACAAATAATTTCTTTTTTTTTTTTTTCCTGAGGAAAATAACTCATGCTCCCTTGATTTGCTAATGATATATTGTTGTTTTAACTTGATAACCCATGCAACAGATTGGTTTTACTTCACAAATGAACAGGAAAAGGAATACAGGCTGCAAGGACAAATAAAATGCCCTGACCTTCATTTTAAATCTCATTCAAGTAAACTTAAACCTTCAATTAAGGCTCAGCAATGGCTGGATAAATATTTCCTCTTTCCTGGAGTCCCAGCAGGTGTCCTGCTTGCCAGTAGCAATTCCTGAGTCTCTGTAGGTAGATGCTGAGGTAGAGCATATATTGTCCCCTCATCTCATCTTCAGAAGTAGAGGAAGCAAAGCATCGTTTCCAAGGTATTTGTGATATGTGGGTTCCCCTGAGGTTGTGAGCATTAATTACAAAGAAAAGTCAGAGTCCAGTAAAGACATTTCTCCTGGATAAAACTCAGCAATGTGATTTCTATGTGGGTCAAAGATTACRTTATGTTAGTAAGAACAAAATGTATTCGCTTTTGAGCAATTTCTTGGAGTTGAGGGCTAGGGCAAAGGGAAGTAGTTCTAGTAGTGGGCTAGATTTTTTTTTTTTTTTTTCCTTCTCATTCCAGGGGAAACTTGGTGGTTTCCTGTTCAATTTTTCATGGAGAAGTAGGATAACCAGATGAGGGTGTTTAACTAGGATGTGAAAACCCACATTTAAATCTCTGTTCTTCTTAGTTTAGTCTTGGCATCTGGACTTCTGCTTTTTACCTTCCAGGTAGAAGCTTTAATGTCTTGCATGCTCTGAAAACAGGCCTTAATCACTTGTGATGTAAATGCACCATTAAAAATAGACAGTTCTGCAGGCTGTTCTGAGAACAAGGGAGTGAGCACAAACTAGTGATTAGGGCATCCAAGATTTGACAAGCTGCTTTTCCAGCACCATCTCTGAGTTAGGAGGAGCAGTGACTGTGTCTCCTGCTTTGGGTAAATGACAGTCTGAGCTAGTGGGTAGCCTGAGTTCCCATTTCCTGCTCTTGCTGGGGTTTTGAGCAGAATTAATGCTGGTACATCCTAATCCAAAGAAAAAACAAACCATCCTCCCCAGGTAATTCCTTATYAGGTCCAGTTACTGAGATGGAATAAAGCTCACCTGGAAGGCCTACAAAGGCTTAAGCTCCACATGAGACTTTAAAGGAAGAAATTCTACTATCTGTTTCAAAGTGGCAGCTGCTATTTTTTTTYYTTTTTTTTTCTTTCTTTATTTTTTTAATATATATAGCACCAACAAATGTAAAATAACCTAAAAATAATGAAAATAAATCACAATGGGCTTAATGAAATATTCAGGATTAACTAATGAAGTATTCATGGTAACCCTTCTTTTTTGGCTGATTGGTTATTGTTTGGATTTTAGTTCTTTTTTTTTGGGGGGGGGGGGGCAGGGGGGAGGTCAGGTTGATTTGTTGCATTTTATTAGAATGCCTCCACCCCATAATCTCTCTTTCAGTGTGAAAATCCCATTTCAGACTTGAAATATTTCAGGAAAGGAATGAAGAAATAACTAATAGAGATGAAATTAAAATACTTGCACCAGAACAACCAGCTGTAGTTATACAMAAAAACTGTAGATGTTTGATTGTCTTTTCCATGCCCCTATATCAAAGAGTCAACGATTTCAGCTCTCCATAGCTGAAAATGAAGCTAAATGCTTTTCATAAGTTGCAGATTTCAAAAATTAAAGTCTAAAATTCTTAGCTTTTTTTTGAATGGCACTGCAGATCAGATCTGAAGATGACATGCCTTTAGATAAGGGAAACGTTTATCTGAGAGTCATGATCGTCTCAGTCTTGCTCTCTGCTGAGGAACAATGATGCCAGGGTCAAAAAAGGATATTTATGACATAAACCTTTGTGCACCATGAAGAGTTAAGAAATCTTTTTGAAACCTTCTTTTTTAGTTTTATTTCTGTAATACTTATTACAGAATAATACTTCTGTAATTCCTAGAACATTTTCCAGGTTTCCTTGGGTTTGTTTACTACAGTTACTAACAGACATCATGGATTCCATGCCTCAAGTCTCTTGCCCACTGTGCAAACTGAGTGAAATAATAAAAAAAAAAAAAAAAAAAAAAAAAAAAAAAAAAAAAAAAAAAAAAAAATCAGTTAAAAATATTTTTGCAAGTGCTCCAATTAACTGAAATAAATTTGTTCTCAAAATGAAGCTGCCATAGTGGTGGTAATTAATTTTGGCTCTCTAGAGCCTCTCTGGAGAAGAAAGGCACATAAAATGTACCAATCTTGAACCAATCTTGTCTTGGAAAACCATTTTGCTATTAACTAAAGAAAATGCAGCACAAACTTTCAGTGACTAGGCTTTTGTTGTGATTTGACAGATGGATGTGCTTGTTTTTTAATGGTCCTATTTTGCCTTGATTATCTGCATTGTGTCATTTCTGGATGAGCACAACGACGCTAGTGAATTAGTTGTTACGTTTCTATGTGGGCTACCTGTCAGTAGGAGTATGCTTACAAACAACATTATAGCAGGAGTTAGCATATTTTTTTTATGGATTGACTGAAGCATGGCATCATAGTGTTGCTTTTTTGGGCCCCATGAACTAGCTGGTTTCCATTGTCAGCATCCTAGTAAGGTAGGAGCTCCTATAAGTGCTCTGAGGTRTCACAACACCTGAGTGCTACTCTCCTGCCAACAGGAGGTCTCTCCTACTTTTCACTGCCACCTTGTTAGCTAGAAACTAGGTTTTATGTTTTCAAAKAGCTAAGAAAAAAACCCTCAGGTTCCTGGACATATTCTCCATGCTCAGTAACATGGCACCTCTGACAGTCCAGGAGTGATATTGTGTGCCGAGGTTGCTGTTTTAGCCAGTAAAATTCTCATGAAGGTTCATCACTAGTCGTTGTGCACAAGGATAGCRGGTAGTTGCCAGGGTGGCAGGGAGGACAACAAAGCAGCCAGGGCTTTCCATGATTCTCTTCTTGTGTGTGTTTGTGTATGTTTAGGAGTTTGGAAAGCTGAGTCCAGGAGAAGGGGTTGTGGCAAAGAAGGAGTATTTGCTAGAGCAGAATCACAGCCACCAACCTTCTTCCTGGTGAAATTCACCTGAACAAATTCAGCTCTCTAGAGCTCTCCTCCAGTTCTGTTCCTCACCTTAATCTCACTTCTTTCATGGCATGAGTTATGTGTCCCTGCTACAAACCTAACTTTTCATCCCTGAGGAAGTGAAATTCTCTCTGYGTTCCTCAGGAGCCTTGAGGTGGCTTCATCTGTCACTGTACATCTGGATTCTTCTGCCCTACTTAAAAAGCTTTGCTGTTTCTGAGAGTTGCGAGTGCACTGGAGCAAATCATTTGCTCCTCCACATCCACTCACAATAAAAGTGAATGCTCATTCCCCCAAAGCTGCACTGTTAAAGAATGCCCGTTTCTGTGTTTCAGTGGCATCTGGAGGTTGGCAGTCCTTAGTTTGCCTTACCTTACCCTTCTTTTCTCTCTGGCCTCCCTCGTGGCACAGAAATATGATCCACAGGATACGGGAGGACACAGTCTTTGCACATGCTTCACCGACGTTGTCCATCGCATGCACAGTGGAGTTTTCACACTCAGGGAGTGTGAAAGAGGATTTAACACTATGTTAAATGGCTTTTTGGATGCAGAAAAATGCACCGGTGACTCTTGATAAGAATTCCCCAGTACAGGAGTGCATGAAGCATTTCTGAGCAGCAAGGAAGCTCTGTGTGAAGGGAGTGATGACAGCAAGCAGAACCCAAAACCCTGCACAGACAGATTTTAAATCAGTGTGGGAATCCCTCCAGTCTGGAGCACAGCAGCTGTTTAGTGGTGTCCAAGAAGCACTGGACCGAACAAAAGAGCGGCCTGTCTCATATAAACCTCGGGGAAAATTTGGCCAGCTTTTGGGCTTTAACACTTCAGCACTCCGCGGGGGAGTTGTAATTGCCATGTGATCGTGTTGTTGGTTTGCCGTCTCCTCCCACAGAAAGTGGCACCGACAGCTCAGCGGCCCCTTTCATCACCTTAGAGTGTGGATAATGTGCAGCCGCAGCTGCTGAACTAACCAGCTCCCAGGGCTAGCTGGACACACGCCACGCAGACGCAGGCTCCATCCCACCTCTTAGGACTGCTGTGTGGTGAGCAGCTCTCCTCGTTCGGAGAGGCGGTAGCCATGTAGGTCTCATGTTAGGGATGGACACACCTCTGTCAGGTAGTGCTGTCACTGCGTTTTGGTGGGACCTGTCAGAGAACCTCTTCCAAACACTCCTTACAGATAAATGTGATGTCTCATGGTATGGGTAAATCACTTTCTGCTTTCAAAAGTACGTGTATCTGAAATGAGATGTACAGTGAACGATGATTTCCACATGTGAAGTGAGTGGGCACTGTTTAGTCCCTAATGAGGAGATGTCTTCAGTCCACCTCCACAGCTAGTGCACTGGCAGTTCTCCAGGCAACTTGGCATGTAGACCGAAGATCAAATGGTTCTTAGTCTTTCTAGCTAACTCAGTGGTGTCCAACATTAATTGGGCCTGTTTGGGTTGGTTACTCCTTCAATGGCAATTCCAATGGCCATTTTTTTTTTTCCTCTTCTTTTCTAAAGCTCCTATGATTAGTGCTGGTGGAATATTACTTCTTTTTCCATTAATGACAAGAAAAATAGAGTAACTTATAGTGAATCAGATCCCAGGAGCACAATGACTTGCCTCACAAATTGCTGCAGTTGTGTGTGCATACAGAGAGGTACATGCAGCTTAACTAATGCAGTAGTGACCATAAACATTCTTTTCTTTTTTCTTTTCTTTTTTTTTTTCCTCTCTAAGGGGTACAAATGGACTGGAACAATAAATTTATCAGGGACATTTCCATCTTGAATTCAAGCTAGTAGCTCATAATCAAAAGCAGTAACWTTAGTTATTGCATAAAGGTCATATTTATTATTATGCAGTTCTTTGTGTGAGACATGAAAAATTATGAAAGCCTCCATCCTACTAAGTACTGTAGTAGGCATCAATGATATAAATCATCTGAATTTGATAAAAGTGAGAAAAAAAAACAGAAAGAATTAGAAAAAAAAAACCCTCATACCTCTGTTTAGTATGACCTTACTATCAGTCATAATTCTAGTTGTTTATGAATTAAATAACATCTAATGGTTTCCASTGATAGCTTTCAATACACTAAGGCTGTTTCTCAGCTGTGTCTATCACAGYTTACTAGCTACTTACATGCTAAAGGACTTCTTCCAAGGCAGAGAAACTGATGTGAGAGAAAATAAGAAAGGACAGAGAGAGGGAAGAGAAGGCTCTAAGAGCCTTCACATGGATAAGGGAGGCACTAGGGAGCCACTGAAATACAAGGGAACAAGACGTTTTCACAAAAGGAACACCAGTGATGTGACATAGGTGCAGCAGGTCCAGTCAAAAGAAGCTGTGCAAACRATATTTACTTATTTACTTACACAGGAGCCTAGGATTGGAACAAACATTTTGGATGCTGAGTCCTGTTCCTTTTTATGACACACAGGTGTTGTATGGAGCAATGCTGGAGCAGCATCACCAATATCCACTACATCYGTGCTTTATGGGGCTTAGAGAGAGAATCATCGATGCTCCCAAGCCCCATAATAGAGAGGGTCCCCTCATCCCACAGAACAAACAGGCTGTGCTTTTTCCATATATATACATATACACATATGGTATTTTTATAACTAAGGAATTATGTTTGTTCAATTATGCCATCCACAGATAAATGGCAGGTACTGCTCATCTGAAGACATTAAGATGTGAGCACAAAAGCCTTTTTAGCAGAATTTTATATTAATGGTAGCTAGCTATATTAATGCTTTTAAAAATGTATTTATTTTTTATCTTCACTGAACATAACTGTAAAACAAGGATGTTTCTGTGGCCATTTGGAGTTTAATCAGAATATTTTCTTACATTATTTATCTGCCCTCAACAGCAGTAACTTCCTTTGTTTCAAAGCTATGGTTCCAGAGATTGTTTTCTTCCAAAGCAAGAATGTCTTTTGTGATTAGAATCCTTTTTYTTTTTAGTGTAAATCTATTTTTTTTTCATCTGTTGCTAATTAGTGGATTTTTGGTGCCTAGTAGCTCAGAGCTCAGAGGAGCTCTGCCACTCAAGATAAGAGAAGTTCCTTGAGAGCCTGCTAATGTGCTGCCCAGGGCAGACATCAGGGMACCAGGGCTTCCTTTACTTTTCTCTCTGCCGCTGACTCTCCCGGATGGCATCTGCCATCTCGCCAGAGATCTCCCAGAAATTTCTGATCCTTGATAAAATTCTGATTCTCCCTCCCTCGGTGCTCTTCGAGAGCAAGTGCAGCATTCATAAACAGCTATTAGGAACAGGTTAAGTCAGCCCGTGCCACAGGCTGACGTTGCCTGGCGGCTGCTGTGGGATGGCAGCGCCTTGCTTCCCTGGCAGCTTCCCAGGGCTGCCAGGGAAGCTGAAAGGCTTCAAAGAGCCCTCTAGAGCAAGAGCTACCATGCACCTGTAGCACAGGGCTGGTGGTAATCCAGGGACCAGAACACAGGAAGCTTCAATTGTAGAGTTTTTTTGTTTGTTTGTTTGTTTGTTTTTTTTCATTCCCCCCCTTAGGAAGCTCTCTTCAAATGAGCTCTGTGGACTTTCCTTGTCATCTCAAAGCCAGAGAAACCTCTCTGACAGGCACATCCAGTTGATTCCTACCAATAGATAGTGAGAGTTTTTACATCAGTTTCAAGATGCCCCAGTTGCACTAAGATCCAGATTCCAGAGCAGCTTACTGGTAGCTGGGATGGAACATTTCAGAATTCCCACACCATAAACTACCATTTCTGCCACTGGAAAAGATTAATGGATTTAATGTAAAGATTGAAGGGGGAGTTCTTTTTTTTTTTTTTTTTTTTTTTCCATGTTGCGGAGCTGTCTAGGCTGTAGTAGAAAAAGCACCAAGATATCCAATGTGAATGGGTGAGTGAATGCACAGAGAGCTCTATCGGTAATTCCTGTCCTGTCAAGGTCGTCTTAGTGCCTCTTTTGACCAGTGATTGATAGCTAAATCTGAATGTAGCCCTGATATAATTCTGAGCTGCAACCTCATGACCTGTCCTAGTCGCATGCTCCTATTGCACATCTCAGCTATGCTGCAGAACCACTTTGGATCTCCTGCTGTGGGGCCCATTCTTGAGTCAAGTCACAAATTCCTGAAACTAAACCTTCTTCCATAACTTATTTTCCATTTATCCTTTTCTCTGTACTTTTAATTTTCAACTTTGTCATCACCCCTTTGTTTAAACCTGCCACGTGCCATRGCATCTGCCTTCTGTGGCCAGAAGTTTCTAGGGGAAAAGGATCTTGTCAGTGCTCTGGAATATTCACAGAAACTGGATGTGTTTCCCAGAGATACTCCAAACGTTCTGCAGTGTATTTCCCAAGTGCTGTATTATATTTTCCCTGTAGCATTCATATAATCTTATTTCTATAATTGGAAATTACACAAAATGGAGCTTTATCATTTAATAACCTTCCTACTCACTGTTCAGATGACTATGATCTGGTTAAAAATGTTATGTAAATATTTTTGTAAACAAAAAGCAACAAAAATTTAGAAAGAGGACAGACAAAATAGCAATATACTCAAAATAATGGGAAAAATAACGTACCTGAGACTTTGAACTCATAAAATTCTGATCCTCTCAAATTCTTTCTGAAAACAGTGTATGCACTGGGTTCTCAACAACTATGAAATTCATGCTTTCTTGTAAAGCATTAATGCAGGGTATTTTGGCTGACATCAAGTGAGAGAGGCTTAATATCTGACTAATCTCTTATTAAAGCATTTTATTCTCACTTGTCAGAAAGATGGTCTGTTCCATCTTTTACGTCTGTGATCTAAGATCTAACCCTCCACTAAAGATTATTTTTGGTTTAYAGGACTGGTAAAATATAATCCAGCAGCAGAAATAAAGTTAAAAAAATCTCAGGCTGCTTTGAGGTGAGGGAGAGAGGGAGACTTCCTTGCATCTCTGTTTCTGCACTCCTTGCTGAGAAACTGCGTATTCTAAAAGGAAATGAATTAGTACCTTGCTAGCAGAACTCTCCTAGCATCAATGATAGAGTAGCTGATGATGGCTTTGTGGTTAGACCAGTTTGCAAATCAGATCTACATTTTTTAAACGTATTTATTTTGATGAAGGGGAAAGGTAGGGCATAATTTCACCTGATGTGAAGTAATTAGAGCTAAACAACTGATATCAGTAGAAATAGCTGGCATAGGGTATCAGGGATGAGAGTGGGGAAGGSGAATGGGTTGTGAAAGGAATTCTGCACCTGTAAAGAAAGTCTTGAAGCTTTCCATCCAACATAACTTATGAAATTTTTGAAAGAGCAATGTGATAGTTGATTGATTAATGCTGCTGAAAGAAGCACATATGCTTGGCCTTCTGTTGCCTATGGAAGACTRCTTGTTTAGAACAGGAGCCAGACACAGTGCTCTGAATTGCAATGCAACACGTCCACAAACATCCTAGCAATTAGGGACTATTGTATTTCTTTCTCCTCCTCAGGTGATTAATTGAATGCAGGTCAGTCAGCCACAAAGCCTGTTTTTGCACACAGCTGTTCTCTCACAGTTGTTTTTCAAAAGACCCATAAATCCAGGGAGTTTCCCTTCTGACATTCAGATTTAGCTGACTGTCCTGCCTTTATGGCTCTAACCAACTTTATCCAGCTTTTTCTCATAGAAGTCTCTAAATCAATGTGTACAGGAGACTTTAGAAAAGGAGAACATGATTTTTGTCCCTAGACATCTCCTCTCCTCCTGGAGCACTTTGTACAAATCCTATCAGAAACTGCTCCTGGCAGTGTGTGCCATTTATTTTTCTTTAATCTTGTTTTCATCTGTTTTTAGTTTCCAAAGCCAAGGAATCAGTTTCTTATAGGCGGCAATCACATTTGCTGTTAAATAAAAAGAAACACACTCTTCTGGATAAGCACTATAAAGAAAACTGCACAATCTGTACTGTATACTTGGAGCCTGCCTCAATGAGACACATACCATATGGTACATGCAGCATCCCCTTAACTGAAGTGTTCCTTTAGCCAGGCTTGTGTGGTTGGAAATGAGTTCATTTTTGAACGAGAAGGGGCAATATATTATGGGCAATAACATGAAGGTGGGAGTTCTGTGCATGCAAGAAGAACAAGGGTTCTTCTGCTGTTTTTCCTCTCCTCAGCTAGTTCTCTCACCAGCTTTAAGTGCATATAAATCAGGAGCTTCATTTGCAGAAGAAACGAATCTGTTGATCAGAAGATTAAGCTTAACATATTAAGAAAACAGAATTTAAATAAAAATGTTTTTAGCACCTCTCTCCCTCCAACATAGCCCATAAACATAATGGAAACAATATACTAAGGTGATGAAACACAATGACCTGCTGGCCTTTGCCAGGCGAAAAGAAAATGTGAAATCTAKTCTCCTCAGGAAACATTTTTACATATCGGAGCCTCTTTCCTCTTGGAAGACAGCTCAGAGTAAACTCCTGGGACTGTGGCACAGAGAGGGGTTGAAGAGAAGTTAGAAAAAAAGTTTTGCTCCTGAGAACCAAAGTGGAGCGGGAGATTCATTTAGATCCTCTCTGCTTTTAGGTAAAGTGATTTCAGCATGTTGCCATGCTTGCCTGACCTTCCCTAAATGGAATATCCTCTTCAGGAAATCACTAACTTGTATGGCCAAGCAGACAGAAAATATCATTCTGAAGTCCCTGCTGCCTGATCTGCTGGTGGCATATATTCTAATAAAGAACATGTTCTCTGAAACCAATAAGTGGTAGAAGACCTGAGATTATGAAGTCTGGGTTTTTTTTTTTTTTCCTTCATTTCTCCCTAAGATATTTTATTCCACGTTTGTTAATGGCATGTACTCTATCAGAAATAACATGCTGCTACCTCTTAAGAAGGAACTTGAAGCATGGATCTTGAGAAGCATGGATCTTGTTCATCACATTCATAACAACAAATGCAATTCCCTATCCCTCTAAACTGAAAGACATAATATTTTGCAAACACTTTGATATTCCTCTAGATTTTCTTTTCCTAATGAAAATAACTTTATATTCTATGCCACCATCAATATAGTAGCTCTGTCTGCATCTGTTAGGCCCTTTGCTCTATACTGTCCTTCCCCATTACCAAGGGAGGCAAACACTTGAATTCCAGCCCTATGGCAACTGAATTTTCAAAGACAAGTAAAACAAAGTAATACCGACCCTTATGCACAAACCCTTGCCTCCCTCTTTCTACTCTTTACCTTTGAGGTTGTCAGGTATACAGACTAAGCCGTGTGCCAGTCCAGAATACTGTTAGGCTTCTTGCTCTTCTTAAAAGGACATGTGTTTATCTTTGCTAAGTCCATTGTAAAGTTTAAGAGGCTGAAGCTTCTTGAAATATGTGTGTTGGCTTTGGTTCTGGAAATGGAAATGGAATTCACATGTTGGTAGCTTGTTCTCTAGAATTTGTTGCTGGTAGAGATTCAGTTTGGAGAATCTCCAAAGGTTTGGAGATTTGGATCTGGAGAAACAGCTATTGATTTTGGTTTTCAAAGCCATCTCAATGACTTAAATCAGGGCACAGTGCTTGTTACTGAGCCCTGAAGTGATGTCACAGAGAGGATTATGGATTACAAAAATGAGCACATTTTTGGGCTTAAATTTTCACAGTCATCTGTTCTGGTGTCCTAAGAAAGAATGAATCATGAGGTCAATAGGAATATGTTAAACCTAAAGGAAGRAAGCATTCTCTCTCTTTCAAGAGCCAAAATATTATCTTCTCTTCTTCTAGATGCTTTAAGTATTGCAAATCCTGTTTAAAAATTTTCCTCAAGGACCGTAACAGTAATGTGAGAAGGAGATGGATGGATTATGAAAAGCAGAGGCATCATAGGGCTGAAACTGCAAGTCTGTATAGGTGAACTATGTCAAAAGAAAGAAGATTATCCCTTAGTTGTTTATGAAATGAACAAAAGTAGCCTGAAGTCCCATTGTAGTTACAGYATGAATATGGTCAGTGTTACCTTCACAAGAGCTGACAACCGAGTGGGCTCCTAGTAGAAGTGCTTCTACTGGGAGATTTGTGATGAGGTGCCTTGGGAAGTCAATTGAGCAAAAAAAGCTCTCTGCTGTTGGCTCTTGTAAGGCAATTTGAAATTACAGACTTCCTCCACAAAAGAAGAAACTTGTATTATTCACTGAAGTTTTGGAATATCCTGTAAGTTAAATTGTAGACCCTCACCCTCCTCAAACAGAAACAAAGCATGCAAAGGAAATGAAGAAAAAAGAAAAAAAAATTGTATCCCTGTGTGATCCCCTTCTATTATTTTTGCTGGAGTTGCTGAAGAAGAGTTTGTGTCAAAATATATATTGTATTAAAGGGAAAGCGATATTATAATTGCTAATTTTATGAGGTTTCAGCATGGCATCAAGAAYAGAGCATTTGATTATTAGACAAACAAAAGCTGAATTTTCTAAGCTTAGATCGGCATTATTGTTTCATGAAAAATAGATTTATATTGCAATGACTGTTAATAAATAGATAATTATCTGTGAGGTATCACTGGTCTTATTAAAATACAGGCAAATATGAATTCACTACCATTATCYGAGGTCACCAAAAGTTCAGAAATACATTGATATTATCCAAGGTCCCATTGTATATTTGCGTGCTGCACTGGGGAGGGAAAATGTGCCCTAGCTGGTGAGATATCTTTGCATATCACAATAATGGAAGAGAACTTTACTGCAAAATATATGCGTGCATAGGTTAAAATCAATAAACATTTGTGCATTTCTGCCCACAGAATCGGACTCTTAATTCTGCTTTGCTTTCCCACTCATTATTTTATTAATCTGCATAACAGATTTCAAAATGCTATAAATTGGCAGCAGTACGTTTGCACTGGTATTGTTCAACAGAGAAGAATCTGAATTTAAAACTTCAGAAGGTGTCAATTAAGAAAATTATTAGGAATATATGTCCTCCTGCTCCCACAAGGAAGTGGACTTGAATTATGTATTTCAAATTGCATTCACTGTTATCCTACTTCCTGGAACACACAAATCTGGTTCACTGTCAAGGATCTTTCCACTCTTCCAGTGATGTGAATGAAAGCAATTTCACTAATAAGTGAATAGTAAGGCAACCTCAGAGGGAGAGGAGATTCAGATCCTGTATTTCTTCATACATACTTAGTCATGCTCTGCAAGAGAGAGAAAAGATAGTTACAGTATAAAACTTTGGGGTTACTGCATTGCTCAAGAGTTTCAAAATATATCCTTTTCCTGGCATATAACATACTACTTAGCTCCTGTGGATGATGCTTTGAAGGASGATATCAAAAATCCAGAGACATCTTGATAACAGTGATGCTAGAATTCAGCCCCYTCCTTTTGATGAATGTTATAAGCTCCATAGAAACTGAAGAATATGAGAGTGATCCTAAGGACTCTTCATAATATGATGACTTCCAGAAAGAGCTTACGTATAAATAAGATACTGATCTCATCTTAAAGCCAAAATACCCATGAAAATAGATCAGAGGGTTTTTTTTTGTGAAATTCAAAGCAGAGACAGTATTCAGTTTCAGCAGAAATTTTCCTTTTGTGTTTAAGCCATGCTTTCAGCTTTGAGGGATATGTTGTTGTCATTATTATTATTATTATTATTATTATTATTATTATTATTATTATAAAGACAACAAGTTTTGAGGATAAATAATACGGACAAGTTCTTTTTCTGCTTGGGCAAAAAAAAGTGTTTTCTTTGCACTTTTTTCAAAATCAGTGGCACACAGTATATGCTTATGTACATTTTAATGGAGAAAGCTTTAAAGAAGATATYTTACCACTTTATAATTGGCCTATATTTATGTAAACTGAGCCTTGGTGACAGGAAATCTGCCSTGTTTTACAGGCATGGGCTTAGTTGACAGAGAAGTTGGATTTATTAGGACATGTGTTTAGCACATTGTGCTTCTCTGGACAGTCTCTTGACCTGAACATACCATTATTCATGGCATGTTGCATCAAGAAAAGATGAACTTGAGGACATTGGCTTAATCGGTATTTCCAAAAAGATGATATCCACTCCATTGTTAYTTTGTTGCTGTTTCATCCTAACATATAATACTTTATATATGCTTATATATTGTATTTATTATAAATGATTACTCCAGCTGACAGACACATCAGAGAGTAGATGGATTGAACAAAATATAGTCTTCATCTTTCAGTGTTTCTTGCTTAAACCTTTTGCTGACTTAGGTTTTCATCCAARCACTGAACTCGTATCCCAATTTTATGAGGATGAATCAGACTATTTAGTGTTCTCAGAGCCCCAGAAGACATGATATTATGCAAGAATCTCATTTGCCATTAAAAAATAACTTTCTAGCCTTTATAGTTACAAGTGGAAGCTTGTTGCTTTGACCTCCTTCCCCCATGGCTGGAAGCACAAAGCAAATAATGCAGTAGCTTGGGTGATATATGTGATGTTTTTGAATTTTATATTTTTCTGTGGCTCAGTATACAATTCTTTTTTTTTTCTTTTGCATATCTGGGCATTCAGAGCCTCAAGCCCTTCTAAAGATTTTATTTTGGACTTCCTGAAATAATATTCTCTAAGTTTCTTGACAAAGGATTAATGGATCTCTTCATTAAAAATGCAGTTCCAGGAGGCCAGTGCTGTATCACACCATTTGAGCAGAGTTTAACTGATTTTCTCCCCAAGTTAATTCAATAATGATAGTCTTGTTCATCATCATTATCCTCCAATCACTCAAATCTACTTTAAAGCCATAAAATAGAGCTATATCTGCRTTGGTCATATTTAGAAAAACAGTAAGAAGTTAGGCTGTAATATCTAGAGATCCTAGGAATATTGAATGCTATGGTTTTGGCCTCTCCACCATTGCCTGGAACTCTTAATTTCTCTCTCTTTTCTGTTTCCTCCTCCATTTTAAGCTTCCACCATCTGTGGCTCCCCCAGTCTCTCCCTATGCCGTGTGCTGTGTCAGTGGCAGGGAAGGAGGTAGCACATGTCCACTGCCAGGTCCTTGTCCCTGCTTGCCAGTCCYGGTGCCCCGTTCCACAAATAATAACGACAAAGAGAGGACGCGTTCCCTGGGCAGCCCGGGTTCTTACCACCATATGGCAGTCAGTGTTTACAAACGAGGTGTTAATAAGCTGTCAACTACTTATTCAAATGAAGGGCTATGGACTGGGTGGTGAGGAAGGAGTAACCTTCACTTGAGGAGACTATGGCACATTATGCAATGAATAATCATGTAGCTACTAAGTAGTTTGTTCTAACCATATCTTTTTACGTGCATCTTCTTTTATTACATCAGTGATCAATTAGTCCCTGCACGTAGCTAGAGGCAAGGAATTAAAAGGTMTAAATAATACACATTTTAATTGAAATCTAGCCTTGGATGCCTGGCCTCTGTGATTAAACCTTTTGTCACATGGATTGTCTCATTACAGGTACATTCATATTACTTAGAGAGCTACTCATCTTTAGGGGGGAAAAAGGCACATCTTTCCTCAGATCTCCAAACTGACTCATCAGAGACTTTTTTTTTTTTTTTTTTTTTTTGGCAACAACAGGACATTTATTGCAGATTTAACAAGCACCTTCTTGCTTGGATGCAAAATTCTCAGCTAGTCTTTTCTGCCAAGACCCCGATGACAAGCTCCTTGAATGCAGCAACACTGCAAAGACATTGTGGGCATGAGAGCTGGCATTAAATTTACTGAGGACAGATGCTTTTCCATCCCTTTTKTAGCTTGATAATTTGGTTCCTACACCTTCATAAATAATCTGCCGTAGGGGGCTAGAGCAGGCTTGCATCATCTTGTATCCTGCCTGCCTGAATTTCTCTAGTCTGTAAGCACTGGGCTCCTCTGCGCTCTCAGCAGCAAAGGTTGGTGCACAGGCTTGATGGGCAGGCTSCTGTGCTAGCAGCATGACTCTAGGCAGGTTTAGGTGGGACAGCCCCTCTGTTCAAGCTGCACAAAAGGCTACTTAGGTAGGCAATGTAGGCCAAACTGAGCTCACGGTCCTGCGTTAGCAGTGAATAACYCCAATAATGTAATTTAAATTACTCTGTGAAAGATATTTGGCTTCTCATAAGGAGATTTATCAGCTAAGACAAGCCTTTGTGGAATGTTTTTGAGCCTGAACTACATAACAGAGGCCAGTAAATATAGCCCACTGCAAGGAGAGAAGAGCTCTGGGAGCCATTAGAAATATAAATTATTTGGTTTTACTGCATTATTCAGCCAGCAAGCTCGTCCTTGATTTAAAGAGAGTCTTCATTCCCTCCTTGCTGTTCACCATATTCGCAGTCCTGCCAAATGTCATAAGGCTGTTAAGCCAGGTAAATCAACTGATCTTTTTTTTTTTTTTTTTTGCCGTTCTTAACCAATCCAGCCATATCTCTAGTACTGTAAGCAAATATGCCAAATAAATATTGTGCTGTGTAGAAGTCTGAACTGAAAATCTTACTTGAGAACAACAAATGATAGTGAAAGGAGAAGCTTGGACTTGGCACTACCAGAGCTTCATCTACAGGAACCAAAGAACAGCACAAAAGCTGCATTATCCTCTGTGTAGCACTGGTGGTTTTGATCCAAAATTACAATTATATGTTAGGGCCTTCTTAAGTATWACAAATTATTTACCATATTATATTTGATATAACAGAATGTGTGTTCCATGAATAATGTTCTTTGTTTTGGAAAGTAGAGAATTCACCAGGCCAAACTAGAGAACAGATTAGAATTAGTCTGGTTGGTTGGTTGGGTGGGTTTTATGCTACGTCCTTCATACAAGGAACCTAAAGCCCCTTACAAATCAGTAAGTTACATACCAAGGGAGAAAAGATGGAGACTCCTCTTGTTGCTTCGTGTAGCAGGTTTTGCCGATGTATCTCTATTAGCTTTCCCAAGATTGTTTTTGCTTTGAAGAAGAATAGGAGAAAACAGAATCATGCAGGGACTGTGCAGGTAAAAGTAACAATTCTCATGTACTCAGCAGTGGTTCCTATTCATCTGGGGATGTGTAAAAGCTGTTTTATTGACAAGGGGGATGTTGGCCAAGAAGCCATGGTTATACAGTAGCACCGTGGGACCACTAGGTTCCACATGAGCAGCTACCGTGCTTTGAATCACTATTGCCTATAAAACGTAATGCTGCCAACAGGACTGTATCTGCGCACAGCAGTTGTTATTCAGCAGCCAGCTTTTCCAGACATTGCCACAAGACAGTGTTTGATATTGCTGTATGAATACAGGTACCCCTTAAAGCTATTCTGGAGTTCCACTGATTGTCAGTGTCATCTCTGTATTTCATTAAATTAAATCTAGATAAATTGATAGAAATTAAAGAAAGGCTTTATCTTATAAAAACCTTGTTAAATGTGAGAATATATATTTAAGGGAAATAATCCAATGCTGTTGAATCTATTGAATCTCATACTGCCAAGGCAACTCCACTGCTCTTTTCTGGTACACCCTCTTTTCTATAACTCTTTTTTTTTTTTTTTTTTTTCCCTGGAGTTTTCTGTATCTTTGTGATCATCATGGCATACAAGGTTAAAAATAAAACAAGGAGATCCTAGTACATGTTACATCTACAAGGAGAAGTTTTCCTCTAATTAATCTCAAGGGACAGCTTATCAAAATTACTGAAGAATGTCAAAACAAACTGAAGCCTTTGTGTGGTTTAATCAAACATGAATTCCTACAGGTAAGAGATTTTAAAGCATCTTCAATCTAAGTCAGAGTGAAGATTCACTAGATTGTTGAGATCTGTTAATGTCAAGGTAGTAACTAAATCAGGGCAATCTATGGGATGGATTATGCCCCACACAGCAGAGKGTTTTGTTTTGAAGATGATCCAACTTTGTTTTCTCTTCCTGTAGATGAGACCATCATCTTGTGACGCTGTCTAGCTCAACTGTCATGAAACAACACAGAAAATTAAGCAAACAACTTATGTGTGTAGGAATCAGTACCAAACCACCTCAGACATAGAGTGAAAGTAATATTAGAAAGGAAAATAAAGGTGAAATGTGGTTTTATACATATTTGAACACCTGGCATTGAATATTATTCTTTAATTTCTTTAAAATTGCACTCTGTCCTCACTCTTGATATATATGGTAAYATTAAATCTAACCTCTAACCTATTACCAGTAAATACATGGTAAAACCTCACTTGAACTTTCTTTATAGTGGTTAGGCCAGCTGAGGAAGTTGGAAGATATGGACAATCYATATAAATTGCTGGTATTTTCAACAAAATGAATGTCTCTTGAAAACCTGGCTACCTCATATATATGTATCTTCTCAGTACTAGCAAGTTTTGCTATTAGCTGTGCTGATATCATTAAGTTTGCAATATACATGAATACAGTTATTACCAAAGTAAAAGTGCATGTGCATGCATATTTTATTTCAGTTCATCAGGAGAAGTAAGTTGTACTCATATAAATGAGCTTATGTTATTCAAGCTATAGCTGCACTAGGACTTTTATTGCAGTACCTCACTGGCAGTCAGGGCTGCAGGTCCCCTTTCTACTCTGACAGTGACTCAGGATGTGGCAGTAGACCCAGCATTACACTTCCCTGTTTGTCAATTTTCCCTGAGCAAGCAAAAGGTAATTATCAGATTTTCTCAGAAGAAAGGGAGTGTTTCCCGCTTGGAAGATATAAAATCCTTTCCACCTCAGAAAGTTAAGAAACAAAATCTTAGCCGGAAGACTTCGTATTTCAATCCAGAATACTTCCTCTATGTTTCTTCGGAGGCAGTTAGGTTGTTCATGTTATGAACATACTATGTGGTCCTTATAGCCTCTATGAGATTCACCTATCAAACAGTTTTTCATCTTGTGAACATCTTATGGATCATCACTAATGTCCTTGTCAAAAGAAAAAAAAAAGCCAAGTGGTGATGTAGCTCATAAGGACTGACTTTTACTGCCCAAAGAAAATCATGGTGGTACTTACAGAATAAAAAGAGTAAAGAAGAGGTAGCAGGCATCTGTAATCGTATTTTTTTTTTAATGTTGTGTGCTTATTCTTATCTGAAAATGTCACAAAAAAAGACACTTTTTACTGAAAAGTATAGCTAAAAAAAAAAAAGGGCTGTAAAATGATAGTTCACAAATCCTTAACACACAATGATTACTTGAAGATCCTGTTTCCACTATGTTCCTGAAAAGAAAAAGATTGTTGGGGGCGGGGGGGGAAGGCACTGATGAAATGACTCAATTTCTTTCTTTTGTCAATAAAGATGGAATTAAGAGCACCATTTAGGAGCTAAGTAGAGTGTCATGAGCAATGACTGAGACCAGTTGCCTCTTATAGCTGAATATCTATGCAATTTCTTTGCCAAGTATGTTACCATGACAGCTAAGATTAACATGTAAAGACTGAACTTCAGAAAGTCATTAGAAAAAGTCTGCACAAGCATTTACTTTGAAGGAATAAATTTTTAAGAATTAATTGGAATTAATGCTATATTAAACTAATTAATACTAGACGGACTAAATTCAGACAATTCCCTGACCCATCAGATTTTCAGGTCTAGGGATTCTGAGAGTATGATATTTTATATTTGGCCACAACTAGAAATTTAGATTTCATGTCACACCAGAGTATTTCTAGAGTCTTTTATAGATTTGTTGTTAGCATTTGGGAATCAGTATACTGTGATGCCTGCTCTCTCTTTTGCCTTGAAATATGGATACAGTAATATCTTGAATGTTAAAAGGTAACATTCAAAGCATTCAAACTATGTTGTGCACTAGATTCATTGCAATTAGAGTCTCCATGTCAGACTACTGCCTAGCAATTCCTCTGAAATGTCAAGACATATATAGGCTAGAGACCCAAGTTCAAGTACTCACTAACTTTCAGATATTTTAAATTCATACTCATGCATTTTATTGACATGTTTGTTTGATATTTTTCATTTTTAGATTTCTCTGTCTTTTTAATTCTGATGCAGTATAAGAAAAAAAAAAAAAAAAAAGAGAGATCTGTAACATCCACAGTCTTGGCAGAAGCAGGAAACTTTTAAAAAATATTAAGGAGCCTCCCTTGTTTTCATAGGATTCTTATTTTCGTTCTATATTCACAAGATTTTTTTGGGGAAAAAGTATGAGGTTTATATGCTAATGTGGATAGCTCACATAAGATTTTGAAGCTGAGCAATCCCTTTTCACAGTCCCATCAAGGTGCTGATACACTAACCCCTGATTATACAAAATTTGGTTTTCGTTCATGTAATGAGTATCACTCTGCTGTTACCAAGCAAAACAGTTTGACAAGTCAGTATTTGATTGCCTTCATCTTCATAGAGCCTTGGCAATCAGGCAACCACTGATGTTTTGGCTACAGTCAGTCCTTTGGGAGTTTCTCTAGGCAGCAGGAATCTTCGAGATAGAGCGGTAGGGGAKGGGATCACACCCAGTGCCTTACACTTTACAGCCTGAGTCCCTGCTCTTGTTTTCAGTTTTCTAGTCCTGATTCCTTCTCCTAATTCTTCCACCCTAGCCCACAGTACATAGCGTAGTAACTTTTTTGCCTGTCAAGCCAATTCTTGGAGTTCTCCATATTCTACTTGTCCCCTTTCCTGCTGTCCATCTCCTAATAGACACAGCTTTCTAGAATCATAGAATGCTGAAGGTTGGAAGGAACCTCAGAGGTCATTGAGTCCAACCCCCCTGCTCACGCAGGGTCACCTAGAGCACATGGCACAGGGCTGTGTCCAAGCGGGTTTTAAAGATCTCCAAAGAAGGAGACTCCACAACCTCTCTGGGCAGCCTGTTCCAGTGCTTTGTCACCCGCACAGTGAAGAAATGCTTCCTTAAGTTCCTGTGGAACTTCTGATGCTTCACTTTGAAGCCATTTCCTCTAGTCCTATCCCTGCCCACCACTGAAAAGAGGCCGCCCCCCTCCTCCTCACTGCCTTCTTTTTCTGAGCCTTACATCATCCCAGTAATTCTTTTTTGACTCTCCATTTTATGTGATTTTCCTTTCTTTTTGATCCTTTCTTTTTTTTGTGTGTGTTTTCATCCTAGCTTTCAGGGTGGAATCTTTTTAGTCTCCTCGTCTTCCTGACTCAGGCCAAACCCTAGCTCCTAAGCAAGCTTTATTCCCAGCATGATGATTTGCTATGACTTCTGGCTTCTCGATGGTCTTGGTTTGTTAGTTTATCTTTAAAACACAGGTCACCACATCCTTGTGAAGGTCCTCTGAAAAAAATATACTGTGCTGTTTTCTCACCACAAAACTCCAGTCAGACTGAAGGATTCACTGTTCCCTCTTCCGTTCAGCTACTGGCCATTCTAATGCCCATCCCTGTACTTCACTTTTATGTCCTTGGATGACGTGTGGAATGATCCCATAGGCAGACAATTTATGATAAAATATCTCACAATGCATTTTGAATTGTTACTGTCCCCAAGATACATTTTTGCAGAGAGCTGGTTCAGCATGCTAAGACTCATAACTCAGTATCTTCTATCAAATTCTTATGCACATTTGGATTGTCAAGGGGATTTTGTCAAGATCGTTTGCAGAGGGATGGGCCTAAGAGAGATGTTCAGCCCAGTTTGCAGAGAATTTGCTGCACAATGACTGTTAATACTAATGGTGATGATGATTGTTTTGTTTGCTTCACTGGGATGTATKATTTTCAGATGTAGATTTTGGTCTGTTGTGACAGTTTTGTTTGTGATTGGATTTTCCCAGGGGGTGTGAATGGATGGCTGTTTATACAATGCAGCTGTGTTTTGTGTAGACTAGTACATAAGCTCTGGACATTATTCTTCTCAGAGAGACTCTTGTTTATTTCCCCGTGAATCTGCTAATACACTGCTTTTACAGTATGTATGAATGGTGGATTATATACAATTCTGACAGACATTTTATGAGCTTAGTATATCTAAGTAATTGTAACTAGTATTAATTATAAAACCACCATAATCACAAATGTACACAAAAATGAAATGAAAACTCTGTAAAAAATCAATCCAAATAAAGATTTGGATCCAGAATTGTGCTTTGGAACTGCATCTTTCACCTCAGAATATATCACTGAGATAAACAATAGAGGACAGCTGGCAGTATATATGGCATTAAGTATGGCATAGAGAATTCTTTGGAATATTCTGTCATTAGGGTAAAAACATGAAAGAGAAATGAAAGTTAGCAAGACAAGGCAGGTACATTTTAAAAAAAATATGACTTCTTATATCAGATCAAAACATGTTTCCATTAGATCTAGTATCATGCCTCCAGCAGCAGCTAAGGCCTGCTGCTGCAAAAACACTGAAATCTACCTGGAATGTATTTAAGTAGTGGTTCTGTGTTATAAGGGAACTAAGGCTGAAAGGTAGTGTTCATCTCTGTTCATTGAGATAAGCTGACAGGAAAAGACATAAGTTCATATTAACCCTGGAAAAACCATGGTTCTAAACTCTCATAACCATCTGTAAAGAAAAAGAAATGACCTGCCTAGAGAACAGAGGTACTTACATGAGCTTCTTGAAGAGGAAAGAGTTTGAAAACATTACCTAACAGTAAGTGTGTCCCTTAAAGAAGGACAAAGAGAAATGCCTCCTGACTTGAAAGACTAGTCATGGTCATTGTTAACACCTTCAGAAAAAGAAATAGTAGGCACAAGTTCTCCCTGCTCTTTGATTTAGGAAGATCTGGGAATGTAGAAAAAAAAAAAAAAAAGACGTATACATAACTAGCCTCACAGTACTTGTGATACATCTGTGGTCAAGGAGAACTTGGGAAACAAATAAACTAGCAAGCAAAAGGCTATATTCTAATATTTGGATCACCACAAGGGTTGACCCAATTTAGATGAGCCCATGGACCTGATTAGGTTTCTGGATACCTCTGTATTAGAAATACTGGAATGCTCACCTTTTTTTTTTTTTTTTTTTTTATGAAAGGACAACTTGTCATTTCTTATCAAATATGATTAATTTTAGACACATCACTGATATGCCTCAAGCTGCACACCTCTAGTAAAATACCCTGGTCTTTTATTATGATTGTTATGATATTGACTGTAACCTCAGCATGTACCAGAGGGCATATATCAGTTTTTCACATACTCATGAGCAAATGCTGCAACAGCTGCTGTTCTGGCTGGACACAGGAGATGGGATACAAAAGCGAAAACATTCACACAATGCCTATAGATTGTTGTTTATTCAGTTATTTATTCTTCAGTTGTTTACTCTTTTTTTTTTTTTTTNTTTTTTGTATCTCTGAAAGGACATTGGAGGAACTGAAAAAATGGAAGGAGGCAAAAAAGAATCAAATCTGACCCAAATCAAACAAATAGAAAAGTAAACATGGCAAATGGCAGAGCTGACTGCAGTCCTGAAATTGTACCACTGAGATAACAGGAATGTCATCAGAAGGCAGAATTCCATATGGCTGCTGAGTTCTATATCTTATCAAAATAATGGTCTCTCGCCTGAAAATAACTATCAATATGCCATCAAAAATGGAAGTGTTGCCTTTTCATTTCTGTTCCATTTTCTTTTCTCCCTGGCTYCATTTTCTTTCAGGGCTACAATGCTGTAATTACAAAACATTACTGCAAGGCTGTATGTATATGCATGTTTGTGCTTTCACACACACATACATAGACACTGTAATACATAAAGGATCCTTGACCTGGGATAGGTATATACAGACCTATATACTCAYGAAGTCAAAGGACACTCTTTCTCTAGGGAGAGAATATCTTTGTTTTATAAGAACACCATTTATAAAGCAGATCAGACTAGATTTTTATAATCCTCTAAATCTATATGTTGACCTTGGGGATCAGGGCATTCTTTAAGCTACAGATAGGATAGTAAGGATTTATCAGCATGAGCTTGGAATGATTGCATTACTCATAGGTAAATAAACTGAGTTATAGTACTCTCCAAGATCAAAAACAATGGCAAAAGGGACTCGACAAAAGAAGTGATTCAATCCTCAGGAAGATATTCAACTTAAAAGTCCATAGTTGCATTCAGGTTTAGGAGTGGTGAAAGGATTCTGTCAGGCCAGTCAGTGCACAATGGCACTTTCCCATATAGACCCTACATAAGGTTATAATGTGGCTTGGAGCCACCCACAAGACACTTTTTGTGAACTATAAGTTGTGATTTTCTAAATGCCTTATTACTGCTGGTTTTGCTGCTCTGCATATACGCAAGAAATATCTTCATCCAATCTGTCCCTTTCCTTGGGCAGCATCTGCAGTATTTTCCTGTGCCAACCCTGTCATTTGGCTGCCAGGAAGGCAAGGTGTTCTCTGGGAGGCTGGAGGCCCTCTGCACACCTTTTCTGTTGCACGTCCCTTTCCCTAATTTGCACTGCCCTACCAGACCTAATCTATAGCTGCAGACATAAGAACTTTATCCTCTGTTGCGCTGTTCTCAGCGGTTCATCTGGGACTAATCCAGCGTCAGCATAAAACCAGCTTTCTCACTTTGCAGAGAGGCTTTCAGCTGCCTCTTACTAAATTCAGACAGCTGGGTCCCCTGACAGCAGGGACTGCATGGTGCCAGAAGAAGAAGAGCTGTTCATGGTCCCTTGACTCCTAGGGGAGTCCAAACAAATCAGTGATAATGTCTCGCATGACCTGTAGTGTCTTCCACCTAAGCACTGATTCCATGGCACCTAAGCCATGGGAATTGGCTCARCCATACCATGTTGTGAAGCGATGAAGGAAGACTTACTGATGGGTGTGATGAAACAAATGAGGCAGTGATCACATACTGGTGTATATATATATATATTTGTTTATATATATATATATATAAACAAAATTGCAAGAATTCAGGTAACTTCCTCTTTTGGTAATCTAGGTGAGATAGAGAACACCTGTCTTTTTGAGTTCCTCAGTATTTTGGGCTCTCATTGATTTCAGTGGGAATAAAAGGGTTTCATAATTTTTGAAAATTTGGATGTTTAAGCACAATTCAAGGCCAGCATCTGAAAAAAAGCCAAAAAAGCAGGGGGAAAAATGACACTTATGATTTGCTGTAGGTCATGTGGTGCCAAAGCTGGGATGAGAAACCAGGACTCTTGACTACAAGAGTCATTTCTGTCTGTTTCAACTCCTACATATGGCAATGGGAAAGAAGACCTGCATAGCCTAACCACGAAAGAGGAATTTTTCAAATTACAGGAGGCATGTGGTATGTCTGCGGGCTCTGGGTCACAGACTGTTTCGTGTGGTTAACAGTCTGGCTGAGGAGGTAATTGATTAGGGCAAGCAGCAAGTGAATCTCAGAGTAGTTTGATTTTTCAATTTAGATAAGTATCAGAAAGGTCAGATACTTCTAAGGATCTCCTCAAGTTTCTTAACTGGAGAAACCAAACTGATGCATGTGTCACCTAGAAAGCTATACCACAGACTGTATCAGAAGTGCCAGAAGGTGACAGCTTTGTATGTAAATAAGGGACATGTTCTCATTTTTTGAAGCTGTGACGTGTTTTCCTGATTTGCTGGGAGAGCTAGCAGACATTTGAGGAAAGAAATAGTCTGTTTATGATTGCCTATACACTTCTCTCATCCCTGAAGTATGCAATGCTCCTTTCATATTGATGGCATATTTTTTTTTTGTTTCTTGCTTAGACAAAGAGCCCTGATTATTTCCTTGACTATTAAGCCATTGTGAGAAGCTGTTCAGAGCCTGTCATAGGAAAGATTACCATCCTTACTAGGATGCTTATGCATTTAGTCTCATAAAGGAAATATGCTAAGAACTGTCCTCTCTGCTGGGGGCAGCAGATTTAGCATGACCCATGTCCTTAGTAGCAAGTTAAGTTATCATCAGAGCACTGTCCCTGGGAAAATGTTACTTAGTTAGGGTCAGAAATAAACATATGTCTGAATGACAGACTAGACAATGGTGGTCCCCAATGTGCGATGTCATGGTTTAATTTACTAGTATAGGATTGGTTTTATAGTGGGACTAATCCAGAGAAGCAGATAGGCAGCATTCTTATTCCATAAAATGATGGTCTCCACATATGCCATTGCCCCAGGAGCTGTGGAAGTGTTGTATTTCTAGAGAGAGATCTTAGAGTGCAGCAACTTCTTGCTGCAATGTAACAGGCCTACATCCCAGAAGCTTACTCCTGTGAAGGGATCTTATTGTGAAAAAAAGTGCATTATCCTTTGAAAGCCTATGGAGTTCACCGAGAACACTTGACAACCCTATGTTTGCTCTCTACTGGATGTTAGCTAAACAGGAGGAGAGAGAGGTCCTCAATAACGCTTTTGCCTGTTTGTCTTTTTTTTTTTGCTACTCTACCACTCTAATTCAGGTGAAAACTGATTTGTTCCCTCACCAATGACTGGAGAATTGGTATGAGTCTTTTCTGTGCTTTGTGAGGAAGTGTCTGTTCTCTCTTATGCAAGAAGGTATAGCCATTTAAAGCAAATGTCTTTCAACCACAATTAATTGAGTCTTCTGTCTCTTAACGGCTGCATGAAGTTTTTAAAGGTGTGATATATGGATTTAGTTAAATGATTTGTTCTCTGGTAATGTTAAGATTTGGGAATTTTTTGAACTATAGTTATGCTCAGATTTTTCCAGAGCAATTTTTTTTTTTCTCTTGGTCACTTGGTTTGCCTCAGAAATGTTAATGCTTCTGCTTGCATAATACAGCTGACACTCTAGATCCGTAGGAAATGAAAGTGCTGTTGGGTATGGGAGATGTCTGTCCTCTACCGTGAAGGTAGGCTTGATGAAAAACTTAAATACAATGATTTCCTCCTATCCAGTCCCAGCCTGTAACCTGGAGTCAGTTAGGGCTGCTTTTTATGGGAGAATCCACAGGCTTTGTTCAGTCCTGTGCCCAGGGACCTCAAATGACAAGTCTTGCATTAAGAAGGCAAACCTCAGCCCAGCTTATCACCATGAGACTCCTACGCTCACAAGTCCTTCTACCTAGATGTGAGTTTACATATTCCATTGTGTTGCTAGGTCTCATAAAGGTTAATTTCTTCCGTTGCATATTGCTCTGTAATTAATAGCCTTGGAGCATGATATCAAATGTACCTTGGCAGTAACTTCATTACAGCTGACTTTTATTAATCTTTGCTATAAGTCTATCCATTTTTGGGGACCTGAACACTTCCAAATAATAAATAGTTCCAAGGAAAGTCCCAACAGGTTCCYAGACTTTTGTAACAAGAATCTCTCTGAGCTGGTAAATAACATTGTTACTGATATTAGCTCTTAAAAGATTTTCACCTGTATGGAAACCTTTGGTGATGAATGATTTATTTATCTATTTATTTATTTTCTATAAGCAGTTTCAGAGTTACTCTCACATTTAATTATTAGGCTTTTGCTTAAATTCAGAAGCATCTGGAAAGTGGTGAGCTTGAGCATTTTGAATGGAATTCATCAGGAAAAGCAGCACAGGTCAAAAGGTCCATCTGAGCAGCAGCTGTCGACCGATCTCAGTCATTTCTCAGCATTACCAAGTAATGCTCTTGCATTCAGGATTACTGAAGCAACAGGAAGCATCAAGGTAATTTTCATACCTCTAGCAATTGATCAGAGCAAAAACAGGAGTGAATGATCTTTGACRCTTCCTTCTCTGAGGCAATTTCCAAAAGGATCTGTGAGGGAAAGGAGTTGTCTTGTCTCAAAATCCCGAGTATGTGAATATAGCCTATTCCTATGCATATTGTTTGTTTGTTTTGTTTATGTCTTTGAGATGAAGTGGTTTTTAATAATAATCTCTTCCTATCTGAAAATGGATTTTGCCAGCAGGAACAGGAGACCCTTATGCAAATTTAATTGAAATGTGCATTCATTTCCAGAAGTGCTTACATGTGTTTAATTGATACCACTATAATGAAATAAATAATGATAGTATGGACTTATGCTGAATTGTAAATGCATTTGGTTGGGAAAAGAAAAGAAAAGAAAAGAAAAGAAAAGAAAAGAAAAGAAAAGAAAAGAAAAGAAAAGAAAAGAAAAGAAAAGAAAAGAAAAGAAAAGAAAANGAAAAGAAAAGAAAAGAAAAGAAAAGAAAAGAAAAGAAAAGAAAAGAAAAGAAAAGAAAAGAAAAGAAAAGAAAAGAAAAGAAAAGAAAAGAAAAGAAGAAAAGAGAGAGGCAGAGTAAATGATAATAGAAATATCTTCCAGGGCTGACTCTTTTTTATTTTTTTAAATTATTTGGCCTGCCTCCTTCCCATAATCAGGAAGGCAGGGGAAGCATTAGAAAAACTGACATTTGCTTACTATCTAGAGCAAGTGCTTGAATTTAATTTTTCCAGATGTCAGACGCTTTTCTCCAGATACAGTCAGGTTGTTTTTCAGTGTTTTCTGATGATTGCTGAAAATCCCATGAGTTTATGCGGATGGGTACTGATAACTTATGAATGATCTGAAGTATAGATTTTTTTTTATGTTGGATCCTATACTATGATGAGAGTAGGAAAAATGATGGGGTCCTGGTCTCAGGCATTTTGTGCTTCTAGACCAGAACACCATTGGGAAAGAGTATTAAGAGCTAAATTCTCTTCATACACATTTCAGTCTCCTGGTTCCAACAGTCAAGTGGTTATCAGCAGGCTGAAAAAAAAAAGGCAAAAATGGGAAACATGTACTTAGAAACTCTGAATCATGTCCCAGGAGCTGTTAATGATTGCCCTTCAGCTGCTAGCACAATGCCTGTAAATGTCTGTGTAGAAAATGAGCAACATGATTTCCAATGCCTGTGATCAGCACTCTCATGCTTAGTAGTTAATGTGTAGAGTTGTTTTATAAGGTTAAATCACATCTCTTCTTTCCCAGCCAAGTGTTCAGAGTGATTTGTCTTTCTTTTTCAAAGCTTGTGAAAGAAATTARGGGTGGAGAAAAGCCACTGCGGTTGATATGCTGCCACCTCCTGTTATTAGGAAAGATAGTTAACATGATTTTCCTTAAGGAATGTACTCTCTTACACAAAAAGCTACAGGACTGAGTGCAGAAGCACAGAGTATGGGTTACTCTGGCCTCTGTTCTGTGTGCATACATGATCGCAACCCTTCCTTATGGTCTTAACTGTCAATCCAATAATTGTATTCTCTAACTCTGTACCAGTGCAAAATGAGTGACACCAAAGAGGCTTCACTTATTTTTTTTTTTTTTTTTGCAGCATACTGTTCTGCAGTCACCTATTCCACAATGTTAAGATACTTTACTTTCTGTTAATCACAAATTTAATTGATTTTAAATTCACACCAACCCCACAATGCTATTCCTTATTTTCACAGTTATTCTTGCTGTAGAATTTTAAATTTTAATGTATTTGCAGGTATATTTTATGTTCTCTGTCTTACTTTTCCCTGACACAAGGTCTAGGCAGTCCATAAATCCCATTTAAACTCTGAAACAACAGATAATGAGAGCTGTGCTCCTTTTTTCCTCCTTTGATTTGGCACTGACTGAAGAGCCTCATCCAGTCTCTTGGTAAGAGTTAACTTAGTCATTTTCTTAGGTACCAATTGAAAAAAAAAAAAAAACAGCCAAGGCTTATTAAATTTGGATCAAATAATTTTCTACTTATTCTGAATAGGAAATACCAATTCCTGATGTTCTTCAGGGAGTGAATTCATAATTTTTCTCTCAGGCTCAGATATTTACATGCCAAATTTCAGCCTGGAGCAGAATTTCTCAAACCATGTATTGTATATTTGGGTTGAGCTGGTTTTCAAAATGTCAGCAAGAATTAAGCCTTTTGGCTCATGTTCAGCCTGCTCACATTCATCCTCATCATCACTGTTTGAAAGGCTTGCCATTTCCCTGAAAATTACTTGGGGTAGAAGACTCAGTATTGCCTGGAATGCTTCAATTATTCTCATGATACAATGCTGAGGAGGACTTCCTCACATCCATAATCTATCACTAAAAGGCAAAGGATGAGCTGAGGGGGACTCTCTGTTGCATCACTTTTGAATGCTCCTTTGGCAAAACTATATATGCCAGGTTTGAGATGATTACCAATTCATTGTTTGTTATTTATATCCAAAAAAAAAAAAAAAAAAGATATAAATCAAGGGTTATTAGAGGGCCATCATGAGGTAAAATATTGTTGGAGAGAGTTTACAGTCAGAAATAATTTAGGAAATATAATGTTTTACTCAGCTTGTTTTCTCCTTGTCTTGTGGACCACTCCAGTTGCACAGCGGCAKCCCAGTAAGGTGAATGGAAGGGACATATGGACAATAAGGGTTACAGTCAGAGTAAGAATTTCTCTGATTAAGAGTAGCGTGTAGAGAAAATATATCCCAGCAATACCATTTTATCCCTCATGAAAGATATGGGACTGGGAGATCTCCCTCATCATAATAAAATCTTCTGTTATCTGCAGTCACAGTACATCTCCCATTTGCAACAGAGTCGATTAATCAGTAAAGCAACTGGAAGATGGACACATATGCGAGTAAAATGCCATGATCCTCCATGCCAAGAAGTTCGGAACTGATTCAGATCATTTCCTTTTGAGTTTAGCTGGCTTTCTTTTCAACTGAGGAAGATTCCTGGRACTGCCAGTCCTCGCTGTGCCAAGCAGTCAGGCAGCAAGCTCCTGCTGTGTCTCACCAAATCTCCTGCCTCAGAAGGTGGAATAACAAGCAGGCAATGGAGCAAGGTTTCCTTGCCAGTAAGCTTAATATGTTCCTGCAGATTTCAGACACAGTTAGACACTATTTTTCAGCAGAAAATCATTCCATGGACACTTCTATGCAGCTGCTGTTCTGACAACTGTGACAGGAAAGAGACAGGAAACATGTTCAGAGCTCAAAAGAAAGGCAGTGAGAATAGGGAAAGGGGGAGAAGGAAGGAACTACATACTGGAAGAAACTACCAGGAGACTTTTCTGTATTCCTAATATCTTGTAATGTGAGGAAAAGCCTTTGAAGTCCTCTTGATTGTTATCCCCCACTGATCTTATTCTTCTGTGATCTTATTCCTTATTGGAGAATACAACATACACACATGCAGCAAGTAGTGGAGAGGATGGTGTCTGCCATGCTTTTTACTACGCGAGGCCTCACTATGTTCTCATTAATATGAAATTCAAGGAATGTACTTCTTCTGTCCTCTTTCCCGTTTACTTATATCATGATCTGTTGAATGAATAACCAGTTTTGTCGCTGACCTCTGAAAGACCACAATACCTTGCTGATAAACAGAGAGGTATGGATTTTAAAAGCAAATCACATATTATATTTGCGTCAATAGTGAGACCAGGTGTAGGATTACAACTGGACATGACATTTGGTAGGGAAGTGTGTATATATTACTTTTATATTTAGGGGAATCTATGATGTAAAGTTATTTAACTGTTAAAAGATTGGTATCAAACTTACAAATGCAAGTTAATGAGGATGTTCACTTCATCTTAACTGGTCAGTTTGATACTATAAATTTTATTAGCGGAATATGCAAATATCTCAGCAATATTTTGGTAAACACTCTTTTCTAAAGTCTGCTGAAGCAAATGGCAGGTTTTCCATTGACATGAAAGACTGGGAAGCAAGCAAGGATGAAATCCATAATTTGTATATATGCTCAGATCTAAAATTTCTTTTCTTCCAAATTAAGAAGATCACTATATTCTCAAAAATTGTTTGTATTCTCCAGGTTTTGGGTGGTCTCTTTCTTGTTCTTCAGTCTTCGCCTTTACCAAATTTCTCTATGTCCTCTAATTGTTGTCAGTTTTTTTGCAGGATGCAGCATTGCATGGTGAGCTCTCCTTATTCTTATCCAACCTTGCTCTTAGTWCTACAACCCTATTTTTCTGTCAGCACCCTTCCTTTTTATTTTACCATTTGGTAGGGAATCAAGCATCTAGATTGGTCTCCCATCTGTGGGGATATATGTCGTTTGCTCTCTGTGCGTCACTTTTCATTAGAGTAGGTTGAGATAAACTAAATACAAACTCCTTTTTCAAGGAACTGGCTGCATCCCAATCAAGTGCCCAGAGTATGAAATCAAAGAGTAGCTTTATTGGCTCTTAATATAAATAGCTTATACCGAGCACAGCACCCTAGTCTGCTGTATAGGATTGCAACAGAGAAATAAAGCTCTGGAATATTAATGACAGAACACAGAACTCTACAGAGTAGAGAGGTACAATGCTAGATTGTTAGAGGTCTTTCGGGTTATTCATAATCTGCTACTAAGATCTTGACTGTTTCCTGCAAATAATATTACTGTCACACATTCTACTCATTGATTCATCATCGATGATATTTGCTGTAAATTTAGGCTTTTTAAAATTGGTTTGGATGATATTTAACCCTATGAAACAAGTCACATGAAAACTGCAGAATTTTGTGTTTTTACGTAGTTCAAACAGCTGTTTCCTTATTCAATGAGTCTAAACTTCATCATTGTTCTGTTCATGACACAATCCTGATGATTTTCCAGCTTTCTGAAGCATTCCCTGAAAAGTCTGGAGGAGTAACTTTCAGCTTCATTTGTATCTAAGTTCCAGTATTTGTAATGTTGTATTGGTATAAATGGTCTCTTTGGTTTTCTCTTTGAATTACTGAAAACAGGAATAAGGGGGGACAACAAGAGGTAAGCCTTAAGAAATCCTATATTTTTTTTTAATATTTGGAGAACTTTTCCTATGACAGAAAAATGCATTCCATAATTTATCCCGAGGAGAATGAGTCAAGCTTTGACAATAGCAAAGTGCTTGAGAGCGAAAGAAGCTTTTTAGATATATTAGCATTATTAGCATTATTAATCTAACTCAAATGACAGTTCATGGTCACTAGTTTTTTTGTTGTTAGTGGTTTTTTTTTGTTTGAATGGCAGAGTATTCAAACTGCATACACAAGTGCCTTTAAGATTATCTGTGTATAGGTGATTAACAGGTCTTTTAAGGTCTTTTAAGGCTTTAAATAAATAGGGGTCTGTACAAAAGATAACCATATATTTGGACCAAAGAAACTTGTCATAAGTTTTTTGATTTTTTTTTTGTTTAGTTTGAGGTTTTTTTTCAAGTCCACATTTTCATCTTCATGTATTTTCTTACCTACACAATTAAAACCTAGAAAATCAACTAGCATTTCACAACAGTATGATTTGGCTCATGATAAAGTTTTCAAGCATGTTAGTTAGCATTATAACATAAAAGCAGTATGCTCTAATTTAGACAAGGACTGCTATAATTACTCGTATGTACCCTAACTTCCCTGAAAAACTTGGCAAAATTGTAAAAGTCTGGCATGCATATGGATAATTAAGGAGGAGGATGGCTGAGATGTCTAAAAAGCACTCAGAATTATGGCATATGTGTTCAATATGCAGCAAAACTATCTTCTTTCTATGTATTATGTACACTTTTTTTTTTACTTTTTTTTTTTAATTTCAGCAGTAATGTACTCTGCTACATTTCCAGAGAAAATATATGCATTCCTGTTATGTTGTTTGAATTGAGTACTCTAATTCAGTACCCTAAAGAAGTCAGATATCACCAAAAAAAAAAAAAAAAAAAGCAGTACAGCTGCAAGGGAAAATTGTGATATTTGTGAATTAGAAATGCTTTACACTTTGCACAGTCCAAAGCACTGAAATGAGAATCACTCAGTTTAGAGGTTATTTCTCATTTTTACATTTTTAGATTCTGCTAGCATTTCAATACAAACCATATTTTCTCTGTTCTGTTGCTTTTTGAATGTGAAACAATAACATAATCTCATAAATTTTTTATTATTATTATTATTGTTGCTTGACTTACCAAAATTCCACAGACCTTACACTTATAGATTTATTATTAACCTGTCTTCGATAAAATCTAAGAATAAATGAAGTAAAATCTTTGGTCATTGAACATAAAATTAAAATAACTTTGACTTATGGCATACTGCTTTCTGTTTACTGTGAGTTACTTCCTGAAATCAGCCTTCCCAATACAGTCAATATTCCACTGTACAGCAGTCTTCCACAGAACTGTCATTTAATTTTATGTCAGGATTTGTTGTAACTACTTTTTTCATCTTTCTATAACTTTAGCCAAGTACTTTTTCTTTTCTAGCCCATTCTTTTCTCAGAAGTTTGAAAGATTCCCATATATTTTTACCATCAGACAAAGGTTAAAGCGTCTATGTAAGGAAAACGTGTGTGAGGAGCTGAGTACTGTGCCGTGTCACAACATTATGACACTTGCATCACGATACAAAGCACAAATGCTCCCCTCCCAAGCAAGGAGCATGTCCAAATCCATCTTGGCAGGGTTTCAGAACTCCTCCTGATTTCTCTCGTTCCACTGCTGCAAAAGAATTAAAAAATCTCAATCCTTATTGCCCATCACAATTAGAATAGGTACAGCAAAAGGCAAAGAGGAGAGGATAGTGTTGCCTTTTGAGGCTTTTTGAGGAAAAAAAACACTGTTACTGAGGATTTTCTGCTCTTAATTAAAGGGCCCCGGAAAGCACTCTTTCTGATGTTTAGCATTCCTGATGCAGAATTTCATTTGTGTATGGTAGATATGGATGGCTGATGATATAGCTGGGGTCAAATATCTTTTCAGAAAATCAACATCCAAATTTGTCCTATGAACTGGGGGATGATAGCTTTGTAACAGCAAGGGAGGGCTATCTGTGAGCCCCAGAGTAGATAGCATGGAGAACACAAATTCCCTTCCCACCTCAGGAGCTCCACCTTACCTTTGCATAACAAATATGGCTGATGGTAGGGTATGTCTTTCTACTGGGACAGGACCATTTACCTGCTACCATCAAGGAAATGCTTCCCAAGGGTCTACTACAAAACAGACTCATGTAAAATGGGAGCAACATGCACGGGCTACAGAAGAGTCCTGTGTAGAAATAGCTAGTGTACAGCAAAACTGTGGCCTTGCCAAAGACACATACATGTAGAATGATTATGGAAACAACACAGTGTTTCAGTGTTTTAAAAATGGTCCTTTACAGAAAAAAACAGAGTCTGAGAAAAGTTTGCAGCACTCAAGAGATCCACCCTTCAAAGAGCTGGTTTGGAAAGGCTAAATGCATATTTTTATGCACTGTGGAGATCAGGCCAAACCCTGTTAAGTTAGGCCTTGCACCAAGGGCTAGGGAGAGCTGGTGGTACTTGATGGGCGGAGGATTAGAGTCTTGTAATGGATAGAATATGTGTTTTGTGGCACTGATGATTTTGCTCAAACATTAAAGGCAGGAGATGCTTAGATCAGTTCCTTACACTGTGACTGGAACAATATTCATGCTTTGTCAAAAATGTGATTAACAACATTACCCTGAGTAGAGACTGTGCCCACTAGTCTCTCCAGCAGAGCTGCTCACATGAGCGCGCTCTGTGTGTTTCCAAACCTTCTGTCATGGAAGACAAGGAAGCAATGAAGAGAAAGAAACTGCAAGTGGTGTAAATTTGACAGCAATATCAAGCAACACCTTTACATTGAGTTCTGTGGGGCTGCACCAACTAGAGCAAGTGGTCTCCATGCAGCACAGGGCAGTCCCTCCCACAAATGGCACTGTTAGCTAAGTAAAGCTCTCATGTACAGTGATGGGAAGAGGCATTCACCTTGACTTCTCTGCACTGAAAACCTTCTAGCACTTTATAAACCATGGCTAGCATGACGCTTTATGCAGGTACGTGTGGAGTGGAAAGAGACAAGAGGGGACTTGTTTATTTTGATCAGTGGAAAAAAAAAACAGAAAGAAAAAAAATCTAGATTCAATGCTTATTGAATCCCTACAGTCCTCCTATAAAAGATACTTGTGGAAGCCTGGTTCTTGTTAAACTTAATTGCTTCCTGGTTGTTGCTTAGCAAACTCACTTTGGGCTGTTGACACTCTCCCTGTTAAACACTGTAGAGAAGCTAAGGAGCATCCTGTCTTGTCCAGCTTAAAGAAGGGCTGGCTTGAACATAGAGAGTCAATCATCTTTTCCAAGGGTGGGTCCATCAACTTGATCATTAGAGAAAAGACATTGTTAATGGCTGAGATTAGCTCATCAGCTGTGGATGTCCAAAGCAAGGTGTTGTTCAGAGACAGTGCCAAATAATACTTACTTTTCTGCTCACAGGCTCAATATCTACAGACCTCAGTAATGCCTTGATATATACAGCTGCTTAGTCTTCCCACAATGGGTAGTGGCTAAGTGCTGTGATCAAGCCCTGTGTCAGAAATAGGCTCATTAGCTGAGAAACACACTTCTAAACAGTTTGCAGTACTGTGTGTTTGTGCAGGAAATAAAAGAGCCTGTCTGCCGTTATGAAAATTGAGGGTATAGTTCCTTTCACAGTCATTAAACCTCAATAAGGATGTTTTAAAAATAATCAATTGTTCTAGTCTGAGTGAAATGGAATGTCTTGTTGAATCTATACTGTAAAAGCACATTCGAGATTCACCTTCTTTCAGATATTTGGACTGATGCGATTTAACAGGACATCTTTAATATCCTACTATGAGAAAAGAGAGAAATGGAACGTGGCTGAAATACACCATGTGTTAGGGTGCTGAGGCTGACGGAGGTAAGATAACCTCATAGATAAACAACAGATGGCCGAGGGCCTAATGCTTTGCTTGGGGTGAACATGACAGGGATTTATTCCTTCAACCTGGAAAAGGAACCTTGGAAAGACTGAAACTGCAGAAATGTGTGGCACACGGGCAGCCGCAGTTTGTTATAGGGAATTGGTCTGAGCAGATGGTATTAGAATATAGATCTATTATTAGGCATCTGCTTCCCTTCCCAGTTATACAACATGTGAGATGTAGAAAAAATCCCCAAGGACTTCTCTGATCACTCACTAATTTTTATTTGCACATCTCTGTGCATCTTGTTTTGAAATCAGACAATGGACTAGATCCTGAGCTAGGCTACAGAGATGTAAATTTATTAACTTCACAGATTTAGTAAAATGACAGCAATATATCTGGAAGCTGCATCTATTTCTTCACTGCGCAGAAAACTCTTTAGTGGTAAACTATTAGGTAAGGATTAATACTTGTAACAGATGGAAACTCTCCTGTCTGGATAAATGTGTGTGGAGTCCCCCACTGAGAAGGAAACTACCTGTGTTTTGCATGACCTGCTATTAGACAGAAACAACAAAGATCTGGGTTTCTTTCTGCCTTATCCCCATTTTCCCTAGTGTTTAGGTATATTACAGAATCAGTGTGGTGGATGCCGTCATGCCAGCCTGCATTGGACATAACTCAGGAGCAAATCTAGACTCCATGGGCAGGTTTTCAAAGCACCTCTGTTAACGGAAATGTCACGTCCTTTAACAGTTCCTCAGGCACTTTCAATCTGACCTTTTTGTGCTTCCAGTGTGAACAAGAAGTTGGTTGGTTTGGTCTGCAGAGCACAACAGCTTTGTGCCTGGAGGGGCCAATTCCCTGCTACGCCTCGGGCAACGTAGCCAGATGTAGTCACATTTCGAGGGCAAAGCCACACAGCTGGGTGACCCACAAGACCACAGGTGTTAACGAGAAGGAGCAAAGCCAGGCCCCCTGAAGGCAGGAGGTTCCTGCTTTTATCTGTTCCATCTCTCTGAGGGACAGACCATGCGGAGACTGAGGAATAGGAAAAAGCACGTCTAACTTAGCAGCTCAGATCCTTCTCCTGTAATGTGTAGTGTCAAGTACGTTACAGGGCAAGAAAGATGCTCTCCTTAGGTGTATAGCAGTACTAGTTGAGACTGCTATAATGTCTGCTGGAACACATGAAGAGGAGAGAGGGAGACTGAACTGCAGCACAAGCAGAATTACGCAACCTATGATGCATATGTGCATCAAAGTCTTGATGTGATCAAAGGAAATAACGTAGGGAATAATGCAGATGATAGGCTGTGCTTCTCTAAAGCACTTTCATTCCAGCAAAAGCTGTTCTATTAATAAATAAATGTACAGATTTAATAAGCAATTTTCTTTCCTTCCGAGAGAATCTAAGCTCCATGATGAGCTGAAGCTCTATTCCAGGGTTGAGTAGCTGAGTAAGCTGAGACTTACATGTTTGCACATGAGCCCCACATTTTTGGACCAAAGGCAAGGTTCAGTTCAGATCTGCAAAGTATACCAGGAGGTGGCTTCTGTGCCATTGAAATTCTCCAAATAGGAGGCTTCTCATAGAGTTTAGAGGCTGTTCATCTTTTATGCTGACTCTCTTGATCAGGCTGAGCACATATGCACCATTGGTCCAGGACTTCCAGATGTTCATCAGCTTTGTTGGACCTACTGCTGCATGAAAGACCGTTTCTTTGCTTTTCCCTTTAGAAAGCTTTTCCAGTTGCTCCAGAGAGTGCCCAAGGTGGAAGGAAACACAGGATACCTCTTCCTCCTATCTTCCGAAGCTGCATAGTAATGGTTGGAAGCTCACCAGGTTGCAGAGAGCTGAAGCCTAAACTTTGAGGTCTATGATACACAGTAAATCAGGTTAAAACGTGAAAACAGCTATGTGTAGTTCTTAGCTGTAAATGGCTACTGTCTTATTTTATTGCACTGCACTTTCTTTTTGCTGCCTGAGCTGATCTGTTGAAAGATTAGAAGACAGTGAGGAGTGATGAAAATGAACTAAATTCTAAGAGCCAAGTTTCCTCCCTAAGGATAGAATGGAAAGGGCTGGGTAGAGATCTGAGCTTCCAGTAAACTCTTGCAGGTAGTGAGGAAGGGAAGGCAACAGAGGTAGGATGTTAGCTGAACTGTTTCAGAATTGGGGGAGGAAAAAAAAAAAACAAAACCTTATGTCAAAGGTCATTACGGTGATCCAAAGATCTAGGGGTGCTGTAAAGTTTTGTGTTTTCATTTTCAGTACTAAAACTCATTCTAAGCACACAGGAAAAAAAAAAAAAAAATGGGACTGGAGAATAGAGTCCTTTTCATGAAAAGGGAGGTAATGAAAAGAGAAAATTGCCTCTTTTCATTACAGCCTTAAGCTTGACCTCGTGCTCCATCTTACAAACTCTCTTTCTCATCATTATTTTAGAAATATCTTATATTACATGTAGTTTTTCTTCCCACTGAAGAAATTCAGACAAAGATGGTGATGATGAGGAGGAGGACCCCTATTTTACAGGAAGCTAACCTGTGGCTGTTGTTCATCCACTTAAAGCTTCTAAAAATCCTGAAAGTATTTTTCTCTCAGCATTTGCAGTCAATTAGCACTTTGTACCCTCAGCTGATGATATTTCAGATTGAGTATACTGTCTCTATCAGGTTGCTAAAGAGGAACTGTGAGATGCAGGAAGCCCTGATGGCTTTCATTTAGGGGAAAAAAAAAAAAAAAGAGCAGTGCTTAGCTTTATGGATAGATGAAGCAGGTAGGAGTCTATTCTAGAGTCTGCAGAGGGCATAAAAAGAAAATGTGTATTTTATATTAATCACTGGCCATAATTGTTTCTTGTTAAAGCTAATGCTGGGCAAGCACATGTATCTAAAAGAATGGCAAAAACTATTTTTATCTCCCTTACAAAAATAAGTTGGAGTCAGTACTGAAAGGAAAATTAAAAAAAAAAAAAAAGAGAGAGAGAGAAGAAGGTTGGGAAGGTTGCATACCCATCCATAGTAAGATTTCACTGAAAACTGGGTATTTTAAAATGAAGTAAAACTCCTGAGTCTCCCAGTCTTTTCTGAAGAATATGATTAATTTTCCTTTTTTTTTTTTTTTTTGATTATCTTATTGATAGTTAAAATGGAGGAAGAAGAAGTTGGTATTTAGATTTTTTTTCTTTGCTTCCCAGAAGCTGAATGTTGCCAAAGGAAAATTATTTCATATCTAACCATCCCACTGGTACCATTTTGAAAACTGATACATTATAACTTCTAGTTCAATGCAGACTCTGAAATCCATTTTAACATGGGCAGGTCATTTTAGCTCAAGATGATTAAAATAACTAAAGAAGATGCTCATAAGAAACACATTTTAGAGAGACTGATGTATGTTCAATCTTGGTTGACACCCTGAAAATTTTAACAGAAGTTGACAAGGCACAGCTCTCTTCCATGTCTCTTTATACAGCCTTGAAAATGCAAGATTCTCATCTTCCCTATTCCTGCATCTGTCAGGATCAAATATTCATCATTAGACAAGATGCCATATCCATTTTTTAATAGGAAGAGAAAAGATGGTGATAAATCCCATAAGGGATTAACACGTCTGAAGAGCCTAGCGAAGTTAATTCTCTGCCTGTGCATCACTGCCTCCCAATGAAAGTTTTGCAACTGAAAAGGAAGACTTTCTCTAGCAAGTATGTTTTCCTTATCAACACGATCTTTTGTTGTTTATCTATGCTCACTATAGCAGTGAGAACCTATTTTCCTCCAAAGAGCCTATTTATACTGGTTTCTAATTTTCCATTTCACTAACTTTATGACTCGTCCTTCAGCTTTGCAGACTTCACTGCATCCTTAGCCTATGAGAGTCTTCTCTCATAGGCTAAGCACAACTTGAGAAAGATACAATGAAAATCTTTTTCTAAAAGATCAAACTAGGCAAAAATAAAATAAAATAAAATAAAATAAAATAAAATAAAATAAAATAAAATAAAATAAAATAAAATAAAATAAAATAAAATAAAATAAAAGTGGGAAACATGCCTTCTGCATTTTCTGCATATGTTTTTCAAGTCCAAGCAAGTGATTAAGTCTTGATTTAAAATGCCCTAATGAAATAGAAATGAATAGGAAAGCAAAGCCATTTCTAGAGCACAGTATATTTATTGTTCTTTGCAACTGTTCTGTAGATTTGAGAGAGGTATGTTCATGCCTATCTGAATGTCAAGAGTGAACAGCCTCAGAAACTCAGGCTCAGTTTTGCCCTAACAGAGTAATCCAGCTCTGTACAGAACACTGATGTAGCTTTTTTTTTTTTTTTTTCTTTTTTTTTTTTTAATTTTTATTTTTTGGCTCCATATGTGCTGTGATTTGCCACAGCAATACACAAAGCAATGTACAAAAATAAAGTAGATTATTTCCTCCCTTCAGGAACTGCAGAGTGTTATAAAACCCCATAGGAAGCTTTGTTTGATTTCTGGAACACAAGATAGGTGGGCATGTCTCTAAGGACAACTCTTCTGTCTGCTCAGGGAATTGACCTCAGTTTCTTAGAATATGCTGGCAGGTGGGATATTATTATGTTAAAGTGATGTTACAAAAGTGATTAAGCTGTTTCAGAGAACAAAGAAGAATACTATGACTTTCTGATTTCTTTGGAAAGACTTAAGGGTAGATCCCTCTGATCTCAAATGTGTTTGCTGTAGTTTGAGAAGCCAGGAGCTGCAGTTACTGCCACTACCTGCCTCAGTACGCCAGCATCTTTGGTCTCTGTTGTGCAGCCAAGATATGTCATTTTTTTTTTTATTACTCTAGCTGCTCAAAGTTTCAGGCTCATTAAGCAGCTAGAGATTGCAAAATATAGTGCTAAATTTCTATGTGTCTCTGTCCCTGCACCTCACACAGAGGACTGAGAAGGGCTAACCACTACTAGCTCCTGTAGTTCTGTTTCTCTTCCATAGGAAGCTTCACACACTTGTTTTCTGAATGCTTTATTAGGGAATGAGAACTGCTTCATATCCATTATGGTCTTTTTCATACAACCACACAGTACTTCAGGATGGAAGGGACCTCAGGAGCTCTCTATTAAGGCCTCCTGCTCCAAGCAGAGTCAGCTGTGAGATTAGACCATGTTGATTAGGACTTTGTCCTGTCAGGTGGAAAAAGTCCAAGGATGGAGACTGAACAACCTGACTTTATGCTTGGCTGTCCCTGGGGTGAAAAAATAGCTTCTCTAATCAAACTGAACCTCCCTTGCTTCAATATATGACCATTGTTTTTTTGCTCTCCAATAGTGCACTTTGGTAAAAAGCCTGTCTTTGTGTTTTCAATAGTTTTTTTGATATTGGGAGGCTACTGATCAGTCCTCCTGTAAACTTTCACTTCTAAACTCAGGTGTAGCAACCTCCCTTTTTTAATAACTGTTACTAGAGTCAACTAATATCAAAGTTTTCATTTTCTTGTTGTGTTTATTTATTTAATAATTGCTAATGAATCAAAAGTAAAATAAATTCCTTTCCTTTGCCTCATGATGAAATGTAAAAGAGAATCGCAGCTCACTAGCTAAGAAATCTGTGTGTAAATTAGGTGAGTTTGTTTCAATATGATATTCCATCATGGATTTCATATTAGACTGCATGGGTCTAAAAAAAAAAAAGAAAGGCATCTAACACAATTCAGTCCTACAAGCATCCTCTTTTCTCCGTTCTCTATAAGCTTAGTTTCTTAGCTCAGGCACTGACACGTACATTGTAGACTTGTAAAGTAAGGTGAGCTGAACCCTGTTCTCAGTTTTGCTAATCTCACTTCTTGGCCCTGAAAATTGTGAGTTGTATCTTAGGATGAGGAAAGGTGATGTAATAGGAAAGATAGGGGCTTTAAGGATTTTAAGGCACCCTATTAATAGAGGGAGCTTGGGTCTGTGTTTTAATAGCATATATAGATCCAGGAAGGCAAAAATAAATAACTGTGTTTGGGTGCAGCATTACAAAGAATATCACAGAAGATCTGAAGCCAAGGTACCCTCAGAAAAAAAGCACAATGCATTTCTCAGCTACATTATTCAAACCAGCAATGCCTATTTCTGTCTAGCAACTTGGGGTTTTGAGTATATACCTTGGAGTATATAGGCAGTACTGCTCCTCCAAGCAGGTGAACCTGCCTTTCATTCTGACCACTATGCTGAAGACAGAAAACCAAATTAATGAAACTCAGGAATTCACCTCAACTTCTTGAGTTGCAAATAGTGCTTATTCTTCTGCAGAATGGGGTGATGGGCATAATGTACGATTCCATTTCAGGTAATTACATTCTGCCTACTTAAAATTCTCTCTGTAGGTTCCACTGGGAAAACAATTCTTCATTTCTTCCTCCGGCACCCTGTTGGGTAGGTAGTATTGCCGTTAGAGAGTGTTTGCTGTGTTCCATCCCCATGTACATACAAAAATTGTGGCGATGTTAGGCTGAGTCTCACATATGCATATTTTTCCTCCAGTCTGCGACTAAAATTGGTTGCAATTGCCTGGATGTAGCTGAGAGCAAAAGTGACCTGGAGTTTGCAAAATTGGGATGAAAGAGGCTGAAATTTTTTTATTTTTTTTTATTTTTATTTATTTATTTTTTTTTGGTATGTAGAGAACAACTTTTTTATCAGGGATCCAGAACCATATAGCTTTTCATTATTCCCTGATTAGGTAGGGATTAGGTAGGTAAATGGTTGAAGGATTGTAGGGTAGGACTAGGTAAATTGAAGTATGAAACACTGAAGTAGCTTGCCAGCTATCATGCAGTTGGATTCTTGCAATCTAGTCTGGGCCCTTCAGGAAGGTAACAGCCTCCCAGCTGAACTCTGCAATACTTGTACTGGGCAAACAGCCTCGGAGCACCTAGGAGTTCTCTCTATTGCAAGAGGTTGTAACAAAAAGAAGAGAGAAAATTCTCCTAAACCTTCGACTAAATTACAAGTACTTTTCAAGTAAGTACTGAGTCAACAGGAAAGCTATAGCTAACGAAAGCAAGTAGACACTAACTTTTATCACTTGCACTGAACAGCTACACAGAGCAGGCCTCCATTTTGTAGCCCTTAAGGCTAGTCCCACAACACTCCTCCGTTCAGAGCTCCCTAGCCACACATTTTTTCATTTGTGCTGCAGTCTCTCTCTCCTCCCAGGCAGCTGCAGCACTGTGGTATGTGGTGGCAGTCCTGGGGCCTGCTTGCTACCCGTGTGAAAAGAAGCAACAACAAGAAGGCCCAGGTGTGTTCACTCTGCAGAATATGCTGCTTCATTCTTTCTCTACATCTGATGCTTTTTTTGCTCCCCACTTTTTTTTTTTTTTTTTTCAATTCCCTAGCAAATGTTTCTTTCTCAAGATATATTTACATTTTATTCATGACTCTGTCAGGATTAATTTCAGCTCTTCGTGCTGCCTGTGACTCCTCATGTATAATGAATGAAGCAGCAGCTGCTGCAGCTGACAGCCTGGGCACTCTAAGGGCATATATATGCCAGTATCATTGGCATCTTCTTACCAGAAAGGATTTTAATACATCTGCTGTCTGGACCATTCATTTGGCCACAGCACCTTTTAGAAAAAAAAAAAAAAATATTCCATGGCAACTTTAGGAAGAAGTAAGGTACTTTTCCAATCACTTTCTTGTCCTTGGACTACATATGTGAACTATAGACATGACAAAGACTTTGAGTTCATCAGTTTGTAAAGACTGCAAGATCCTGGGAGTCTGAACTTGATTACATTGGTGAAATCCTGTGGAATTACTTTTAGCCATCTCATTACTGCAAGAAACTAATCCTGGATCTGGAGTAGTACAGTAACAGAAATAAAGTCACAGAAATGAAGATGAACAGAATAGCATCTTCATAACATAACTTTCCATCTCACACCTGATGTACAGGAACTCTGAGACTCTGAGAGTGATCCCTGCACTCTCACATTGCCACTCAAGCCACCGAGTGCTTGGAGGACCACAGACATCTCCCTTCATCTTGGTGTCATCTGCTCTTCAAATAGAGGATGAGGGCTAACAATGTTTCCTTCCTGACAGCAGCTTGCCTATTTAGATTAGAAAGTTCTTCAGAGGAGTGCGTTAAGTCTTTCTGCAAATCCTGTCATCCTGGCATGTCAGTCTTCCTGGAGATTTTTAGGATGTACAAAAGAGCAATTACAGGAACAAAACAATGGTTTTGTCATCCATAACCAAATTTTGTAGATCAGCCATGTATATCAATCCCAGCATCTGTTTAGACTTAAGAGCAAAAGAACTGCAGAAAAGTAGAAAATACATGCCAAATAGTCTTTTTTTTTTTTTTTTTTAAATGAAGGAAAAGTGATATTAAAATAATTTGAAAAAAGAAATAAAAGATGGTTTGGATTAACCTTTAGAGATATCCAAACATCAACATTACTAGATGCTCAAGTGTTCTTAAACAGAAAAGGTCATCATTTGAAATTTCAGTGTTTCTAAATATTAAAGACTTTTTAAATTTTACTCTCTATATACCTTTAACAGTTTGTCTTCTTTGGGTTGTCAAGCAAATTTCAGCATATTAAACTGTCCGCTCAGACAGGTGCTCCATTTTCAATCCATGTCAGTGAAAACCTGTGGTGACAGAACTTTTTTCTACCTTCATATCCTCTTGTGAACACAGCCTACAAGACTGGGACATAGAATACCCTTTAAAGACATTGTTAATTATCATGGTACTAATCCATGTTTCTTTTGGCTTATAAACATAGCATTTATATATATATATAAATGCTTCTAAAATACAGTGCAGAAATTAGAGTCTGAAATGTGAACATTCCATCTATTGTTGACAATAATTAAATGCGCAGTTCAGAGAAACTGAACACATCACCTAGGTGAAAAGTTATTCATCCAGGGAGTAAGGTTTGGTGCTCTGGCCCTCACTGACTAATTTTAGCAGTGTCAATTTGACAAATTAAAGAATGTGTTAATTTTTCACAGGTGGGGAAGGTGAGGCTTGTGATGTGCAGATGGTTTGTCATAGAATCTGTCACTGGAAAAATCAGAATCATCACTCAGAGGTATTCCTGGCCTGCAGCATTGCATAAAGCCTAACATGCTTGGTTGGCCTGCATAACATGAAATATGGAGGCACCATTCAGATTACAGCATCTGCCTTAATGACAGATTTGGGAGAGGAAAAGGATCTGGTCCTTCACTAGCACCACTACTGGAAGGGGTAGAAGTCTTATTCCTTACGGCATTTCAGCCAGGTATTTTTTTCCAGCTCATTTATACAGTGTTTTGTTAAAACAATTATATACTGGGACTTCTGCTAATTTTATCTCTCCACAATTATTATCTGTTCACATCACAAGTTGAAGACAATGCAAGGCAATTTGCCTAGAAATCTCTCCAGCCAAGAAGTTCAGATACGTTCAAATAAGCTGTCACTTAACTAATTCTTCTTTACTCACCTGATGAACCACTGTAGATTTTGTAACCTAAACAATCCAAACAGCTTTTATGAAACAGGAAAATCCAGGTGCTGACAACTCAGTGGGTTCTATTTTAGTCTTTGCAAGGACTGTTTTTCTGATCTAGAAGGGCTGTGATCAGTATCTTCATCTTATCTGATGATGACACTCAAGCCATGTGTCCTTGCAGTTATCAGTTGCCTACTAACTCCTATTCTGTTAAATTAAAATTCTGCTTGTGATCCAATTCATACTGCTAATACATTCAACTTACATATTCTAAAATGTACTTTGCATTTTCATCTGGATAGTATATTCTTTATAAGCCCCTCTAATGGTATGTGTTACTGCCATGCACAGTTAAACACAACACTGAGGGACTGCCTCCCATTTGTGTGGAAAACTAATTCTACTAGTTCTACTGTTTGTGGATTTTTTTTTTTATTTGTTTGTTTTTCCAATGGAAATGTCTAAATTCATATTTCCCAGATCCAACCTTAGAAATAAAAAGCAAATCATACATATCCTGACTTCCACAAGCAACCTGAAAAGACAACCTGTTTGTGCATAATGCCTCACATCCAGCAGCTTGATGGAACCTTTTACTTTATTATATTTGGTATCTGTCAATAACCTGTCTTCATAGAAAGCCATGAGGCCCCCAGCAGAGGCAGAAAGAATATTCATAGAAGCTGAGAGAGCATGGATTTAAATTAATTCTTCTAGCTTTTGTACACTTCCATGGAAAGGTCATTCTGGCACTGAGCGCCAAAGGACGTTTTTTGTATCGAACATCTGCCTTATCTTCTTTTAATTTATTCAGGTGTGTTTATATCATATTGCCACAGGCTGTTTGGCTGTTTGATCCCAGCAGCATGGAAATCAAATTGTTCATTGTTCTGTCATAGGAAAATAATCAAAAATCTCAGGGATTGTCATTCTAGTCAATAAACAAAACAACCTGTCAGCAGTGCAGAGCATATCTGTGTCAGCACTCTGCTCCCAACACCTAGCTGAGATGGAGGAGATGTGCAGCTCAGCAGAAGCTTGGCTTGCTTCAGTCAGGCTCACATCAAAGCCTTTAAGATAYAACTGTTGCGGTTTGATGGAGGAGGGGAAATTTGGACTCTAGTCATACTTTCATTATTGATTGGTTTAAAAAGTCTCCCGAGTTAATYGAAAATCTAGAAAGAATACTCAGTGAGGAGTGGTCATTCCTTGGAAACAGGTGACTTTTGGGWTGGAATTGTGTTTTGGTGTTATAATGAGATTAGAATGAGAAGTTTGAGCAAAGTCCATCTGAAGGGACTGATCTGCCACCCTTTTTGGCCACCACCAGACATCTCATAATACTGTGTGGCTTATCAGCTGCATGGTATGACCAAGTTGCCACTTCTGCAGGGAGTACAACAGAGTTTGGCCACGATGCCGTCACTTCACTCCACCCTCTATTCATCAGCTGCACGGCATCCTCAAATCACCGCCTCTCCAGGGAATCCAACAAAGTTTGGCCGTGGTGTCTCCATTCTGCTCCACTCTTCATTTACTCTTATTAGTGTGGGCTAGGAGGGCAGATTGTGTTGCGAAGGGAGTTGTGGACAAGTAGATTCTGTACATACCAAGAAGTGGTAGCTGTCTCTCACCTCAAGCAAGCCTCTGTAATCCCATAACTTCTGCTAGGCCCTAACTTTTCTCTCATTTCCCTCTTCTCTCACAAAGTCAGGAGGAGTGACAGAGTCCACAAGTCGGAGGTATTTGACATGTTTTGAAAGAGGTGACTCAAACTCATGTGTAGGGTAGTGAGGTTCATCCTGGATGTCTTCTACTGCTGTTGGGTTTGACTCTAAGTGTCTTTATAGTGGACTATACTATTAAGCACAACACTGAGCAAGAAGAGGGCAGGTAGGCCTATSTGGTGGACTCCATTTTGACTTTTCCCTGGAAGTTTATTTTCATGGGGGACAAATTATTTCTTTCTACATCCACTAGTAGCACAACAGTCTGTATTTTAAAAMTGAGCTTGTTGCATTGAGCAAGCCTTGCTTGTTGTTCGCAGGAAAGCAGCTAGACTGCTAGTCTCTTATAGAATAATAAGCTTTAAAAAATATAYGTTTTGCTCAGGTTAGCAGTGGGGACCATGTCGGTGGCTTGAATGTAACACCACAATACCAATCCACATGAAATGGACTTCTCACTTCCTGAAAAMAATCAATGGCATTTGCTTAGTCCAAGCGACTGAACGATTTACAACAGGCATGTCTCACTGTTTAATGAAATGGTCTGGTTTTGTACAGGAGAGATTCAGGTCCAAGTGTGGAGAAAAAAACCCTCTTATAGTCAGAATTCTGTTTAGAAGAAGAAACAAGCAATAGGAATGTCATTGTATACTTGATCCGAACTATGCCAATTGTACCAAAAMGTTAAGGTGATATAGGTGATATTTGCTTTTGGTATTTATGATATCTTCGTTTCTAGGCTTATCTTAAAATATGTAAATACGAAAAACACTGTAACTAGGAAGGTTACTCCTGTATTTGAACTGAGTTTTCACTGGCAGTTCTGGAATTGTCTCCTCATCYGGGAGTTTATCTTTTCCCTTCTTCACATTAGAGAAAGATTTGTTCACTGATGAAGGAAAGCAGATCTTGTAATGGTACTAACATGGCTGCAGAAGAGCAGCTCCCTAGGATATAATCTAATTCCAGACAGGAAGTGGATTTGTGTTGGGAGTATATGCATATATATATTTTTAATCACCTTCATTTTCAATTTGCTAAGCTGAAACTTAATAAATAAAGTTGGTGCAGTAACCCTGACCCTCTTTCAGGATTTTAAAAAGTGCTAGAAAAGGTTGGTGGGTACTCAAATCTAATTGCTTATACTGTTAAAGTCATCAGGGGCCTCACGCCTCAGTCAATACGCAGTCCGGATGCAACTACCCCATTTTGAAGAGTGAAGGAATTTAGTGGAATGGATGTATGCCAATCTTTGGCAGTCCTCCTCAATGCTAAAGAAAGTACTGGCATAATTAATTTATGAGCATGAGAGGCAAAATCAGAGCATCTCCTGATACATCTACATGCAGAGCTTTCTTTTTTTTTTTTCAGGATAGGGACAGCCATCAACACTTACAGGCTTGATATGCTTTTACATATCTGAATCTAAATTCAGAATAATGAAACAGAATTCAGTGTAACTAATCCAGATGGGCTTGTGTCAACAGAGATCAGAGACATAAGCAATATTGTTTCTCACTTTTCTTTTTTTTTTAATCTGAGACCTAAAAACGTATTTATTCAGAAACATCTGACAAATTAATACTAACATGGGGCCTGTCCCCTCAAATTACCTAGCTTTTATATAGTGGTTTTCTATGAAGACCTCTAGTTTCAGTAACAGTCTTTACTGAGTAAAAACAGACTGCAGGCAGTATTTCTATTTAGACTGCACTTGATTGCATTAATACTTGTATACAGTGAGTTACATAAGCAGGAATTGATTAAGACATATTTGTTGAACTGTAACAACTGTTGTTCTTACCAATAATAACAGCCACCATTATGCATGCAAAATGCAATCAAATCCTGTGCTTGAGGATGTCAGCTGATTGCTTCTGTTGCTGAAGGTATGCAGAGGAGGGTCAGGAAGCAATTTATCCTCCTTATTCATTGCCATAACTTAAGGGGTGAATGAAGGTGGACATGATGAACTGCTGGTCTTATAGAAAATGGCACATATTACTTAGCTTTCAGACAGATTTGCCTTAGTACTTCGTCTTTGTGAATAGCACCTAGTAAGGATAGTAGTAAGGACTCCCTTTTTTTTTTTTTTTTTTTTTTTGTTAAGCCATGCAAAACATTTCAGAATATTAGGCTTGTCTCCCAAAAGACATCTAGACCTTCTGCGTAGTATCCTTTAAGAGTGACCAATAACTTTGTTACTTGGGCAGAGCAATGTAAGAAATTGTAATGACACCCATGTCAATATGGCCTTCTACTGAATGGCTTCTGCTTTATGAGACTCTTCCTATAAGGATGACCCTTATAAAGCTGTAGAGGTCCATGTGCTCAGTCTTCYATCCTCTATTTTAGGACTGCTCCAAGCATTGGGGAAAGTTAACATTTTCTGTTCTATGTGGATTGTAACAAGAGACACAGAGCCCACTATTACTTATACCAGTGCCAATCCAGTATAACTCGAGCTTTGTACCAGAAGAAGAGGAAGCAGATTCAGGCCAAATAACTGTCTGTTAGTGATTAGAGGCAAATGGGATTTGGCAAATATTAAGCTGGCAGTAGATGTGCGGAGGAAATCTCTTCATCAGTGGATTCCCTATGGTGCTTTGAAGGGTCATTGTATATACTGGTAGGATTCTCATGTTTTCTTCCTTCCCCCTTCCTGGATGCATTCTGAGGAGGAAGGTAATTGTTTTGCCACATAATCATTCCTTTCTTCCCTCTCCCTATAGCCCATCCAAGGGGGTTAAAACACCACAGGAAGTTCCATTTCCATATGAGGAAGACACTGGAACAGATTGCCCAGAGAGGTTGTGGAGTTCTGTGATTCTGTGTTTCTGTTTATCATACCTAGATCTGACGCCAGGATTTTGCTTGTGTTCAGTTTCTCCTCTGTCCTCCTCATTCTCTTCTTACACTTTTTTTTTTTTTTTTTTTTTTTTTTGGTTGCAGAAGCAGGGCCTCAAGAGATTTTTGATCAAGAAAGAAAGTACTTGCAGTTTTATGAATTGCTTATGAATTTAAACTAACTCTGCATTTAATAGGACTCTGGCAAGGAATTGAATGAATACTAATGAAGCACTGAAGAAGGAAGTCCATCTTCAGGTTTATCCTCATAGATGTTATATACACAGATTGAACAGATTGAAATAGTCTTTTCTGACCAGYGTATACAGATAGTCTTCTCCAAATGAAAAAAAAAAAAAAAAAGCAAAGAGATGCTCAGAAAGTTTTGTTGTATGGCATCCCGTAAACAGGCTTCCTGTAATATGGGCATTTTCTTCATACTGTAACTGGTCTAAGMAAGTTTCCCTGGCTATCTTATTGCAGCAAGATGGTGTATCTGGAGACTTCAAGATCAGACATCTAAGCTATATTTATATTCCATCTAAAATGCAACATTTTTAGTACTTAGATACTCCTGAAGGCCTAAACTCAATCGAGGGAAAATATTCGCATGGGGACTTGGATAAATTTAGGGTCATTTATTTCTGGGCTTTGCTGAATTATTGTCAGTTGTTGCTGTTTTGTGCCATTAGCGGAGATAAGCCTTTCTGTGGAGAGTGAGATAAGGGCCGAGCAGAGGAATTAGCAGCTGAGGACAGGGGAGAAGAACAACATTCAGGCTGCAGGGTGGATAGTCATCTGGCTAGAATAGAATGAACAATGGGGACCATAAATAAATAAATAAATAAATAGATAGATAAATAAATAAATAAATAAATAAAGTTTGATCTCAAAAAAAAGAAAAAACAAGGCTGAGATAGCTTCAAGAAGTTTTTGCCACAATAATGGATATAGGTTACTCTAAACAGAGAGACAGACCTTCCTACACCTAATGATCTGAATATCCCAGTGTCTGCAGAGCTAAAGGGATATGATTACATGTCCCCTTATTACAATCAGCAGAAACCTTCCCACAGCCRTGACTGAAGTCTCCAGATTCCTTCTCAACCTCCTGAGAGCCTATTAGCTTCTCTAACTGAGACTTTCCCAGGTCAGGGTCCTGGAGCTGGAGAGCTGTGTATATCTGCCTCTGACTCCTATAGGTAGTTGTATTATAGGGCCTCTGTGCTGGACATCGATAGGTGGGGATATGTGTATGTGCTTATTTTGTTAAGAATCCTGAGGTCTGTCAATCAATGTTTGAGGAGTTTGCCAAGTTCAGATACTAAACTATCTGGTGATTTATCTGAGTCCAGTTTTGCATGTTTCAGATGCAGACAGTAAACATATTAAGCAAATTCCTAGTGAACTAATTACTCAGCTTAGCATTTTCACTGCCATATTTAACATCCTCTCCCCCTCATAAACTTATTAAACTACTAAACAGATTACAGCTGTCAAGCTTGCTGTGTCATCCCTAAAAATTAATCTATGGATTTAATTAATGACATCACCAGAAACAAGAATAAATGGAGAGGGTTTTAAGAAGCATTTGATTTAAAGGAAAAATTTTTATACAGACGGTTCATTTTCAAGAAGTTCTGCTGAAAACAAGTGTAGAGGATATAGATGCAATATTTTCCTAAGTACATGTGAAATGTACTTTTTTTTTTTTTTTTTGCTTTTTCTTACAGTAAAGCTAGGACAGAATTTTTAAACACCTTTGTCCATGGATGCTAATTCAAAGGAAAACGCCAGACCCTTTCAATTCAATAGTAAAGGTTTCGTGGGCTCTGCATATCTGAAACCTTAGTGATGACATTCAGTCTCATAGAAAAAAGTCTGATCCCTTTACATCCACTGAAATCCTCAGAGAATATCTCCTTTGGTTAAGGAATGTGGTGCATTTGAGTCAGAAGGTAACTATTATAACGAGACTGTATAAAGTTTGTCTTGAAGTATCATACATAAGCTATATGACTAGCTACAGCTATTCTGTCTTCCTGTATTCTTTCTCAAGCCACTTCCTCTAGAAAGAAGAGTATGATCTTTTTCTAACATGCTACGCACACCATTAATCCTCCTTCGCTTCTAGTTGTTGCTGTCAGCTCCTTTTGTAACCAGAAGGGTCTTAGCACTGCCAAACAAGAAATCCTCCTGTTCTATAATCTGCTGACAGCACAGCATGTCTATACCCAACAGGGCAGCTTCATGGTCTCTGATCCCTCATGAACATGAACTGAGGAAGAAGATTACGAAACTTCCTTCTAACCCATTAGAACTACAAATGCATACAGATCAAAGTGCATACTGTCTGGAGTTCCTTGCATGTTGTGTTGTTGAGTACATTTTTATCCACTGCCTTCCAGATGTTTGTCAAGAAAAGACTAACAATTTCAGGATCTTGAGGTAGTTGAGAGAAGGTGAGAAGTTTCTCCAGTTCTCCAACTATACTTTTATTTTCTCCAGCAGAAGGAATAGGTAGAAATTGTATTGTATGAGTGAAGAGTACAAATCTATTGCCATTTGGGAGAAGGGAAGGTCAAAGTAATTTTTTTGCTATCTGGCATAAAGGGATGGATAAAAACAGGTAGTAAATCAACTAAGGCCAAATATTCCAAGGTTTGCCTTGGAAAAGCATGGTATGAGAAAGCTGCTAAAGAGAATATAAAGWCAGCTGCATTTGATAGGTGCAAGTGAGAAAAGGCAAGACAAGATTTGCAGGAAGTGAAGCCTGTGCCGTCGTGTCAGAATGGAATGTCCTGTTAGTGATTATGAGTGTCTTTATGAGCCCCATCAAAAAGAAACAGTCAACATGATCTGGATAGAAAGTAGCCTTTAAACATGCCTTTAAACAGAAAGGGAATTTCTCTATTYGTGGTATAGATATTTCGCTATACAAAGCCCCGTGTGTGTATATGTTGATCCAACATGCATCAGCTTCCAAGGATTTGGATGCATTGGTAGTTATTCTGAGAGTACTGTCACTTACTGATTTATGCAGGCCTGAGTGCAGTGTATTCATGGATGTCCCCAGAGCTTCATTTGGGAAATCACAGAATCAGCATTTTGGTAGCTGTTCTGTTTATCTGTGTTTTCTTGAAGAAACTACACAATTTAAACTTATTGGTTCCCTGTTTATCACAGATGAAACATATCACAGAAATAATAATCCAGATTAATTTTAGACAACATATCTTTAATTATTTTTAAGTGATTTTCATCTCTACMTCTATTTTTCTGAATTTCTATGTATGCATCTTCTGTCTCCCATCTGAGAGTATAACTGATGACAGCTCAGTGATACCACACTGCTGTACTGCAAAGTGTCATTGTTGTCAAGGCAGAATGTATTTTTCTTGTGCTTGGTCGAAGAACACTCTGTACTGTACACATTTCCTGTATTTAATACACCTGCCTCTTGTCAAGCTAGCAGAAAGTGGGAATATGCTTGCTATCCACAAAAGAGGTTGTTTTGCTTGGCTGAATGCTAATCAAATGATTATATTCAAGCCAAGTCTCTCTTCAGTGCTTCAATAGAAGGTTATGGCCCAACTATAGGGGATTAGTAACCAACAGGTTTTGGATGAAATTCAGTTAGTTCAAGACCTCTTTTTGATTAGTGATCATTAGACATTACATTGCTAATTATAACCAGTGGGAATGTATACTTAGAAATCCCTCCAATACTWGAGTATTACATTAATTTTGGTACTTTACTGCAAACAGGCAAATTGAGGCATTGAAATCCTGCATGCACTTCAGAGAAAAAAAAAAATTAGTTTAGTTCTGCCCTAGTAGATAAATTGACATAATTAAGCCCTGAGGCTGATGATATCTGCTCTGTATCAAGAAACACCTACAGAGATGGTTTAGCCATGCCTTGGGAACAGTGCAGCTGGGCTGCTAGCATTTCACTTGGCCCAATACATTTGCCATCCTTGATGCCTTATGCTGTGAGAAGGGTGTGTTAACCTTGTTCTTGAACCTGAGCTTGGTTATTTCTGAGTGGCATTATACAGCAGGGAAAGCGTTGAAGGGTCTGAAGTAGACCTTGTTCTCAGGGACTTCCATTTCTTAATAATACATGGATTTCCCTTTTAAGTGTGCAAATTCTATGGAGCTATTGTCTTCTTTAATACTAATTTTTCCTCCCAGAGCTTAGCCTTTCTCATATGCTTCATTGATAAGCAATTTCAAAGCTTGTCTGAGTAATAAAGAGTATTTTTAAAGAGGTTTTTCATTTGGGTATCATATTTTTGTTGGAGAAAGCATAGTGAGGTCTTTAGTCTGCTTTTTCTTATGAGCTGAAAAGAGTGGAAAACCTAACATCCCAGGGGATGCTTCATCTATACATGGAGGAGATATATTTAATTGCTGTTACGTAAACATAGCTGTAGGGCTGAAAAAAAGTCCTGTGTTGCAAACAGAATTTTTTTTTTTTGAAAAACAGTTATTCAAACTAGGTAGCCCATCTTCACCTTGAGAAAACTTAAAGATCTAAAGAAATCTCCTGATAAAAAATGTCAAACGGATCATGCATGATTCTACTGGGGCAGAGAGAACATGTTTTAAGAATTGTCTAGAGAAATGCATTCACTTTAGGGCTTGTTAACAGGACATGGAGCACTATGTCTATGAATCATATTCTATCCCAATGAAAGGCAGTGCTGCCAAGTCAAGCTGTGTCAGGTGAAGTGATGAGATCACAAGGTTCTGATGAGCTGCTGCCCACACTGACTTTGGCACCAGAAAGAAACTATCTGGACAGAATTGGGCTAGGCAAAAAATAAATTGGTAGAGATACAGAACTGTCTGTGACACTGTCTGTGTCAGTTCAAGCAGTAATGTTCCCTCCCACTGTAAATCACACTGATGGAGTCGGGGCAAGGCATGCAAAGGTCTCCTGAAACTCTGAACTCTCCCAAAAACAGCAGCATCCAGAGTGGATGAAATTCACTTTTGTTGTCTCTTCTTTGCATTCCACCCAAGACGACAGAGGAATARAAAATTGTGCGTGTCTCAGAGAGCATGACTAGGAAACAGTTGTTCATATTCTTTCCTGTACAAGTATTACGAGGCATCAGCTGTTGCTTGCTCTTCTTGTGTGTGTTCAGAAAAATCAGAGGAGGTTCTTCTTCAACATTTGTTAAGCTATGAGGCTCCTTGCCATTGGACTGTTAAATACAAATACACAGCTTTTGTCTCAGGAACTCCCTGTTCTGCAAATTATTTAGGCTTGTAAGAGTATTCTAGAGAAGTATTAATAACTTGCCCAACTTTTACCTAAATATTTATTTTCAGCCACCGTCAGAGATAGAATGTAGATGAGATGGCTCTTTTATCTGGGCTGCTCATCTAAGCCAGGATGTTAGGTCTAAGACTATTATGCCCATTAGTTCTAGTGGTAGTCAGTTTGTTTTTTCACATAGCACTTTTWAAAGAAAATCTTTGGCTATTCAGAACAGTCAGCTATATAAATCACCTCTTATCATTACTGCTTGATGGGTGATGCAAACTATGCCACTTGTGTTATGACAAAGCTTGTTTTCTATGTTCTTTGTATATCTCTAGGGTAAAATAGTAGTTAGAGAATTAGATCAGAAGGTTGGAAAGATAGGTATTATTTTCAGATATGTTACTAGTTTCTAATACAGACCTAGGCAAAATTTTTCTACATGTTTCTTTTCATCTGTAAAATGATGATGATGATGATGATGATGATGATGATGACAGTGATCTGGGAAACCATTTGGCAATATTAAAATGGAAAGCACTGTTTGATAGCTTATTACTTATTATCATCACTATATATAATGCAGGTCCCACAAAACCAGAGAATTATGAAATGCCTGCTGCTCTCACTAATATGACTTACTCCTTGTGCTTCAGAGCATTTCCATCTGAAGATCYGCCTGGGATGAAAACCAGTTCCCACCATACACTGTGGTTCAGGATCAAACCAGTAATTGATATGAGAGTACCGTGAAACTGGAGTAAAGCTTTTTGCTCTTGGTCATGCATGAAACTAGAATAATTCAGCCAGTGTCACAAAGAGGTCTGTAAGTCAGTTCTCTGACCAGCCAAAGGGTTTTCCCTTTGAGGCTGATCACTTCAGGAATACCCAAGCAATGTGATTTGCCCACCCTATAAAGACAGTAGCACTGTTGCAAGGTCCCAAAGCTTTCCTCCTTCCCATTCACTGTAGAAAGCGAGATGTCTCTATTATATTTTGTATAATTTTCAAACTTCTCTGCTCCATTCTTTTCATAGCACCATTTCTGTTTGTAGTGTGATGCTGCTATTGGGCCAATGAAGCTATTTAATGAGCAGATAATCTTGTTCCTTCATCAGAAAAAAAGTTACTCAGCTTTACAGTTTATCCACAGAGTAAACAGAKTGTCAAATAAAATAGCATACTATGCCCTAAATAATTAAATAACCATAGAGATATTTGTCATTCTGCTATTTAGCAAACTGAGGCCCGCTGAGAAAGCAAATATCTTATTCCAAACAATGTCAGCTTCTCTTTTAATACGTAGTTAGAGAAGGAAAGCAATTGTCAAAACGAGAATATGGGGTTCCATGTTTTTCTGTATGTGACTTCCTGAGCATATTTGTTCAGTTTATAAGTCATACAATGATTTTTCTAACTGCCAGCATAGCAACCTCAGACTTAGAAAATTGCACCAGGATTCTTCCTTTCCTTTATGCCACCACTAGGAAAGATAATATGATCACCATTTAGCTGACAGTTTTGTTGATGAACAAAGCAAAATAGAATTCTGCTCACTTTCTCATAATGATACTGCTCAGTGAGCCCAGCAGAGTGATTTTTTTCCTTCCCATCTGTGTGTTAGCAGAGGTGGAAGATAGGAATGGTAGAAAGAAAGCACAACTCTCTTCCCAGTGATGCATGGTATTGCTTTAATGAATAAAATAGCGCTTTTTCATGATGGTATTGCAGAAATATTTATTTGACTGAATGTTCAGTAAAGAGATAAACTGAACAAYATTACATATTTTGAATTGAACGCTGTTCCAAGTATGCAGTGATATATTAATAATACGGAGAAAGTATCTCTGGACTTTCACTTAGATATCAAAAGCTCCCATACTGTGTGTGCATATGAGTTGTTTATGTTCCTCCCCTCTACTGGCATATTTTTCTTCCCAATATTTCACTTACAGTAACAGGTTTCAATTCAAAACCAGGCTATTGATATTTGTTTTCTTGCAAGTTATCAGAGCCAGAAATACCCGCTGTGTCCCCCTGGAAGGAGGGAATGTGAGACTGTGATATACCCAGCGTGTGCTTTTATTCCTGTCAAGTTGTGAGCTATATGACCTTAAAACTGCAGCCTCCTGATTTGTAGGCACTCCAGCTTAAATAATATTTAGAGGTACACAAAATGCATAAGTACTGACTTTCTATCACTCCCAGAACTGTAGACATAACTAAATCAACCGACTTCACAGGCATAAGAGATACAAAAAATAGTGGCAATAAACCTTTTATTRCTCTAAAGTATTTCTAAAATAACCTTTTACCCTCTCTTTCAAATGGGGAGTAAATGGAATACATGATAGTGTGGCAAGAGTGTTTTATTGGCATGCTTGAGTAAGGCAGCCAGTTCGCACTCATGCCAATAAAAGGCCGGCTCCTGCTGCCATTACTCATTTGTGCTATCCTAACAGCTTCCATAAGATGATATGCTTGAGCAATTTGAGTGGGATTCAGTACAAAATTTTCATCTCAGGAGTATTTATCCAAAATTAGATTTTTTTTATCTATACTATAAATGATACTTTGAACTATGAAAATCAAATGACATTTTAACATCTAATTCACATTACTATATTGCAGCAGCTTTTCAGGCTGTTYGTTTATTTTTGCCCTTCTATGTGCTTGGGCCCAAGAGTGAACTGCCCGGTTTCACTTTGGACTGACAACCAATCTAATTTCCTGTGTTCAGTACAATGATGTGTGTTCTGAAACCAGAGCAGTTACTTACATTGACATCTTTTCATTACTATTTTTGATCTTCATGTTGAAGCTGAACTAAGCCTTAGTAAACATGAATTATTTGTTGGGGTTTCAACAAAAAAAACAGACCATGTGAGGTCTTAGCTGGTGAAGGGACTTCTAGAAAGCATGTTAATACCCTCTAATGCATCTCTAGTGTCACTGCAAGCAGCTTAAGGAATAACGGGGAGCAGTTTGTTCATCTCCAGCTCTGAGCCTGCCAAGAGATGATTTGACCCTCATGGGGGCTATATATCTCTGAAACCACAAAAAACTTCACCCAGGTCACTCCAACCACTCTCTTCTGCACTGTCTACTTTCCTCAGAGGAACTCCTGCCTTGGGCCTACTTGTAGTTTGTAGCTAGGGCTTAGAAAAGCTACCATAATGCAAATAGTAATAGTAATAACAGTTGGTACTTAACAATTCTTTCATTTAAGCCTTCTGACAACTGTAAAGCTGAAGAGCTAACATTCCTCAATCAATGTGCACACATTTTTAAATGAAGGGAAAGAATCACATCACTGGTTTTCCTGCCTCATTCTTCTTAATCCATCAAACTCCTGCYGAGTCACTGTTTCCTGTTATCAGACACTTGTCAGTCATAAGCAATCAGTCAGCTACTTGACARTTAGCGGAGGGAAAATGATAAAATTTCTTTGTGTCATTCACAGATGTTTAAACTGGGAGCACAACAAACCAGGAGAGTGCTCCACCCTCACAGAGCTCTGCAGCTCAGTCTACTGCATCATGGCATGTTGTTTCCTTGCCTGTACCTTGTAATTTTTAGTAACAAAGTAGGAAGAAGATTCCTTTGATATCTTTTATTTCATGGCATGAGGTTTAGATTTCTGGATGTTTCTACAGCTCCCTTTTGCTGCTGTCATGTAAACCTTGTATTATTCTGTATGCTGAGATTGCTTACAAGTAGTWGGTACTGAATTGCTTCAAAACAAGCTTATTACAAAAACAGAAGAGCAGTGGCAAAATGTATTTCTTTCACAAGGGAAAATCACTAGTGTAAGGAAGAAGAGAGACAGTCCTAGAATCATCAGAAATGGCAGTTAACCCCTCCAAGCTAAGTCCTGGACGAAGTAGTTCTTGTTGGGCTGTACTTGAGTAGCAAAGACTCCAGATGCTAGTGACACTGAAAGTTTTCTTTTGAGTAATTTTACTTCTACACAGGGTAGTAACTGAAATCAGGATATAARTCTCATCTATGTAATTGTGTTTGTGACATGTATCTCAAGTATTTTTAGTTATCATAATGTGGAAAAAGAGTGAATGGATGTTGGTTGCAGAAATTGTACACACTCTGCAGCAGTAATTAACATCTTGTGGGTAGTGTGATAAATTAAACAAAATTGTTTTCCAAATTGTTTCTGTTCTCCCAAATGTGAAACACTTTGCCTTAATATTTAACATTCTTATTTTTCCAAGACCTTTTTGTAAACAATTTTATTTGCAAAAAAAATCAGGAACCTTTAAGGAGAAAAGAAAGAACATCACAAACGCGTTTGCAAGCAACTTATTATTCAGTCAAACTGTGTGTGGTCAGTAGTGAAAAGCTGTCTCAGGCAGGCTATATGAGGGAACCTCATTGTAACAGGAGGCAAACTGAAGTGGAAGTGGTTCCTGCCAAGGGAACAGTTCCTGTAGCATAGTCCAACATGAATACCAAACTATAGACATATTAAGAAATGTCACAGACATGTTAAGTGGGAAACTCTTTGTGCTCTTTTTCCTTTGAGCAGATTGCACCCGTTTGCCTCTTGACATCTTGAATATGGCTCTGATTGGAAGCCCCTTGCAAAAATGAAGTCAGGGATTGTTGTCAAGTCATGTAGGTGACAGGTTATTTTGTCTTCTCCGGAGACCAAACTGATCTTGGATGAGAGAGGGCCAGTTTGATYCAAGGAATTCTTCTTCTCTGAGAATATAACTTCAAAATGTCTGCTGTCAGCTGTTGGTGTGCACATCATCATAGATACCCCACACCCCCACATTGGCAAAAATGGGCTGAGAATATAGTGGAGGGGTCCTTGACAGCTCTGCCAATTACTTATAGAAAACATGCCTGAGGATGCTTGATAGTGTGGGGATATTCACTTTCTTTTTTTTCTTTTCTGGAACAGCCAGCACAAAGCACACTGCTGTATAGCATATGTTCTGGCAGCTAAGTAAAGCTGACAGCTTTCCTGGGGCACATTGTGCAGGTGCTACTGATATCAAGATCTGTTCTAAGTTTTGATCACTCAACAGAGGAAGCAAGCAATGCTGGGAATGCTGTATCCAAAAGGACAAAGACCAACATAGGGCAGGTAGGAAGGAGAAGCAGGTCAGGGAAAGATTTCTAAAGGTCTATTTGCAAAAGGTCCATTCTGTATTGACTGGGAGCTTGCTCATCCAGTTCATTAAGGCTGTATCTCTATTCATACTAATAAAAGTGTGTGTGTGCTGAAGTAGACTACTGAGTATTTTTCACTGATAATAGACATTTTCACATAAGGTAATACAGAAGAATTAATAATTGTACTCAGCTGAAAAATTCTCACGTTGTCAAATAGAGGTGAGAGCAGGTCAGAATCTTGCTCACAGAATCTTTCAGAATTGTTCATTCTGCGCTTGGGGATTTCCACCTCTGTTCATGAATTCTTCAATGGTGCTCATTTGATAGTTCAGCAAGAGATCTAGATACAAGGATTCCAGAAAAGCCTATTTTTTCCACCTCTACTACAATAAACAAGAGGRTACAAAGCAATGGGTAAACTCCATAGAAATGTCATATATTCCTTGCTTAAGCATCCCTTTGTGCACAATATTGCAGAAYAGATATGGAATAGTTTTCTGTTATGAACCAGCACAGATGTTCTTACTGGGCTTAGTAGACAGAAAAATCCTCTCACTAGAGTGTCTTTTATTTGCAACAGTCAAGCTAAATGTGAAAAACTATTTTTTTTGCCGTTACAAAAAAAAGGTGACTATTATTATTCTGTTCTTGCAATATCTTTTGTTATCTCTGCACCACTGCATCAGTGTGTATCTCAAAATACCAGATGATTCTCTTGGGTACTACTAAAAGTAAGAAACACATTGAAATCCCGTGAAATGTACTGTTCACAGGAGACTCTGAATTCATTTTTAAAGAGCTCAGCTGTGCAAATGCAGTACAAATGACTCAAACAGTTAGTGATAAAGGCTGACAGGGAAATATTTGTTTGTGTAAGACCAGAAACTTTGCAATGAGAAAAAGCTACTTACTTCTGCATTTTCCTTCTATCTTTCTTGGCACACTACCAAGGTTTGGCATTTTTCTTCACTGGTTTCAATTCTATTGGGAAAAAAAAAATCAGCTAAAAATTGCATTGCTACTTAAAAGTAGGTATGGAAAGCAGTCTTACTGATATTTTATTTGGGTAGAAAATTGACATTAAATAATTTACCTAAGGCCAGATGAAAAATCAGAAGACATTCCAAGAATCCCAACCAAAACTACATTCTGTAATAGCCCCTAGATTTTTGAAAATACATTTTTTTGAATACTTAAGCCCAAAGAGTACAAACATTTCTGTGGAATGGAACCTCCTTCCCAAAGGTCATTCTAGGGTTCTCATTTTATTTCTTTACAGTTGATCAGTGTCTCCTGGACCTCATAAATCTGCTTGCCAGCCTCTTCTCTGACATTAGTATGTTTTCATTAGAGTTTTCAGCTGCAATGAGCCAACCTTGATGATATTTTATCAAAATACCTTCCAAAGACTTTGAGCCAGTCTATTTGTACTCTGCTTTAATCACAATGCTCAGTCCCCACTCTCAGAGCAAATAGAAGAGCTCTCTTCAAGAGCCTGAGAAAACATCTTCTCCATCTCCCACTAGAAACATGTTAACAACATTGACAACATCTGTATAGATTAAACTCAAGGTCAGTCATGTTTTAGGTGGATGTTTCCTTTGAGATATCTTGAAGGAAGCTTTCTCCCAGCTGATATGCCAAGAGAACTGCCTCTTACAGCTTTATGGCTGGGCATAGTGGCATTTTATGTTGTACTGAAGTTTATGGCTATAGCTACGGAACAGATAGCAGCTTGAATGGGCAGCCAAGAAATGCTTGTGTGCCCCAAGAGAGGAGTAACTGCTCTGCACATCAGATTTTCACCTTTTATGGTATAATATTAAAGGAAAGTAATTGAGCTATGAAGTTAGAATTCATCAGCTCTTTTGCTTCTTGAAGAGAATTTTAGGGCTAGTGAGAAGTAGCAGATTAGCTTGAGTGTGGAGTCTTTTTGTGTGTCAAAGAAAGTAGTGCATGAACAGCAAAGAGCAGGATCTTGTTCCCCCTGCTAACATCTAATGAGATGGGACTATTTATCTACAATCTTTTTTCCTTTCTTTTCTTCTTTTCTTTTCTTTTCTTTTCTTTTCTTTTCTTTTCTTTTCTTTTCTTTTCTTTTCTTTTCTTTTCTTTTCTTTTCTTTTCTTTTCTTTTCTTNTTCTTTTCTTTTCTTTTCTTTTCTTTTCTTTTCTTTTCTTTTCTTTTCTTTTCTTTTCTTTTCTTTTCTTTTCTTTTCTTTTCTTTTCTTCATGCTATTGAGACTGTCTTCAGGGTAGTCAGTTTTACTGATGACAGTTTATGTGTTTGGGTGTGTGAAAGCAAGAACTTAGGGATATTGTCAGCAAACAGGCCTCTTCCAAAACCTACTGATAGGGATGGACATCTTTCCGTTGGTATCAAAGAAGGCTTTCAGAAAGCTTTATCTGAAGCTATATGAATAGAAATGCTAATCTTTCAACTTATTTCTTGTGAGCTGTTAAACACCCATTTGATAGCATCATCATCCAGCTCTGATTATTGTCACCCAAAAGAATAACCTAAAATTACTTACAGCTTCCTATCAAGTCCACCACAGTGATTCTTTCTTTAAATCGTAAGTGATCACTTTATATGCCTTCTATCTTAAACAACTGCAATTCAAAACAGATCTATGCCCAATTAAGCACCATGTACAGACTCTACTAAACAAGTAGTACTAATAAGACTTTGAGAAATTAGCTTTTTATTTGACTTTTTTGGAGTTGCACATAATAATTGCTCAATGCCTTGAGCATATTCTTTACTTTYGGTTGTTTTCTTGTATATAGGTGAAACACCTAGGCTAGGACCACTACCTAGAGATGTAGTGGTCAAACCCAGAAATGTCTTTTTCTTCAAGTCAATCCAGTATAGTAACAAAAGGTGATAGCTATGTATTACATAACTAGGCACTGCTTCCACTTCCCCCATGCCCCCCCTCATTTTGGCCCTCTTAGGAGGATAAGGGATGTATTCAGAATAAGTATTCTGCCATATCTGCCTTTCTAGTGTAAGTTGTTCTTATGTATTTGCTTTGGTGTTTTCCTTAATCTGGATCTTTGTCTTTTTTTTTCCCTACCTTCACTGTTTTTTTTTTCACTTGGAAGGGATACTTTGGTGAATAAAAGTAGTGTCTGAAAGAGAAACGTTGCATCTGTGGAAAAGTCCTGTGCCAGTCATTAGCCAGCTTTATTGTGTTTAGCCACATTAGATGCCTACTGTAAGCTGCTGGTGCAGATGTTTCTTCAGCACAAGAGAAGCACCACAAGGAGTCCTTCATCTGTCTCTTGTATTCTAGCACAGGCTGAGTTATTTAGTCAGCCCTCTGAGTTGTCTGCTTGCTGTTCGCCTATTAAAATAGCTTAGACAACCAACTTTAAACTAGAGATTTACTTGTAGATAATTAAAGCTAGATAACATCATTCCTATCCCTGTGCTCAGCACATGGACATTTGTAGTGACATACAGAAACTATTCACCTTTTTCAAAAAGCATCCTTCTTTGTCAGAGTTTATGCAAGTTGTGCTGGAGACTTACTTTGTCTGAGCTGTTCCTGTTTCAGGGACAGAAAGACACTTCAGTTTATCAAGATGCAAGTCCCATTTAAATCTTATGTAGGAAATCATAAAATTCACTTAGAAAGTCCAAATTGAATTAGTCCATGATTAATTWAATAGCTTATTTAATCATCTAATTTATTGCAATAAATTCAGCTCTCAGCTAGGCTATTTCTTTTTACTTGTGATTGGAAAAAAAAAAATGTTCTTGTCTCTTTTAGTTGGGTGCTTTTTTTACATTAAAAAAATCTTTTAAGTTCATATAAAGTGCACACTTTCAAATTTGCTTTAAATTCAAAGAGTGGTTTTGCTTTATCAGAACCCATGCAGCTAATGTTCCCTTGTCTTAGATTGGTTATTCCTCTTTGAACTAGGAAGCTTAGATCGTCCTTGAGAGGATCTCATGAGGAGAATGAATGTATTCAGAGAAAACCAACTTAAAATGAATGTCAGGCATTTCACAAATGGACATTTTCCAAAATAAAACATGCTGGAAAACTATTATTTTTCTGAATTATGAACTAGAAAGCATAAAATAAATGAGCAAAAATAAAGAACACAAAAGTCTATGGATTTCTGAAAATGTCCTTCAGCCTCAAAAGTCAAAGCTCATATATTTCCTCCACCAGCTTATTCTTAATAACAACAATAATAATAAAAATAAATAATGGAGCAGAAATCTTATTACACTGAATTACATACCGTTAAGACTGGTTTTAGTCCTTAATCCATTTGACTGCACATATGCATTAGCATAACACATGCTTTGTGGGATCCCCGGTGTTCAAAACTTAAACCAGTGTCTGCACAACAGAACCACAGAAGCAGAAACTGAAAAATGTGTTACCAGGAAGTCAGCTGCTCCAGCTGTTGTTAGAGCAGGACCATTTCCAGCTGGGAAAGGATAATCTATTTTTGCTTGTTATGTATGACATAACTCTTCCCTTTTATTGAGGAGACTATCACATTTTATAATTTTACTATAGACTTTTTTGTAAGTGAAACATCTTATTCATTTTATTTTCTTTCTTCATTTTCCTCTGCTTCATTTCTCTGTTGGTCCTCTAATACAAGCTCTCTTTCTCTTACTCTTCAAGTCCATGTGAACAGCTGTTATATTCTTTTTATCACTGACAAATTTATACCAGGTATTAATTAATTCTGTTTTTATTAGAAAATTTGATTGTAAGGTGCCTTTGAGATAACACTAGAAAATACAATGTTTGCTTGGCCCATCACTAATAATGTGAAATAAGGGTGTGTGGGAAGGGCAAAGTGTTTCTTCAACTTTCTAAGACCTATAGGGTACTTCCACAACTTTCAAATTATAATGTATTTTTCAGGTTGCACAATTAAAAGCATATGGAGGGAATTCAAGGTAGGAGATTATGTCCCAGATGCCGTGCCTAAAGCTCTAATTGCATGATGAAGCTCAAAATAATAGTGGATGAGTTACAGCAATATCAGAGCTGGCGTGATACTGTCCACGGTAGGAGGAGGGAAGAATGAAGGTGCTAACATTACAGTGTCAGTAGTCGCACCCCTTAGGACTAGTATATTTGCAGAAAGGTGGGGGAAGTACTTTAACCTGAAATAAGAGCAGCAGCTTTACAGCAGATACAGCAGAAGTGCAGCAGATACATATTGTTGAGGTCACTAGAAAAATCGGTAACACAACAGATTTTCATTTTACCTGGATTTTTACTTGTTTGTTTTGGTTTTCTAGAGGGCAACTGGTTCATCATATATGAACCCACTGAGGAAATTTTATCATGTAAACATTATAGCAGTTATTCACTCTTTTCCCTCATGCTTAGAAGAAATAGTTGGCCTTAGCTTAGCTTCAGGGAAATATGGTATGTCAGTTTACACTATGATGAATAGCCCTCTTTTTCCACTTGGTTGTCATGGTTGTAGCCCCACTGTCATGGCACGAATCAAAGTGAAGAGGAGTGGAAAAGTGAATGGATATTGTTTCCTCTTTACTTTTTCCTTAAATACTTTCAAGCAGAATTTAATGCCAAGTTCTCATATAAAGACCTCATCAAAAGAACGGCATTTGTCAGCTGTGCTGAAACAAATCCAGTGCTTCATAAGAAGTTCCTTGCTTCACAAGGTGTTGACAGCACTACAGTGAATTTAAGCAGCAGATGATAGTTCTGTTCACTTGGCTAATTTAATTTTTAAGACCATCCTAAAGTTGGTTCTAGAGATCTTAAACTCTCTGAGGAGCAATGTGTTGAGCTCCTATTTACATGGTCTTACAGCTTGCATTATGCTCTGGGTGGCAAAGCTTGTACATGAAACAGTCTGTCTTTAGTTAGCAGGCTGAATGGCAGAGTGTTTTAAGAGATGGAGTCAAATTTGTGGAGGGAGGAACATTTACAGTCTTGTATGCTGTGTTCCCTACTGTGTGATCAGCACTAATTCCAACCGGTAAATTTGAGTACTTTGCAGGCACCAAAAGACAAAAATTGTGTCACTTCAGTGTGGAACTGTCTATTAATATTAGGCAGGGTAACAGTACATGCCATGCCAACACTGTAAGAATTATTACCAGTCAATTAAGAAAGGTTATCAGATTATCTTTTTTTTTTTTTTTTTTTTTTTTTTTTTTTTTTTTTTTTTTTTTTTTAATCTTTGTATCCAAAGTAAGGCATGGGGACAGGATGGCAAAGGCCTTTTTCTTGGCTAACGATGAGGCCTTTATTCTGATTTCCTCCAAAATTTTACATATCTCTATTTTTATAATGCTGTTGGGAGAGGAGCAGAATCGGTTTACGAAATTAAGAAACAGGAAGGGAAAAAAAAAAGAAAATGAAACCTCTTTTACTCTTTGTGGCTTGTTGAGTGACTTTGTTTGTTTGTTTGTTTGTTTGAGATGTATCACATTACCTGGCTGCTGGACCACAAATTCAGACTCAAATAGTTCTGTTTAACAAGTTCCTTTCTGCTTGTCCAGGAGAAGTCTTGAAAAATGTAGCAAGCCAGTCATGAGGCTGGGAGATGCTGTAACTGATGATGTCAACCATCACAGTGATACCTGATGGAAGTAATCCTGATAGTGCCTTCCAGTTTAAAGTTTCTTCACGATCCAAATTTCTAGCATTCACAAATACAGCTAATCCATTGTATGTCTAGAGTTTAACCAAAGGAGTCTCAGAATACACCTGCAGTTTCTTTATGGACATCCTCAAAAGTGTGTAGTGTTAGAAGTAAAAAAAAAAAAAAAAAAAAAAAAAAAAATTTATTCATCTGATGAGTAGCTTACTTGTTTTGCTTGTTTGTTTGCTTTTAATTTCTTTATGAATTCCTGTTCAGATTTCCAAGTTTTCCCTAAAACCTTATGCCTGGAGAAAATTCTGTGTCTCATTCCATACTGACCTAAGTTATAATGTACTAATATTTATTTTAATGGATAAAGATTGCACTTCAGGGCAGTTGGCTGACATTTGCTCATTCTCTTGAGGAGAGTAGAGTCCTTTATGAGGGATTTGTATTTTTCCTTCATGTTTTATCTTCCAGTAGGAGATAAAGGAGCATTTCGCATCTCAAGTGGACAGTACTGTTGACTAACAATACAAAGAAGCCAAAGTTCTTTTCCCCTAGTAACTTCAGGAGACTTAAATATAAAGGTCATGCTTTTCTTTTATGTTGAATTTCTGTTGCTTTTCAATGGACTGTTAAAGGTTTCACTGGGCGTTCCTTTAGGTTAATTCTTAAGTCAAACATACCCACCTTCTGCTTCTTTTCTCAAGCAGTTTGGTAGTTATATTCAGAGGGCTGTCCAAGGAACTATTGCAAAACCTTTTTTTTTAATATAAGAAGTCTCTGTCCTGCAGCTGCTCACCCTAACCTCACCTTCACTAAACTCCCTAAAGAAGAAAGACATTTCTAGTAAAGTGGTAGGTGCTGATAGAAACCTATCAAATTCATTTCCACTTCTGCAATTTAAACTAGCATATGAAACTGCATTTCTTTTTTAAGTGGGAAGAAAGGAAGTAAGAAGGGCTAGTACTGCTGTAAAAATAAAATAAAAATTATATATCCTGGGAAAATGTCCAGCTACCATTTTTCTTCTTCTTTTCTTTTACTGTCAAAACTTATCTTATCATGCGTTCAACCTGACTCACTTAAATATATCCCAAGGGTTACATGTGGCTTTATAAATTGAAGTCAACTGAAGATCTACTTAGTGAACATAAAAAAATATTTTGTTTTATTTCTAGGTATGAAGTTTATTTGAGTGATTGAGCTGAGTAAAATAGGATAGCATGTTTGGTTCTGGAAATGATATTTGGCTTCCTTACAACATTAGAGATTCTTCCTTTTTCTGCACTGGAAAAAGTAGATGGATCATGAGAAAAGGGAGAGAAAGAGAAAGAGAAATGAAAGATTTAAACAAAAGCACAAAGAAAATTCTGATTTGCAATAAAAAAGAATAGGAAATTATTGTGAATTTTCATTCAACTATATATAAAAAAAATTCATTAAAAGCATCATAGTTCTTTCCTTTGAGTAGCTATTTTCCATTTTAAATTATGGGAGCAAAGTTGACCAATCCTTAAATGAAACAAGAATTCATAATGTAAAGAGATAGTAATAAGAGTAATAATAGTAATAGTAGTAACAATGATAATGATAATGACAAAGAAGAAGAAGAACAAGAACAAGAACAAGATGAAGAATGGCATGAATTGGTCTGTCTGTTGTTCAGTAACCTGGAACCACAGCAGAAATATTTTTTTCTGAAAATGTGTGGTATATCAGTACTGCTCCGTGTATGAAACTAACTGAAACATAGCTGCAGCTTTGTCACAAGAGCAATGAAGAAATTATTTGCAAAAGTGAGAAATCCATGAAATTATATATTCCAAGAAAGAATCTGGTGCCCTTAAGATTTAGGCAGCTGTTGAGAGACACTAGTGTGGGAATGCTGACACAGAGAAAACACAAAATACTCATAACAAACAATTATGAACAGTCCATTTGAGGAGGAGACAGGGCTCTTCTCATCCTCTAGTTCCTCTGCCATGACCACTTGATCACTAGAAGCTTAGCACAGTAAGGCTCAGATATTGCTGTATATTCTAAACTCAGCCAGCAAAGCTGCGATTATGACTGCAGACTCAAGTCAATCCAGTTACAGCTCATATGCCCTCCTTTCTCTTAAAAGCTATAAAGTCATATCCAAGATGATGTACTTTCACGCTAGGTGGTTTGTGGAAGTAAAAACCCATATCAAATAGAATTGATCAAAGTAACTGTAGACAACCAAGCCTGGCAGCAGCATATCTCTTGGGTGTACTTTGTCATCAAGTGTTCAGAGAGAGTTACAGACTTAAACTGGCCCCACCTGAGAGATAGGCTTTGTGAAGGATGCTGTTATGGAGTGATAAAAATGGTGGTTAATAGCATTAATGGTGAGTGACAGTAATGCCCTATTTTCTCTACATTACCTAGCTGTGAATAAGTTACATTCATTAGATTAATGTTTCTTTGGACTTTGCATAAGACTGAGTTTTGGAAAGAATTAATTATTCAGGGGAGCAAGCTCTATACCTTTTGAAGCAAGGCAACTTGAAATTTCAAGTTCTGCACATACCCAGAAAAGAACAGAAAGAAAAGGAATGAGCATCCGTGAAATATGGCATACACAGGATTCATACAAATAGACATAATCCATAAGGCAGCTTTGAGGAGTAGGGTATGCTCATCAAATAAGCTACTTTATTAAAAATGTAAATGCTATAGGATGATTGCCAATGTTCTAGTTCACTCTGAAAGATGACAGGAAAACATGACTGATGATTCTTTTCTGTAGTTTAAATCCTGGTCTTTTCAATATCCAAAAATGAAAACTGTGGGCTGCGGGAAGTGTTTAGTAAGTGTAAAAGTGAACAGGACAAACATTCAAACATGTGCCATAGTACAGTAATAAATGAAAAGGAATAGAAATAAAAGCAGTAGTAGTGCTGATAGTATTTTTCAGAAAGCCTGAAAAGGAGCATTTGTTCAATGATTTTGAATATAGGGATTGCTATGATAGATAAACATTTGAATAGTAAGGATGTATGATGGTAAGATGATAGTAAGGTGGTAGATCTAAGAGAATTGTTAGTATTTGATCATGGAATGAGACATATACAAAAGAAGAAAAGAAGATCAAAAAAAAAGATGTGATTCTTCTATGGGTGTAAATGATTACCCATAGATTTCTCTATGCAGATAGATTACAAATGCTTTGAAATATGTCGTGATTACTGCCCCTAAATGATGTGAACTGTGATTGTTATTAATCATTATGTTATTACCCTTGTAGCAAATCCCTAGAAATTGGCACATCAGATGTAAATCAGCATTGCTCTGTTGACTTTTAATTTGGTTATGCTGATGTGCATCATTGAGGAATAGTTCAGTAACTGGGCATACAAGTAAGGGCAATTTTCTATACATAGAACAAATATGTCTATTTTATGTGAGATATATGAGTATATCAAGGACAGCTTTTCTTTTTTTTTTTTCCTCTTTTACAGTGTACAGTGAAACAGATTTTTACCAATAAAATACCAAGTGTTAGGTCCATATGAATTCAAGAATTAGCATATGTGGCAAAAATGTGTTCAGAATAATCTGGTGTTCTCACTGTTAGATTTCATCATATCAGTGTTTCCTGCTTAGAAGGCAATGCTCTGTAAAGATAGGATGAGTGCATTGCATTAAACTTTGTTAGCATTTACATGCTTTAGATTTTCCACATGGTTTGGAGCTTCTCAAAGCCCCCAGGACACCTTATGCAGCAGAGAAGTAGCTTCTTGGATGAATCATTAGCAGTCCCAGGACACCTTCTGCAGGGGTAGAGCTGTCAACTTCTGTTTTCTAGCAAATTCCATCTCATCTATTTGCTTTTGGCTCTACTGAAGTTATCCCTGAAGTTTCCATAAGAGTGAGTACATTTCCAGTTCTAAAGATACAGGGTGTTTTGGGGGAGGGTGTAGAGGTTCCCAAAATCCCCCATAGAAATTGACATATTTCAGTAAGGGGGCGCAAAATTATTATTCCTGTATACACGGTATCTTCACTGCCTGGAGATCCAGTTCTTCTGGATGAAAAGAGCTATAAATGTAAGGTATTATTAGCACATGGCTTTGTAGCAAGCCACCCTCAGGCCACATTAAGATTTTTGATGTTTCTCAGTTGCTGCCTCTAAAGGGATTTTGACATGATTTCAGAAAAGAAAAGAAGAAAACTAAAGAACTTTTTTTTTCTTTAAATAAAAATGAAAATACTTGTTTTCTGATTTCTGTTTGGAGCTGATGTTCTGTTAAGATGGGGGATGTACATCTTGGTGGTTATTCTTTAAAAGTTGATCTTGATCGTTAAAAAAAAAATGTAAATTAAAAGATTTGTTGACCTTTTTATTGAGATTTCCAAAGAATTGAGAGGAACCCATCTCTGCCTCCTAGTGTTTCAGGAGTACCTTCTGCTAGGGAACACAATATTAGACTATATTTAAAGATGCCCGGAGGGCCATATCAATGAGAGGAAACTTGCTCTCCATGGCCTTTTTAACATTCAGCAGCAATGTAACTTGTTTGTTTCTTCTGTGTTGAAAATGTCAACAAATGTCACCCAAGTTCTTTCCTTTCTTTTCTTATCTGTTGACATATTATTTGATGGGTGTGTGAGAGTGCAGGGTATATTAATAAAGGAAGTTTATTCTCCAAAGAATTAATAGAGTGAGCATAAAATTGTACTGAAGAAAGGTTTCTTCTATTAGTTTTGTTATTAGGGGGGAAAAAAAAAGTTCTACAATATAATTACTGAAGAGAAGGATCAAAAAAAGACCTATTAGCTCTTAGGGTCTATACTTCTGCTAGCATGGGGTCACTCTACTTTTCTCTACGAATTTTTACCTCTTTGTCAAGCAGCCTTGACAAGACCATTTATGCTTTTTTAAATGAAAATCCAAAAACCAAAAATGTTTTTTTTTAGCAACATGGTTCACATTGCTTTCCTGGGAGACTCTTACACAGTTGCGATTTCTGAATCAAAATTTCAAAAGTCCTTAACTGTCTTACATCCTCAAATAAAAACGCTCATGAATGACATAATTTCCTAAAAGTCAGATTCCCAAAGGCTTTCAATGATTCTGAAAGCCTGTGGATGACTTAGTTGTTTTTGGAAATATGACTGCAGTTCCTAAAGTGCTAGGAGTTTTTTTGTTTTTGTTTTTGTTTTTTACTTATATCCTTTGCCTTTAATGTGGATGTGGATATTCACATTAAACTATCCTTTAAAGGCATTAATTTAATATACATTAGAGTATTAGGTACATAATATAAATATAATGAGTACAATATGACATTTAACATTTATAAGATACTTTTTCTATTACTATAATTATTTAATTATAGCAGGGCTTAGAGGCTTACAAAGTGATTGGGATTATAACTACTGTGCAAATGCATAGAAAGAAACAATTTCAGACCAACCTGTTTTCAAGCATGTTGAAAGGACAGAAAAAAAAAAAAGGTGTTTGTGTGAAAAGCTTTGTTTTCTTTTTAAGATTAAATAGCACATGTACAAGAATATTAAGAATTTCCAAATGACAAATACCAGGGGTCTATGGCAGAGCAGTGAAATTAAGTCCCTGTATACAACAAAAATCATCTTTCCTTTTTATCTTAAACTATTTTATACACACTGTATTCTGACGATTGATATGCCTCTGCTATGACTTAAACAATTCTTTCTCATCTGTTACAGTCAGATGTTGTAACTCTGTGAGCAGTTCATCATTGCTATACATCGTTCGCTTTTTTTTTTAATTCCAATCTGTTTTCCTTAACAACAAAAAAAAGTTAAAACAATGTTGGATCCATCTGTGAAATTACACTCTGCTAAAAACTTCAGGATTGTGTACCAATTCATTGTTAGTGACTAAACTTTATTATTTGCTGAAACTGGCAAATACTATTTTTTACTGATTGTTTCAAATGTAGAATGATGAAGAAGGGGTTAATACTGAAGGCATTACCTGTTATTAATTAGAGTATATCTGCTACTGAGCTGCAATTAAGTGTTGAGGGTTCTCCAAAATATGGTATTTTTCCTCCATATTTGCCATGTCAAAATTCTCATCCATTTCCAACCTATCCAAACAGAGTGAAGGCAGTTGGTAAAATCAGTCCTGTCATTTATACATATCCTCCCCTTGGCAGAAATCACTCAAAGATCAATAACATTCTTCCAGAGTGGTCTGGAAATGCAGAAAAAGAGTGTGAATTAGGCACTTGAAATAACGTGTGACATATTACACTTTCTCACAGCAATCTGTCCTTTGTTTAATTGGTTGTGTTTTCATCAGCAGGTATGTGAAAATATAAAAACCATCAACATTATATGAATGTATGAATCTTGAGATTGTTTCAGTATTTTTCATGATCTGGGAAATAGTTTCCAGATGCTTCCTCATTAAGGAAGATATTGAATAACTCATGCTTTTACTCGATTTTAAGTATGGTATTTTTTTAGAAAATAAAGGCTCATATGATGGTTTTCAGGAACATTTATTTCAACACGTCACCAGGACTGAGGTGAGGCTGACTGGCCTAGAGTTCTCCAGATCTTCTTTCTTGCCCTTCATGAGAATAGCAGTAACATTTGCTTTCTTGCAATCATCATAAATATCTATTTATAGATATGATATTATGATATAGATAAAATAAGGTATTCTATCATTTCTGAATTATGATTAATTCACCTACTCTACCTACCACTAACTCCACCTACATTTTCTGTAGTTTCTAATATTGTGTGTGTTGATAGCTTAAGCGAGATGAGGGTACTTTTCTCTTCTATTTAAAACTAGAAGTTCAACCCAAGCAAAAAATCTTCCATCAGCATGAATGGCAGTATCTTGCAATAGATTCTCTGTGTCAACTGTGAGGATGAAAAGACCGTGAAGAACCGTCTCCCTGGACATCAGCATCTCTCACATTAAAGTCCATGAGGCTGGCATCTCTTCTTTCGCTAGGGTACAAATGCCATCCTTTTTTTAGCTTTCTGCTGAGGGAAATGACAATGTGGTCGCAAAGCAGCTCTGGTTTTATCCAGAAGATTCAGTTTCTTTGACACCTCCTAGTCAGGGTCAGGCGTAGCACTTGTGCTGATCTTATTCAGGCTGTTAACTTTGGCAGCAGGCAAGGATAACATGTTCATGCTGGTCTACTTACATTTGACATCCTCCTTGGGTAGAACTGGACAAAGTGGATTGAGGCATCTGCAGATCCTGTCAAGCAGAGATAGAGCTGTATTTAATTAGCTCAGTCTAATTCAGAGAGACCTTTCCCACACCTCATGTTCATTGAACACGCACAGCTTGGTGACACAGTGCAGCTATTATGCTGTTGTCACTGAGCTCTGTGTCTCTTTGGCTCTCTGGTTAACGACAGACCCTGTAGAAGAAATTAAAAGCATCAACCACCACAGATATTTTTTCTTCTTTTTCTTGACTGCAACAATGTAATTTTTCTTATCTGGAATACAAAATACATCTGCTTTCCTTATTTTGTTTCTGCTGCAGATAGAACTCCTCCTAACTTATACTGCTCTATCAAAGAATGCAAAATTTTGCTCATACAGGGGAGTTTTCACATATATTTAACCAGTATCCTATAAACTACACTAGCTTCCATCCACTCTGGGGCAGAGGAAACAGCAGGTATTTTGCTTATAAATATTCTACAAGACTCTTGACTGTTGTGGACACCATTTCTCTGTGCACCTTTAAGCATCTTCAAGCATCTTGCTGCTTACTTTCAGAAAAGATGTTACAAGGAAATATTAAAAAGTAAGCATCCCACAGTGGTGGACTTCATTTTCATAATAATCCAACAGAGTTTAAATATATAGGCCTCTAGCTTGTCTTACAGTTCGCTGGCAAGTATGTTCTAGTCTTTGAGCATTCTTCTCAATGCTGAAGCACGTTTTTTTCTGTTTTAGTAGGAGAATACTTTTAACAGTTTTCCCCTTAATTTTATGTTAATTCATCTAGACCTAAGGGCGAGTAAGAGTTGATTTTGTATCCACTGCAAATAAATCAATTCAATTAGCAGCTGATATATGCCAGCTGACCTTAAGAACTAATACATAGCTGCTTCTAATATCAGGAATCTAGCTTAGAATAAGCAGTACAGGGATCTGGCCCTGGATCAATGAAGGAAATGTCTTGAACAAATTGGGACCACAGAGGTCAGTCTTCTAAAAAACGTAATTAAATTGGGTCTGAACTGGAAGACTCACACATCAAAGAATTGTAGTGATCAAATGATTAGGGGATGAAGGAAGAGGGGGAGCAGCAGCAGAAAGAGAGAAGGTGGCAGCAAAGCACGCATGAAATAGAAGCTTTAGAGATGGTCTCTGAGAGGCAGAAAATGCTTAGAAGTATAAACAAGGACATTTAGTCAAAGGCAGATTAGGTAAAAAAAAAAGATGTTTGAAAAAATACTAGGATATGTTGGCATACACTAGAAAGCAGAGCATGTGAGGAAATGAGGAACAATAAAACATGCAAAAAGACAGTATTAGAAATGCAACAAGAAAATCCCTGGGTAATGGAGCCTGTTGTTTGTAATATAAATTTAAATGCAGTATATAGCACCTGGCCGCTCCAATCTGATAAGACTGTCATTCTGTGAGTAGTTGGCAAGCAGAAACTGTGAAGTGAAGCAGAATATATATTTGAAATATTTGCAGCTTATATGTTTTATTTTACTGCATGTTTTCCCTTCATTTTAATTTTAAGAGGCTTGTTCTTTTTTGCTGCCTCAGTGTTATATGAAGAGCCCTGGGGACTGAAGGCTTTTGTTTCCTCATAAATAAACACAGCAGGTAAACTACAAAACCAGTTATCTTTATCTTCCACTCACCTCCTTCAGCCTCACCTGGAAGATTGCCTGTTTTTCTTGGGAGAGGGTGAGTCAATGTTTGACAAGGAAATAGTGGTACTTTGTATAGTTTAACCAATGCCAAATATTCAAAATCATGAGCCAGGTGACATCAACTCATCAGGATGACTGAAATGTAATGAAATGTTTCTTTTAATGATTATTATTACCATTGTTATTTCTGCAGYAAAAGATTTGGGGTGCTTTCTGCTTACCTTCTATTTTCTTTCGTGATGCTGTTTTCTGGTATATTCATTTGCACTAGTCAAGTTTTCTCCACCGACAGGAGAGTTAGAAACTTACTCTATTATTTATGTACTTCCTACTGGTAAATGCTGAAACTCTGAGCTGTGAGTAAGTCACCAAAAAGAAAAAACATGAGATATCCAGATAGCAGGCAATGTTTCTCTCAGGGACTKCTGCACTGCAGGAATTTACAGCAGCAGGCTGGGTACTAAGGACTGAAATCACTTAAGCCTTGCACAGACATCCATGGCCTCCGACTTCTGCTCGCTGCCAGATTTGGACTGATAATGAACGAGTGACCTACCTAAGGAAAAGGCTGTAAAACCTRTCTCTTATCTTTGATCTCTCTTTCTGTGCCATGGTGATAGTCTTCCACGCGAACTGTCTTTACACACACACAAAATCTCCAGGTACCTTGCAAGAAACTGATTAGTAGAAGTCAATAGGCAGATTAATCTTTATCTTACAGGGGAGAAAGATAAGTTAAGTAAATCTTACCCAAGGCTATGTAATAAGACAGTGAAAAGAAATAAGACAGATGTAAAGTCATCCAGGAGTTAGTATTAAAGCCAGATTCCTTCCTCAGACCCACAGTCACCACAAGCTCCCCTTTCAACATAATTACACTATACATGAGGCCTGATTTGTATGAGTAAATTATTCAGTGACATGCCCTGTACATGGAAACATCATTCTGCAATAAAAAGGTCTCAGAGTGAAAAGACCTTGGCTTTTGATGAGTGACTTGCTGAACAATCCTGAGCAAGATTTTTGAGGCAGATTGGGCCTCTTCTTATTGACCCATAAAAATGGGGTAATAATAGTCTCTTCTGTAAAGCTCACTGAGTCCGTTATGAACTGATATGGACTATCAGTAGTCCATATTTAATTTGCCTTTCCTGTCTAGTGATATAGCAGTTTTGAAAGATGCACCTGCATAACCAGATATGACAGACTGTCCAACTTGTAGAACACACTAGTCACATGGTAGAAATAATGGAGGTCTTTTAATGGAGGCCTTTTAATGAAGGTCTTCAGTCCTTCAAAGGAAAAGCAAATTATCCTATTTTGTGAAAATTACTAAGTGAGAGGCTATGTAGCCCATGAGTTGGATCATGCAGCTGCATGGTAGGGGTCCTTGTGTTCCCTTCCAAGAGCACCAGTTTCTTATCATACCATAAGGGTGTACTCCCTAAAATAAGGGGTTTCTGTTACTGGACGCTCATGCTAATAGGTTTTTGAATCCTAAATTTAGGAATTAGACAAAAATGAATGCAATAGTTTTTGAGTGTGGTCTTTTCCTTCCCTACACTTCAATTTATCTCACCCATATTTCATGGCATCTGAGAAACTTTGCACRCAACATTGTGTACCCAATTATTTTTTTTTTAACATTAGGAAAAAAACCTTTTTGTATACATGCTTTGCTTTTCCTAACAGTGCTTCTCTGAGTGTAGGCTTTACATGAAAGGAAAACTCACAGTATGTACTGCAAATACAGAATTCTGCTTAAGGGCTATTGGACAAAGTTTGTCTCAAGAGCATGCTAAAGGGCCAAAAAAAWWAAAAAAAAAAGAAGGGGGAGCATCCCAATTTTAATTATCCTTCCTTTCCTTTGATGTGGAAGGAAATAGGAGTATATAAAGGTTTTTATAAGGATTTGAGTAAGCCTGGGATAAAAAGCCACCTGAAGAGTTGTTGTTATGGCTCAGAGCAGAGGGGAATTTGGACTCAAATGGTAATAACATGAGCTGGATATGTGGAAAGGGCTGGAGTCTGCTGATGGACACACCATAGGGAATATCTCTGAAAGACTCTTTCCTTCATGCCTTTCCTGCTCAAAACAAGTAAGACACAGAATAACTAATAACTTCTGTATTGTGCTGATGAAGCTAAATTCAGGACTGCTGTAAAGACATGGATAAATAAATGAACTGGATAGCTAAAAATAGAAAAGGGGCTCAGTTTAGCTGACTCATGAGTTTCTAGCTCATATCTGATGGAGACTGACATAGAGCATTGAGAACAAGAAGGCAAAGATATAGGCTCGGAGTGCTAAATGAATAGAAGAAAATGAACAAACTGAAAAAGATCTAGGGGAAAAAAGGGGGAAAAATCCAATTAGTACCTTTTTTTTYYTTTTTYYTTTTTYYTTTTTTTTTTTTCACTTCCTTTCACTGGGGAATCACAGCCCTATATATATGTGGACTTTGGACTGGCCATAAGTTTTACATCCTGCTTTGTATCAGTTCATGTTGGCCAAATCTGTTTGTGAAATTTTTCTAGCTTTAATAAGCAATTTTATAAAAGATTTCAAAGGAAGCACTGAAGCACTCAAAATCTTTGTTTCTGGTGTTTCCACAATATAATTCTTTTATTTTGAAGCTGTGTTTTAGTGTAGGTATTTAGCACATCTTTTAATGAAAGTGTAAACCAAACATGCAAACTCAAGTCCACTCAAATAAGTCTGAAATTGTGTAGTCACAAAAAATAACATTCAGGAATTGAAAGTTGAAACAGAGACTTCAGGACAGATACAACTGAAATTGATCTTAGCTTTGGAGGTAAACATCATTCTAGAGTAAAAATTTCCACCTTCTGCAGAGATTTTGGCTAATAGCTAAGCAGACTTTTAAGCCTGTATTTCTTTCACTCTGTTCTTGGTATACTTTCAGAATGAGAGGYTTTTAGTCCAAGTTTCAAGCTGTGTGACATCAGATCAGGCATGGTCTGGAAATTAGGCATAACGAAATAGTGGCACCGGTACCCTATGAGTGTAAACTGCCCCATTCTGCTACCTGTAATTCTAATTAATACTCAGGTTCGCATGGTGTCCTTGCAGAGACTGCAACCTCCACTGTACCAGCAGCAGAGCTATTTTCGCAGAATTGTTTTGCTACCTAGTGCTAAGAAATCAGCTGGGAAATTTGGGTCTGCAATGTCCGTTGCTGTGAATTGGCCTGAGCTAGTTGGCTGGAGCACTTTTTTTGTGGAAAGCTAGTAGAAAGCTTGGCTTCCAAAGGATGTTTGTGATAGAATGATTCACTTTTTAACTGCATTATATTAAGTCTGCAGGACAAGCCCAGCTCTTTATTAGGCACCAAAGAAACCATGCAGGCAAGATCATCTTAACAATGGAGTGGACTCTCTCTTATCTAAAAAGGTCTGAACTCTGGTTAAGGCTTTTTCTGTAGCTGTTTTAGGCTACTAATAATGTCTCTCTTCCATGTGGATCCTCTGACATTGCACTATGTGTGGGCTCAGCATACACCATTTCCCTTCTAGAATGCTAGGAAGGTCTCTCTCCCTCTCGTTCACAAAACTTACTCAATGTTCTTCAAAACTATGAGTAGTAAATATTCTTTAGGCCTCTGAACTTCAAGTTGTATWTAAGATGATTAAAATGTCCAAAACATACTGTAGGCAAGTACTTGATAGGTACTTAGAAGTATACAAAATGCATTGACCAAGTTTTATTTTCTCAAAAGCTGAGAAATATTGCACATTTCTTAAAATCAAATGGCTTGTAATGATGTCTCCATTTCAGCCAAATGCYAATGAAATTGAGGAAGGTCCAATGGATTTGTGCCTCCAGTCCTTCAGACTTAAGCTCCTTTGCTAAACTTCCTAGGAAGTGGWGAGGTAAGGGCCCTAGAATCAATAAAGTAGCTAGACACACAGTTGTTTTGTTGTTGTTGTAGCTGTTCTCTTTTCAGCAGCCAGCAGTCTGTACCTTTTGCAGAGAAGCAACCAATATTTTATGATTCTTCTGTGTCAAAACCACTGTGAAACACTAAAATCCTCATGCACACAAATGAGCACACTTTTCCATTAGCACTCAAAATGCTTTGCAGGTGCTTTCTGTACATCAGAATAAAGTGACTCCAGAAAGGAAAGGAATTTGTTSCATGTATTTTAAGACATTGTTGAAGCAGCACTTAGTAGTAACTTAACTATGTCTAATTAAAACTCTGCTCCTGCACTTTTGAATGACCTTGAAAACGGTTTTGTAAGAGTTGGGGTTACTACTGTCTTTTAAGGATTACAAATTTTAATCCTTCATAGAAGTACGTGCAGTTCTTTTTTTGGCCTAAGTAACCTGAAATACGAAGAGGTGACTAATTGCAGGAGATAACTGTGCTAGAGCGTTAGCAAATGGATTTGTTCTTTTAAGGTATATGGAAAGTGCTGCTTTTGATGGAAAAAAATGTGATGCCTCTGTAGATGGGGAGACATGAGAGGAAGAAACCATTTATCTGCAGTAAAACTGTGAGGCTCCTCTGCCAGACACCATTAGTGTTACCGTCCTGTATTTCAGGGGAAAAAAAAAAAAAAAAAGAAAAAAAAGAAAAAGCTGCTGTGAGGCTGTGAGGTCACAGCTTCTCCTACAAAATTCCTGCAGTGAATAGAGGTTTGCAGGATGCAAATACATGTTCTAACAAGCTCATAGCCTGGTGCTGCAGGGATGCTGAGTTTGTCACTGAATTACATCTGATCCATCCCTTCACTTAATTACCTATGTTGATCATTTGGGCTTTTAATTAATGCATTGCTTTAGATTTGGGGGTGGTAAAGGAATTGGGAGAAGTGTTAGGGCTTTAAAAAAAATGTAGAGGAGGGATATGACTAGAAGCAAGGAGAAAACAGGACAGAGATATGAAAAAAGAAAGAGCCAAACCCCTCCTGGGCTGAAGCCAAGCTACCCCAAAATGCACCCGAATACACACAAGTTCTGGCAATGAAGGACTGCAAGAGAAGAACATCTTAGTGAGTAAGGCAGCCCTGCCTAAGAAAATACTGGGTTATTTCCTCAGGGATCTTTGAATGGATTAAATCAGTCTTCACAGAGTATGCTCTCTTGAAAATTGCTTTTTGTGGTTTATCCTTACCTCTGTTCTGGACTGAACTAAAACCAGTGCTTTAGACATTGCAGTCATAACAGAAATWTTCTTACATTTCATACCACCATGTGAGCTCATTTAATTTGGAGGCATACACCTCTTTAGCATAGCTTTGCATAAATACTTCCAAGCAAAGACTGGCCCCAGGCCTGGGGAACACAGGTAGGACTTCAAACTGCAGGGAAAGGTGCAAACAGGAGGACMGAATTCAAATGAAATAAAATGAAAAAATGTTTTCTATTATGCTACTGGGATAGTAAAGTATGAATTGTGGCAACCTAGCTATGCCTGCGGTATTGAAGAACAAGTTGTACAAATGGCAATAAATTTGTTATATTTCACCCCATGCACAACACAGCATTTTTTTCTTTTTAGTCTTTTTTTCTTTTTTTTTTTTTTTTTCTGTTACTGTGGAAACAATATTAGTCAAATTAATATATGTGGAGTTTAGTAAAGCACACTAGAAATACCTGGTTAAGTATGTGTTTATCAGTGTTCCCCCTCCATGGTTTATAAAGTGCAAGATGGCTGGAGAGAGCAGGCACTTCAGAAGGAAAGCACTTCACATATTAATGCTATTCATTATTTTCAATAGCACAGTTCCTAAAAAGGTCTACCTAAAATCAAAGTTGCCCTTTGTATATGTATGCATAACGGTAACAGCCTTCCCAAGGAGTGCACAAACCTAGGTAAACACAAAGGAGAAAAGCTAAACAAAAGTGCTGTTAAGGAGGTTTCCTTTTGGAGACAGGGATTTAAGACTTAACGCCAGTGAGCACTTAGGTGTATACTTGGCTTAAGCACCTAAGCAGTCTCACAGATGCCTACAAAACTGCCAGTGCCTTAACACAGCTCACGTTTCAMTGTCTGTGGCATTGAGGACTGAGATCCAGACACACAGAGACATTTACATTCCTTATTGACATAGTAATCCCTGGGAGATAGGCATAAAGTATCCGGGTGGATCAGGGAGCATATGATTTGCCTGAGGTTCCAAACATAGTTTCTGGCCTGGATAAACTTTTGTCCTGACATCTTTACYCCGTCCCCTTTTACATGCTGCAGATTAAACTGCATCAGAGAATATTCCATCAGATGGAATATTGTTGCAGTTTCAGTTCTTCAAGCCTTGCAGCTATGGAGCAGATTTTGTAGTCACAGATTTGCAGTGAAAACAGAGATAAAAAAGGTTAAGGAAAGTTAAAGGGGTAGCTCCTAGAAAAAAAATCCCAGCTTTTCCTCAGCACCCAGTTAAGATAAAGTATCTGAACTCATCCATGGAGTCACTAAAAATCAGATCCCAGAGCACTAGGAGATAGTACAACAGGAGCTATCCATCCATCCGTCCGTCCATCCATGCATCCATTTATTTATTTACTTTTGTCTGTATACTGCAGCTGTACCTTATTTATCTGGCGGTTACCTTGTACTTGGTGCCATAGTAGGCAAAAGTTATTGGAATTTATATGCGTAGCTTAATGAATTTAGAATTAGAAAATGCCTCAGAGACATTCCTGAAATGAGATGCCAAATCTCAGAAGTTGTATCTTTATGAGGAAAATTTAAATATAAAACACCAGGGTTTATGACTCTTGCTCATATTAATTCATACCAATCCATGTTATAAGAGGACTAACGGGGCTATTTTTCATCTCGGGTTGAGACAGGAGCTCTGCCAGATTTACCGACTTGCTGTAAGAAATCTACTTTAGCTGGCTGATAGATATTTTTGAAATGTAAATCAGAATGGTGGCTTATCATAAGGCCACTATTAACAGTCTGTAAAATGCTTGGCACTGCACACAAGAGATTTGGGAACAAGGTGAGCAAAACAGTCAACAACACTAAACRCTAAACTTGGCACTTTTTCTGTCCTACTGTCCCCCTGCCTTTGAAACCTGCAATAATCAGGACTTTGTGTGGAAGGATTGTAGCAGATACTAATGTAAGTGTCCAGACTGGAGAATGGATGTGTCATCTGTGGCCTGAGTATTTTGTTTTTCTCTTCAGTGARGAACAGATGAACAGTTCCTCTGTGAAAGCCCCAATCCTCTCTCCTTAAGGCACCCCTGCATGCCCCAGGTCTCTCCACTACCCTATTTGTAGCTTCTTGGGTTTGTTTCAGCTCTGGAAGGTTGCTGTGTTGTGCACTGCTCCTATTAGTACTATGTTATAGAGCAAGTTAAGGTGCCAGGCTCACAAGCTTGCAATACCAATGCTGGCAACAGATGACAACGGCTGGTATTTTCCACAGCAGAGAAACAACATCTCCATGAATACTTCCACATATAWTTGGTGGTCAGAATGACAGCTGCCAAGGGATTTCCATCCTACCTAAGATGCTACCAATCGGTCCTGCATGTGAGCCCTCTCTGTGCCTTCTGCACAAACGCAGGCAGATCATGAGCTTTCAAGCCATCCACAGAGGGTTTCACCATCAGGGYTGACTTTGTCATTTATATCTCCTGCTTCACAATCTCCTCTCTGGGTTTCAGTATCTATTTCCTGTAATTAACTTCTGTTCCTCCCTCCATCTTWAAAAAAAAATGCTTTTCACTGATGCTTAGAGTCAACTGTCTCCCCAAAGCACTGTGATATTTAACAGCATCTGGAAAAATGTGGTTAGAGAATTGGGACACTTAAAGGAGACACTGCTGTCGTAAGTGTGCATTCACATTCCTGAATAGATATTCAGAGGGAGGGAATGTAGATGAGGGAGAAGCTATAAAAGGGCTTATTACTAATTAACTGTATCTATTTCTCCCCCTTTTAACTGATTTTTGTTTATCATTTCAGCTGGTAGGGTAATACACTAAACCAAAGCTGGCAAACACAAATATAATTAAGAAGCAAAAAGTCAATTGCCAGTTAGTAAACTACCAATTGATAATAACATAAGGGATATTTATAGCACTTTGCTAAGTACATTGTGAATTTGCACCAGTAACGGTTGCTAGTCTCCATTTTATCCAGTTGCCTTCTGTGYCTTCCATTTACTATTTAAGGTAAGATCACTCTTCTCAAGTCGTCCTTCTAAACACTATCCCATTTTCATCTTCTTTGAAGTGTTCAGCAAACACAGATGCTTCAATCCTTTCTTCTCCTATAAAATGGTAATAATGTTATATAATTACTAGCATTTCAACATTGGGAAAAATGACATAAAAGCGTACTATATATAGTTCAGCAATCAACTTTTTGAATTTCTAAATCGCCTTCTTTCTCAGTTGTGTTACATATTTTATAGAGCGGACACAAAACCTCCCTTGTGCACAAGAGGAATCTGCCACCTTTGGGCAAGATGCCCAAATACAGAGGCCCTGCCTCTTTTTCCTTTACAGAGAGCTGCAGCAAATCCTGTTTAAAGAGTTAAAAAGCATTTATTAAGGTGACAGATTTTGTTTTGTGCCTGGTGCATGTTACTTGAGGAGTAATTGCTAACCTTTATGTAYATTTTTAATTATTGTAAATCATCGGAGTCATTTCAGCCAAGTGCTGAAGTGCAAAYAATTGCATGGAAACTTTCTCATGAAATGTTATGTCATAGGTTTAGTGGCCTCATAATGCTAATTATTGGAGCTATTTATAAGATATTGTGCATTATCTTGTCATGTGTACAGCAGCAATATCCTCCAGAACGAATTTAGATGAAAATGACTCCCTACCACCTACAGGTGTGTGTGACTTTACTGCAAGCTCACATCTTAGCAGGCGGATGGCATTAGCAGCTCCTTCAGCATGGATAGTGCAGCAGATGGGTAGCAGTTACTCAGCAGAAACGGTAGCAGGCTGCAGGGGCATGGGGAGCTTCTGCATGTGCACACGTCGAGCTGTGCTCTGGGCCACAGCCACAGGAAACCCAACAGTGGCATCTTGGAAGGCTGCCACCGAAGGGGGAGCAGATGAAGCACGAGCATGTCTCATTTCTGCTTGTGCAGTGACTGCTCTGGAAACAGGGCTGCCAAAAGCCACTGAGCCTACGAGCACCTGTGTGACTGAGAAGGGAGATGATTTATACTGAGCAGTGAGAACAGCAGGGCAAAATTATGTGACTGAAATGATACAGGTTAAACAGAGTCAAAATGGTTGTGCTAGGAAATACAGCCTAAATTGTGACTCTAGGATTTGTCGCAGGTAAGGGGAAGAGAATAAACCTGCGTGTCTTGACAAAAAGATCTGGGAGATGCCTCCCAAAACTGAAGTTTTCTACCTGTCCCTTGTCTCAGAGAGAGGCCAAGGAGCAGAAACRAGTGATCTGCTATTGCTCAGCCCCCCCTGACAAGAGACCCAGGAAAGAGAGAGTCACTAATAAAGCAGGTATACCTGTATCCTGGGTAAAAATCTGCAAGAAGCTGCAAATTCTTACAGATACAGCTGGCCCACTGAATCAGCTTGTTAACATACTTTGTTCTCACACACCTTTTACAGATCAAGCTGGAAAAGCAGATGAGAACTGAGAAAAATATTGGATAATGGGGCAAAGAGAAAAATGGGCAGGATGTGTTGGCAGACAGAGGATGCAGAGGAGATCACTACAACACCATGAGAGCAAAAGGGTGTTGGAAGGCTTGCCAGAAACCAAAAGCAGCACAGGCTTCCCCTATACATTGTCTATTTGGGGCTAGACAACATCTTCCCAGTGGGGTGGTTGAGGACAGCGTGAATTTAGGCRATGATTCTGCAAGCGTTTTCTGCTTCCTGTGCTGCCTCTCATGAATTTTATTTTGGGAGGGCAAGTGAACTGATTTGCCCCAGGACTGGTCAGATAATTACACGGTCATTACCAAGCACATTACTGAGGAGTAAATATGTAGTTATTTTTATCCATAAAATCAGCCCCTTCAAACCCAAGATTAATTCGACATTATTATGCAGCAATATGTAATTACTCTAAGACAGCTTTTACCCTCAAAGAAGCTGGCATTATTCCATATGAAATAGGCAGAGTTTTAAGTAAACCATGCACCTGATTGCAGGCTTTGTCCTCTTTCAGATACCCAATGCTCAATTATAAAGTGGTAGCTAGAGAATAGGTAGTTACAAGAACCTATTATCAGGCTTAAGTGCACAGAATTCTTATCTCATTCAGATTTGGAACCAAAATCACTTTTTTTTTTTTTTTTTTAAGATGGAAATGTATTATGTGGGGAAATGTTGCTAAATATTTAATCTTCCCATTCCAGAATGATGGACACTTTAGAGATGAGGATCACTCTGGGAAGCCTCTCTGGGGATAGAGAGGCCTGAATCAAACAGGAATAATAACTCTTAACTGCTAATATTCCTTGTAAATCTTTTCATTTCTTGCAGGTACTGTTGCGTGATTTACCATGGAAAAATTGCTCTGCAGCCTCCTGGTGTTTGGAATGGCTATCACGGTCAACGCTTGTCCTAAATACTGTGTCTGTCAAAACCTGTCTGAGTCACTGGGGACTTTGTGTCCCTCCAAGGGTCTCCTATTTGTACCCCTAGACATAGACCGAAGGACTGTTGAGCTGCGCCTTGGGGGCAACTTTATTATCAATATCAGCCGACAAGATTTTGCCAATATGTCTGGACTTGTTGACCTCACTTTGTCCAGAAACACCATCAGTTACATTCAGCCCTACTCCTTCACTGACTTGGAGAGCCTTCGATCTTTACACTTGGACAGCAACAGGCTGCCTGACATTGGAGAGGATATTTTGAGAGGCTTAATTAACCTTCAGCACTTGATTTTGAACAACAACCAGCTAAGCAGCATCTCTGATGAAGCCTTTGAGGATTTCTTGCTGACATTGGAAGATTTAGACCTTTCCTACAATAACCTCCGAAGCATTCCCTGGGAATCTATAAGAAAGATGATAAACTTGCACCAGCTCAGCTTGGATCATAACCTGATAGATTACATTACAGAGGGGACTTTTGCAGATCTTCAGAAATTGGCCCGACTGGACCTAACATCCAATAGGCTTCAGAAGCTCCCCCCTGATCCTATATTTGCCAGGTCTCAAGTAATCCCATTAGTTGCAACCCCTTTTTCACCACCTTTGTCGCTCAGCTTTGGGGGCAACCCGCTGCACTGCAACTGTGAGCTGCTGTGGTTAAGGCGACTTGACAGGGACGATGACATGGAAACTTGTGCTTCTCCTCCAGGTCTAAAGGGAAGGTACTTCTGGTATGTACGGGAAGAAGAATTTGTTTGTGAGCCCCCTCTAATTACCCAACACACTCACAAGTTGCTGGTTTTAGAAGGGCAAACTGCCACACTAAAATGCAAAGCCATTGGGGATCCCACCCCCATCATTCACTGGGTGGCCCCCGATGACCGTCTCATTGGGAATTCGTCGAGGACAGCTGTCTATGACAACGGCACCCTAGATATCCTCATCACCACATCCAAGGATTATGGGACTTTCACATGCATAGCAGCCAATGCTGCTGGAGAGTCTACGGCCACCATTGAGCTCTCGATCGTTCAGCTCCCTCACCTCAGCAATGGCACAGGTCGAGCAGCCCCACCAAAATCCAGGCTCTCGGACATCACCAGCTCCAGCAAGTCCAATCGAGGGGAAGCAAAAGGTCCACCAGAAAGGGCTGTCTTGGTGTCAGAAGTGACAACTACCTCAGCTTTGGTCAAGTGGACGGTGAGCAAGTCAGCCCCTCGGGTAAAAATGTATCAGCTACAATATAATTGCTCGGATGATGAAGTCCTGATCTACAGGTAAATGAATGGTTTGTCCTCTGATGATGGCAGAGAGAGTAAAGTAGGATATGAAGTCATTTACTTTTAGTCACTGGTTTGAGTTTGAACTGACAGGCCACTACCAAAAAAATACTGTTTTCTGATAAATTTGTTTTACATCTGTCAGTGTGTCAGTTGATGTTGGTCTGTCCACCACTTYGCTGGCCATTTTGAATCATGCATTATAAATGTGTCGTATGCATTCTCTATCATCAACTGCTTTTGTTAACATTTTCCCCTTAGAAAAAAAATATGAGAGTTGTTGATACCCTCCTTACTAAATTTAACCAAGTAAACAAAATTCAACAGTCTGGAAGTTAGAAGTTGCCATTTCCTTCTCCTGTAGGCTGGATTGAAGCATATGAGTGAGAGAGGAAGAAATGTGGGAGTTTGTGCATAACASAGGCTCTAATTATTCTGTGGTTCAAGATTCAGGCTTGTTAGCAAGAGATCTTTCACTTATAATAAAGAGCTTGTTTTTTAGTTCACTAACATCAGTTGTACACAACTGTAATTGCTGACAATGTTGGAACATTTAATATTTTATGCCATACTAAATGTGAGAAGAGACAGATACTTTAAAAAGCAGGCTCTGAATGTTCATTTTGCTTCTCCAGTTCTACAAGTCTTTTGACTTTTGCTGATATAAAATAAGAATCATTCTGCAATGAATCTAAATCATGAAGGAGAAAGAAGTAATAATTTTTAGGGATTAAAAAGGGTAGGAAACTGTGTAACAGAACAGGAAAATATAGTGTTATTGTTTCTTTTCCTTCTGTCTTGGAAAAGTAATTTATGTACTATCCTAAATTGCTAGAAACCACCCCTTCCTGCCTTCTTATTGCAGAGACAGCATTAGACTTATTGAACTGAAGTCTGTCTTTGGATRTATATGAGCTACCACGAAAAGTCAGAACCTCAGGTCAGAATAAAACCAAAGACATAAACCTGTTGCAAGCACTTCGAACCCAGTGATGAGAAAATGCTACTGGAGAGGAACCTGGGATTTGCATTTTAGTTTTATTTTAAGTATGAAATTCTGGCCTAAATGAAATACTGGCCTAAACAAAGATATGGCTTTCCATGATAGACTTGTGATTACTGTTACCCTGCAAATTGTCCCCTTCCTCTACCGCCTGAAATGAGATCTGTGACAGTAGTCACACTAGTCACCTTCTCTTGCCCAGATATTCCTCCTTTCTTCTTTACCTAATTGTAGCTTTCTCTACCCTGAAAAAATCAACACAAAACATGATGAATGCTCAGTTGACTTTTTCTCACTCACCCTTCTCAAGCAGTGAAATCTAATTTTAGGATTGTTTTCTGAACTGAATTTAAAGTTGACATGGCCAAAATTCTATACTATAAATACTCGTAACTCAGTCATTTGAAGAGCAGAAATAATAAAGTGACTTATTTAGCCAATCCAAACTTGCAGTCTTTGCCAAAAGTAGGTCTACTGACTACAAGTACAAAGATTTTTTTTTAAATGGCTGTTTATTCAAATATAGAATAGATTTGAGGAAAATCAGTTCTGCTCATTTCCAAAGCACAATAACAAAAATATGATGAAATAATCAAATCAATTAGTAGGTGGAAATTATTTGTCTTTCTTTGGCTAATGTACAGTAAAAGTTAGCCTTGGGACTTGCAATTATGTAGAGTCAAGTAGAAAGAAAGAATAAGATAAAACTAAGTAATAGTATAATATTAGAAATGGGATGAATGAAAATATGGTAGTATCAGTTTTTCCTGAGGCAAAGCTCTGGGCAAAAATAGTATTTAAGTTCCTGAGCCCAGCAGAAGTCTGAGGAAAAAAATATTCTGAAGGTTGTGCATAGTCATATGACTGTGAACAAGAATATTCCTGAAACTGGAAAAAGAAATTTGTGGAGGCTGTCAGATGTTGGAAGCAATTTAATACATACGATTACTGAGGGTAGGATGGCCAGAGTGAATAAGACAAACACTACAAAAGAGATGGCATACGATCTAGCAGCTGGACTGTTGCAAACYGGATGTGCTAGCAGAACTGAGAGAGACGAAGATGCTGTTTTGCCAGCCAGTCTGGAGGAACAAGTGCCAGTCAAGGCCTCAAGCRAGTCTAAATTCTTCCTCTGTGCCTCCTGGGTCTTTGGCCACATTACTTGGCTGTATCCCACTTTTTTCAAAAGTAGAGTGGGGACAGTGCTGTTTACCTAAATTTCCCATAAGCACTTTATGAGAATTCATTGATGATGTGTAGCTCTTTCCATTCAGAGCCCTCAAAAGCACTTTACAAAAGAAAACAAATTTCATTTCCCCACATTTTGCACCAGGGAAAAGTGAAGCACAGGAAGATTAAGTGAATTGTCCAATGTCTGAGAGCTAATCAGTGGCACTCACATGCATCAAAGCAAGCTCTTATGACTTTCAACTGGGGAAGCACTCAGTCCCTTAGAGCTAATTAACTAAAGCTGTTTTGCTTTAATTGGTCAGATGCATGTCACTGCAATGAACATGCGGAAAAATCTAAGAAACACAATTTCTACAGTGCTTTGCTCTATAACATGCTGTGTATATGCTAAATGGGCTGGGATACTCTTTGCCACTAAAATGATGGRCACTTAGTAAACTAAGATACTTGGGTGCATCAGGACTGGGACACACAGGCTATGCTCAATTAGAAGGAACCCTGCCTTGCTCATGAGAAAGGTTGTATACAAAACAGACAAAATTTTGCTATGTTCTCTCATAGTGCTCACAGAGTCAATACAGCATTCCCCACACACCTTTTTAGTAATAATGTATCTCCTGGTCATTATGTCCCATTGCCATTTCCATCCCAGCTGCAGGATTCCTCTTGCATAAGCTGTAAGGGGTATGAAAGGGTCATGACGGAGTGCAATGCCCCCATAAAATTCAAAGTTCTGGGAAATAGTAACAAATATTTTCTATCAGCTCACTCCATTTCACTGAGCTGAAATGGTATCACAATTTGGCTCTTAACACATTAATACCATCATTACTAGGATTAATGGAAGGAACATTATTCCTTTGCTTCCACCATCTGATCTTCCTGTCTTTCCTGTCTTGGGGCTGCTGCTGAAGCTAACAGCAAGATTTTATCAGTTTGAGTGGATTCAGGAAGCATGTTTCTGATACTGATCTAATGAACAGTGGACTGGATCAGCACTTTGCTCTGCATGGCTTACCAGAGTAAGAAGTTGGAGAGCAGGGAGTGATAGCTTGTAAAATGCACCGAAGAGACAGCCCGGTTAATGTGAGCTTGCAGTGACAAGTATGACACTTAATTTTGGCATGGAAGAACTAACATGGGAGGCTGCTCAGAGACAAGGTGTCATACACTATGCTTTCCATACCMCTGGCAGAAGGAATAGTCCCTCTTTAGGGGGAAGGCAGAACTTAGCTTTTGAGTCTGGACCTGCCTGGTATAAAAAGTAGGGGTATAGCTGTCTAGCACACTGACAGGGCCACTATGGCTCTCCTCATCTCTGCATGGTCCCAATGAGCTCTTACTCTCTGACTTGTCTTTGTGCTGCTCTTAGTCATGCTGCTGCCAAGGGAATTACTCTGTTTCACCTGGAACCAGACTCAGAGCCCCTCTCCCCAGGCAGACTTCTTCAAGATGCTTTTTGTTGGATTGTTGTTGTTGTTGTTGTTTCGTTTGAAGAAGAGGGCAAATGCAGTTTGTTTATTTGTTTATTTGTTTATTTATTTAAAAAAGTCCCTCCTTGGCTCTCCACACACCAGCAACCTCTCCTGTCACCCTGTGAGGAGAGGGCAGCTCCGGGCAGCAGGGCATGCTGCAAGGCCAGGAGCCGCCCTAGGCTGCTCACAGCCGGTTCCAGCCGGTTCCAGCCGGTTCCAACTGCTCCTCAACCGCCAGGAGCAGCCTCTGGCGCCCAAAGGCAGCACCAGACGGGCACTGTCTGGGAGCATTTAGGGAAGCGGGAGCTTTGGGGCCTGGGAAACGAGGGAAGAGACAGGAAGGGACACAAAAGAAGGTCCCTAGGCCTCAGTTTCAGCCCCTGCATAACATGACGGGGACAGTGCTGGTTTGCTGTAAGAGCAAGAGAAAATATGAGGAAAGAGGAGCCCACATGAGTGGAGAGGGAGCCYGTGCCTTTGAAGTCATGGTGCGCTCTGCGGTTGCAGGGATAGTCATGAATGATTAACAACGTGGAGCGTTACATAACTGCAGCGCTTGAGTCAAGGGAATCCACCTGGGGCCAGAGGCTTTCTTATGTGCGCAGCGTCCTGCTTGGTGCGGGACCAAACCTCAGCTTTGGCCATGGGGCATTAGTGTAATATAGATATTCCCTGCAACTCCAGAAGATCAATAAAGACAAAAGGGGCCAACTTTCCTGGTGATGCTGAGCCTCCTGGCTGTAATTTGAATTAAAGCCGTGATGGAGCCACTTAAAAATATGCATCTGGAGTGTGATACAGCTATTAGATTTATGAGAGATTTAGGCCTGTTTTATTTTACAGTATTTCATAGTCAGGATGATTAAAAAACAACTCTACAGATTAAGAATTACTGTAGCATGGCATTCTCCCTGGCTTATAAATTCAGCCCTGTGGGAAAAAAAAAAAAAGTATATATTTCTGAAAGCTTATTTTTTCAATATATATTTTATGTAGCAGGCAGTTTAGACATTAAAATATAAATAAATGGCTGAACATCTCCAGCCTCTTTAAATAATAGCATCATGCATTTGATTACTTAATATAGTAATGATTTACACAGCTCCTTTCACTGCCAGTGCTTTACACACTGTCTGAGCAGAGATCACCCCACTAACCACTGCTATCCAGTCACCTCTCAATTAATATTAGCTGTGGTTTGGCAGTCAGATGATAGTGCAGCAGCATTTTCCGAACAAAGAATAACATTCACACTTCTGGRTACTTTTAACAAGATAAAATGTAATTAACTGAGTTTGATCTTCCACAGCTTGGTGGGATAAAAATACCTACTCATTATTCTGTTCAGTTGCATGGCAATAATAAATACCTTGTGTAAAAGGTATTGAAACCTTAGAAATATCTSAGATATGTGAGGATGTTGCCCTCTCCACCCAACAAGCAGCTTTGGAGAGGGATACCGCGGTCTAGATCGCTAATGCTTCTTGCAGCAAAAGCTTATGGTGTCATTGTGTGGAGGTCTGCCAAGTAAGGACTGAAAACAGAGGGAGCGCTGGCTGGCCTCTTCAGGACAAGTAATCTCAATAGCCTCATGCTGCTATGAAACATGATTATGACATTTCCTATTTGGAAAAAAAAAAAAAAGTAATTTTGGTAATTTTAGAAGAGACAAGAGATTAATTTCTTCTTAAAAAATAAATAAAATAAAATAAAATAAAATAAAATAAAATAAAATAAAATAAAATAAAATAAAATAAAATAAAATAAATTCTATCCCTGTCTCAAACTTTGTAGGTATTAAATCCTCCTTGTTGGCTAATGAGTGATTGCAAAAGCCACTCTTCAGCCTCAGTAGGAGAAGCTGAATGCAGAATGCAAGCCTGAATTTGGTCAAAGCATCTTGGTATTTAAACACTGGATAAAACAACTATTGTTAGAAAACACTTTCATGTGAAGGAGATTAGTCATCTAGAATTAATCATTTATGCTTAAAAATAAAAATGTGAAGTCACATTCCTGAAGAGAAGCGAAACTCCTATAAGCAGAACGGGAGAAAGTACATTGGTACTTGAGGTCACCTGAGAGCAGTTTGCAGCAGTGGAGTGTTTTTCCTTCTAGAGGATCCTCAGCATACGCATGTTTGCTGAAGGGCCTTAGACGTAATAAAGAAACTGCTTCACAAAAGCTTGTTTTCTGGGACTAGGGAGCAGGGAGGCGGGAGTTGCTTCAATTGAAATAATTTTCATATAAGCCTTTTCTTTTCCTCTTTCTGGAAGAAGTTCAGGGGCAAGGTTTTTATTTCTATTTGCTTTATTTTGCACTTTTTTTTTTTTTTTTTATCCTTCTCTCTGCTTGTATAGGAAGCCTTTGAGAAATTGAAAAGAAAATGCAGTGAAAATAGCAAAAATTACATGTATTGCCAGAAAATGAAGTGGAAATATGAAATTAAACAAGATTTAAAGAAAAGACTTGCAGTTTCAGATTGCTGCTAAGGTTGCCCCAGATTGTTGGTGATAAGCTAGCAGAATCATGTTAGGTTTGTGTAGCGGCTGATGTGAAATCCATTGGCCAGAGCCTGTCCACGCTATCATGAACTATGTAAACACTGCACCAACCATTATTTTCTTGCTTGATAAGCACCAGGCAAAGACAAAATATTAACTCTACAGCAGCAGCCTAACCTAATGCAGTACCTTAGGATTCTGCTTCTCACACAGCAGCTATGCGTGCACTGGACGTGCTGCTGCTGTCGTGCTGGTGCCCTTCAGAAATGAGCGGAGGAGAGGAAGGAAGATTGCAAGCCACATGAACTGGCAGGACAGCACCTTTCTCTGGCTTGGCAGCATTTCCATTTCCTTTAAAMTTTAACAGCTAATAACATTTAGTGAGATATGGGAGCTGAATATACAGGCATTGAGCCTGATTTCTCATCTCAACGCYTGTTGTGTTTCTCAGAAATAACCCCACCAGTCTGGGATATTGCAGAATGGAATCAGATTCATTTTCCGGTCTAAGACTGGTGTACTCTTATTTTATCTTTGCTGCTAATTATTTATTTAGTCCATCAAAGGTTCAGCATTTTTACTTGAGGGGAATTCTGGATGAGCTAATGCTTGCCAATAACATCTGTCACGTCCCCTCTGTTAGCTGCTGTGAACCCAACTGCCAGGAGCTGTCCCCGCCTGTCATTGCAGTAGACATTTACACATTTGATGATGCCAAAATGAACTATTGAAATAAGATTTTGATTAATCTCTAGGTGAGACAACATTTTGATGTATAAATGGAAAAAAAAAAAAAAAAACCTGCACATATTCAAGATCATACCACTCATGAATATTAACAAAGCAGCACACAGCTGCACAGTTGCCACCATCTTCCTTGTTCTAAAACCTAGGACAAATTTATAGCAGATCATGTGCTGCTCTGTGCAGAAACTGTTGCTAAATGCTGAGTGGTTAATAGTAACAACCTCTCATGCTATTCAGAGTCTTGTAAAGTAATATTAGATAGTTACAAATGTTAACTAATTAAAGGCTCACTTAAGGCTTGACTTAAAGCCCTCAGCAATAAGGAGAGTAACCACAATTGTCTCTTAGGAGCTGAAAAGCTTGTGTTTTAGGGTTTATCATTATTCTTTAAAGAGGCAGGTGAAGGAAGGAGGGTAAATAGTTTGCTGTAGTTGATTTAGTGAACCAATGGAAGAAACAACACTGCCTACAGAATCACAGCTGGGAGTAGTCCTRCAGCAGCTTTTAGAGCATTTCTAATAAAGCCCTTCATCACATTTCAGAGGTGATAATTTCCCCTCTTAATGTCAGTAGTTGGGGAAAATACAGAGTTCTCAATGTTGTTACAACTGTTAACTATGTGTTACAAATCCACTTGGATTGGGGAAGCCACATCCAGTAGTGCCAGTCTTGGTTAGGGGATTCCTTGTAAGGTGCACCATGTGCCCACACAGTGGAAATTTGGCCTCTCCACAAAGGGGCCAACAGTGCAAGCCACGAGGCTTGATCTTCTCTATGTTCTATATATGTGAGCTGCATTTAAGCATGCAAGATGCTGCACTTGATGTGTGAGTTTTGCCTGTTGGATGATGCCAGAGATGGTTGATCACTTACTCCTTTCTGAGCTTGGATCCCAGCTACAACTGCCCAGGTCAATTTATGCATCATGGAAAAAGCATCAGTGGAGACAGAGYATGGCAGCTACTCCCTAGCTGTTCTAAATCTACATTTCTGAACTTCCTCCCTCCCCTCGCTTCACCTTACGTTTCAACTGGGTCACCAGAAACCCAGGTAATCTCTAGCCAGTCGGATTAAGAAATCCCCTTCAAGGTTGATGACCCACTAGTAAAAGCAGAGCACTACCTGCTCAAAGGAGAGGATGATTTATTTTTATCCACAGATGTGTTGCAGGAGAGATAAAGACTTAAAAATAAAATAATAAAAAAGAAAGAAAGAAAGAAAGAAAGAAAGAAAGAAAACATACTGCATTTTTCATCGTATATTTGCCTTTCCAGGTTGAGATTATTTTGTTTAACTCATTTTCCCACTCACTCACAGGCAGGCTGCAGGCAGTGGGCTAGGTGAGGCAGGATACTTGGACAACCTGGACTGAGTACAGGACAACTGGCTTGTACTTGGACAACTGGCTGAGTACCCTGCAGGACTTCCCTGTGATTTTTCACAGGAAGCCTTTTTACCCCTTTCCAAGCTAACATCCTTTTAGATTTCCAAATTTCTAAGGACTTGGATGTGGGCAGCAGAAAATGACCAGTGTGGGCAATGTATTCCTGCAGAAAAGGCTTTAACTGCTCCGCCTGCAGGCTGTTCCTCTTACTGTGTCTCTGGCAGTAATTGCRTTCTGACTGATGGCATTTTTTGTTTGTGGGAGTATGGAAGATCCTRTGCATAACTTTTTGGGTGGTCATACTTCTGCTAATAAATAATATTCTTTATTGTGTATTTATGTATTATATTCTACTCATCTGTCAAACCCATGAGAGAGACATAAAGATATCTGAGATTCACAAGACAATCACAGGCATTTCCTTCAAAAACTGCAGAAAAAAAAAAAAGTGTGATGGCATCTCAGCTCCCCACGAAGCTTACAAAATGGTAATGAAAATAAAGCTCCAGGAGTGTCTGAAGTGTGTAGAGCTGCTTGGTACAAAAGAGAAGATTTGTGAGGACAGGAAACATAGGAAAGAGTGGAAACAAATAGCATCAGAAGCGCTTTCACTGCCACTGTGACAATGAGAAAGTAGCCCAAGTATTACATTCTCGAATGATATTCTGAAATACTTATTTCTGAGAGATGTGTCGACTATCTGTCACCAAATGCTTTCAGATTAGTCCCCTGGCAAGAGTACTGTGGTAAACAAGATTTTGGCCCCTGCCCTCCGCCCCTAGGAAACCGCTTGGAAGTGGGATCCTGCAGAGCTGAATGGTTACATCACTGCCCTGCAATGCCATCCTCTCTCCGAGAGAAGGCCGACCTTCCAAGTGAGGATAGGCTTTCAAACACACAAAAAGCTGCATTTGAGTTTAGTCCATCTTTGAAAAGGAAAAAATAGAGGAGCAGTGTCTTGCTGTTTGCATTGTTTTAGCACCAATTGATAGAAAGTGCGACCTGCAGTGCAGGTGAGCTTTGCTTCGAAGGAATGAACACAGGAAACAATATACAGATTTTGTGGAGAAAAAAAAGAAAGAAAGAAAGAAAGTTAAAGAAAATACTGTGAATGGGCATAACATTCCCCAAACAAATCAAAGTGCTAAATGCTGGCTGCAAGCCTGTGGAGGGCTGCCTCTTAGGCAAAGGACCATCCTCCCTGTCTTGGGTATTATTAACTACAGGACTCTATCGGATGCTTTATGACAATAGATCCCAGACAAACCTAAATAAGAGACATACGTTCCCTCAGCGAGCTTGTAGCTACAGAGCTGAAGGGCATGTCATGGAGCATCCTCAGCCTATACCTACCTGCCTAGGTATCCCCAGAGCTTATTAGCTTACAGTGCTGAGCCTCTCTGAAGCGGTAGTGCAAATGGAAGCRGCTTGCATCTGACCTAGAGGGTAGACACGAGAAACTCTTTGCTCCTGAGGTTACAGCTGCCCAGAATAAAAAAAGGACAAGGGTGGCGAGGGAAAGACAAGAATAGCTCAAAGGTACAAAGGCAACTAAAGCCAAGTGCCATAATTTGCTGCCCTAGCTGCAGACTCACCTGTATAATTACTTGTTTTGAATTTCTTGGCATACCCTATTTCTTGCATAACAGACTTTATGTTTGTATGTTCAGATTTGTATATTCAGATTATTTACAGTAAGACAATGGTTTTCTATACAATGATTGTGCTGGTTAATCTTATGATAGCAATKATACAGTTTGTTTCTTTGGAGAAATAATGTAAAATTCATCATTTTAAAAAATTGCAATTGGAATTAATATAATCCTGGAGAAAAAAGAAAAAGAGAATACACTACACCAATTAAATAGCATAATAAATCTCCATTAGCTTTAGCTTTCGTAAGCCTGGTTATTTTTACATTTGTCTATAACAGGTAGATTTCTGAACAAAATATGTGTACTCAGAGCGAGAAATTTTCTTGTTTTGTTTTGTTTTCAAGTGATGAGTACAGGGTGAACACAACATTTKTTTCTCATTTAAACCTATTCTGGAGTGTACTTAAGACAGTGGTGGTGAGCAGCCTTTGTGCTAATGCTCTGATTGGGGAGAATGAAGGAGGAGGATTTCATGTGAGCTGAGAGGCTTAAAACTTGAGGCACTCTAGAAATTGGGCTCATATTCCTTGTAATGTTCTGAGTAGCTGTAGGTCTTCAGTGAAGGCTTGTACTACAAGAAACTCATTTATTCTTTTTTTTATTTTTTTTGTTCTTAAAAGGGCACAGTCAAAACGTAGCTCAAAGTCTTAGTGGTGAAGAAAGAGTGAGGTAATGAGTATCTTTCAAAACATGATATAGGTTATTCCATTGTCATGTTACCCTTTCCCCCCAAATGTATCATGTTCTACAGTCTAATATGGGGGTAGTAGAGGGAAGAATAATCTGTAATAGGGCCAAGCACAAAGGATATCCTTCTATTTGAGGATAACAGGCTGGTACTGAGATCTAAAGAAACCATGAAAATATAATACAATTGAGAGATGTCCATGTTTAAAATGAAATGTTCCAATTTTTGCAGATGGAGAAAAGGAAGTCTAGACAGCACTCAAATTGTGACCTATTGTAAAAGCCCTACTGATGTCGTTAGAGTCACAGGGTGATTATATTGGGTCTGAGCGCTTGATAAGRATCCCACAAAGTGACGTTGCCTGGAAAGGAAATGGGAATTGGCTTCAGCCTTTGGCTGAGAGCTGTGCAAAGGGGAAGAAAAATCAGCTGTGTGCTATAACAATGGACTGGGCTACACAGGGCACTAGACAGGAGAACGAAATACCTATCCTGAGATCCTCGGACAAAAAAGAGGTTACAGCTGTGAGTTAGGGCACCCTGAACCTTCCAACACGCATCTCAGTGAGGCCATGCCATCATCTCTCCTCTGCTCAGCTGCTCCTGGTTTACAGATTATTCTGTCTGCAGCGATGAGCAGTTTGAGTCAGCCAGCGTTATGTATGAATTTGTGCTGAATTTGCCCATCTGCACGCTCTCCCCCCTTTCYCCTGTGTGTTATTTTGATCTTGCCTAGATTTGAATTTTGTAATGTATATATTACCTCATGATTTATTTCATTTTGACAAGAAAACAAACAAAAGAGCTGTTTGTTCAACCCAAAACCTTTTTTTTCTTATTCTTATCAATGTATTTGTTCATGTATTCAGCTTAGGCTGTGGAAGCGGCTCAAATGTAGGTATKCCAGCCTGTGCTCTGAATTATTCTTGGAGCAGGGATTGCACAGGCAGTCACTGCCCGATAGACATATGGGCAGATGGCAGCTCAGAGGCACCCACCAGCAGCCTTGTCTGKCACCTTGCCTCAGAGGGTCAGGCATCGTGAATCAGCCCTGCTGCCGATGCTGGGTGCATGGGGGAAGCTGGCTTCTCATCTCCTGAAGGCTGATGCAGAACCATAAAGATGCATCACGGTGATCAGAGTGCTCTGAACCTCCCAGGACATGGTGCTGCAAATGGACTTGGGGTGGCAGCATCCAAATGGGCTTCAATCTTGCTAATCTGAGTGTGYACAGGCAGAGATGCAGGTCCTGGAGCACTGTGGTGCTGGAGTGGGTCAGGAGCTCAGTGCCTGCTCCTTGTTACTTTGTATGTAAAGGCTTGGGAGGGCATGGGAGAGAGGAAGAGGAATGAAGGTAGTTGGACTGAAAGCAGCCTTGCTTTCATGTCTAGAAAGTAAGTGTTCAGCAGTGCCACAACAGGAAAGAGAGACAAGGGTGCTCCTGCTTCTCCATCCCGCATTCCTTGCAGCCTGCTCTGGTTGTTGTCTTGGGCACCACATTGACAGTGTCCCTGTTCTGTGAGTAAGTGGAAGGAGGAATTGCCACTGCCAGTGGACCCAGAGCTTCTCCTGCCCAGCGCCTTATGCCATCTTGGGTGGATGGCAGCTGAGGAGAAAAGAAATAACCCTCTTGCATCCTCATTGGCACTATTCATGCTGGGATCTCTCTGCTAGAAGTGTGTGGAAGTACCTGAGATAGAAACTCGGCAACTGTGCAGTTTGCTTAGGGATATGAGGTACATTGAGGACACAAGGCTATATATATGTCTTGTAGCTTAAATTCTCATTTATTTCTCATGGGACACTCCTTTGAAGGAGAAAGAGTGTTTGCAAGGGGAAGGAAGGGCAGTATAAACTCTGGGAGCAGGAACAGTGCTACCAGAAGTYTGAGGGAATGTAACAGATCCATTTCAGGTGCATCTCTGCACCATGCTAGATTGGACGGGGATTAAGAGGTGGCTAGGACTTGTGCTATACAAACACTGACAAATGGAAGTGTCTGAAGATTCAGCTCTTATTTTTGTTTCTGCTGAAACATGATACTGTTTGTTTCACATTTCCACTTTGTTTTCCCCATCCAGGCTCTCTCATAGTAGATAATTATATTGGTTGTGTTTTAATTAGCTAATTATGTTAGAGATTGAGCATTTTCATAGTAAATCCTTTTATTTCACTGTTCTTGAGCAGTTTTTATTTGTGTTTACTCCTAGAGTTTTCTGCATATTCCATTGTGTGCCAGGGCAGGTGTTTATAACTGGTTTCATTGGGGTTTATGAATATGTTGATTATCCAGGTAGAGTGAAAGGAACAGCATTCTGGAGGGCAGAGGTRAAATACCCCTGGGAGTAGTACAGTGACACAAAGCTTCCTGGAAAAATTAGTTAATATTTTGCCTGAAGAGTGAAAAAATAATAAGAATAATATAGTTTGCTTTCAAMAGAGTGATTTGAATTTCATATTAACATCTTTAAAGGACACATTTTATGTGTACTTCAGAAAGTACAAAGTTTTTTTCAACTTTTTTATTGCCTCTCCAAAAAAAGTCTGCCTTTTCCTGAGCAGTTGTCATTAGTACATAAATCTTGCTCCTGTTTCTAGCCCCGCTGTAGACAAAGATTTACCTCATCACCGAGAGATGCCTGAGCTAGAGGTTACAGGTGAATGGAATCAAAGCTCATTATATACATGGATTTTCTTGAAAAAAATTGAAGAATACAGGGAATAGCACAGAGAACCAGGCAAGGACAGTTGTTCCTTGACCTGATTAGTTCATATAACACTAAGGTTTATGTTGCTGTAAYGTGTGGAATTGTAACAGAGGCTTTTCTAGTGATGCCCTCTTCACACAAAGTCCTGTAACTTCCTTTCAAAATCACCTTATCGAGATGACGGCTGATCATACTCCCCCTTTTCATTGCTATTCTACAGATATCTATTCAAGGTCACTCAAGACTGTTCAGCTATTGAAGGTGGTAATGGGAAAAGTCTTAGTAAGGCTCTTTTCTTGTCTCGCTACTTTCACTGTGCCCATTTGGACTGTATGTATAGTTTTCTTCTTCATTGTTTCTGGTCTGCCCTCAGATGTGTCACAATGAGAACAGTGTTATTAAAATGTCTGGGATTTTGGATTTAATGTGAGCATGGCTAGGATCACACTTTAGATGAGAGTGGCCAAGCTGAGACCTTAAAACTGCATGGGGTTTAGAAATAGTTTGAGAGTCATTGAGAGTCACTGCTATGGCAGGATTAGGTCCTGAGACCAGCAGTTGGGTTGTGGCAATATACAGGTTCTGGGTAATCYTCTAGTGCCTCAGTTTGCCCCAAAATATATCTATCTGTCATGTGATGGGGCAGAATCACGAAGTAATTAATTTTCCTTACTTTGAATAAAGTATCAGATTWAAAAAAACTGATTAAAATAAGTAAAAAAAAAATTCATACTCTTTGGTCTCCTAGTCACAGCAATAGTGTGCAACATCTGTCTAGAACACCCTCCAGCCACCTGCCTCTGCAGAAGCTATGAAGAAGCAAATAATATATCAACTCCGTTTTATTTTCTACTCCTATTAGAATGGAACAAACCCTGGAATATCTGTCCCATGGGAAATTCCAATATTGCAACATCTGTTTCTGTCAAGAATCAGGCTGAACAGTCTCCATAACAGTTGTTTTGTTTGCTTATGGAAAGAAAACTTTAAAAAGAATTCATTTGGAAACATAGAAGTGTAGCTATCAATCTCTTTGTGGGTATTAGAGCCCCGGGAGTGATAGCTGTATCCGCACCACACATCATGCCCCCAGGGCAGTTGTTGTCCTTCTGGAAGCAGAACTTCCTAAGTTTGTTATGCTCAACTTTGCGCTCTCCCCTGACCACAAGACCATTCCTCCCCACCATATTCTGTCTCCTTTTAGTGCTTGTAGTGGAGAGGCACTGGTACCATGATAGCAAGAGCTTGTACAAGGTACATGTGCTTGGGGAGCACAGTGAGAACTGGAGCTTGTGAGGGCATGAAAAGGAGCAGAGGGTGTGCAGAAGCAGAGTAAGGTCCAAACCCATGGCATCCATCACAAGTGCCAGGGGGAGAAAGACGGGTGTGAAGTCCCACAGGTTCGTTTTCATTCTTCCTAACAGAAGATAAGAAGAACTTGGATCTAGCAGGAATCCCTATTTTAGTACTCAGAATATGTTTCGCTTGAGGTATTTAACCAACTTTACTCTTAGAATACTGCGGGGTTTTTTAGGTGTATCTAATGCTAGTTCTCCTAAGAGCTTCGGAAGAACAACAGACTGATGTAAAACACTTGTGCCCTTTGCACAAGCTAGCTGAGCGGCCAGATGATTTGGTGTGAGTAATGAATCCCTCTGCTGGACAGAAACCGAACAGCTCTGCCTGGAGCCCTAGTGCTGCGCTGCACACAGCTCAGGGAGCCGGGGATCTCCTGCTGCAATTCCTGCCCCRGAAGCTCTCTACACTTTTCAGTCACTCTCTGACGCTTGCAATAAATTCCACAGTCGTCCCATCCCAGCTGTGGCCTTCCTGCTAAGTTTTGCACAGAGATGAAAAGCAAAGCSACGTCTGTTTGAGATGCTTGGCTCGATTTTGAGTGCACAGTGTGTTGTGCTTTACCTCTGTAGTCCCTGCTACATAACTAATTGGGGACATGCATGCTGTTCATTTAGGGCACTGTCTGTTAGGTGTTGGCTTAATAACAGTTCAAAAAGGCACAGAGCTGCACAACATATAGCCAAAGGGAGAGGAGTGAAGATGGAAAATACAATATGAAAAGGGTCGTATCTGTGACTACAAAGAAAGGGTGCGTGAAGGCAGAGGGAGCAGCCTACGAACTAGAAATAAAAATTCTTCATTCTCTCCTTTCCCCTTCCCACATACAAGCTGAATATAACTTTGAATAATGCAAGACCTATTCTTCTGCATTTCATTTCCCCATGGATTTTAGCTACATATCAATGGGCTAGATAAAGCCACAAACCAACTCTTTTTTTATAGTAGTATCTCCTTTTTCCACTGGTTCTTTAATGGGTTTTATGAGGAGATTGAGATGTCATCAGTTTGCTTGCTATTCAACATAATCAGGTTGGAAGTTTTGTGGGCTTTCTGCTAATTAGTTTAATAATGCAAAGTATGACTTTTGACATGTGTGTATTAAATGAGTCATTTGGGATCATATTTTAGGATCTGACTGGCAAGATTATCCTTGCTTTCCCTTCTGACCTCAGTATTTCCAGATGCCCTTCCTGCCATTATTTTATTTAACACAGGCAGACTAATACATWCTCAGGACATGGTTTGTCAGTCTGCATGGAATGGCCCTGGTGTATCTGTCATCTGCATAATGATAAATACAGCTGAGATAACCAAAAAGGGGAAGGAACTTGCCATGAGGACCTACGGATGAAAAATGCAGTATTACTTTCAAGGATGGATTAACTAACAGTTCTCTAAGAATTCAGTATTGGTTCTGCTCCAGCACTGGAATAACATAAGGTGCTTTCACTTGCTGTAGAGCAGGCCAAGAATAGAAGCGGAACAGCCTTTTTCAGTAGTTTCCAGTCATGTTTTACATCCTCGGAAGCTATGGAGATTTCACTGACATTCGGTTAGATTTAGATAAGCACCAAAATGTTGAGGAAAGTACTCAAAGCAGTATTCAAGCTTTTCTTAATTAGGCCATTGCTAAGTTAGACCATAGATAAAAATTCCTATAATTTAACTTTTTACAAGTTTTCAGTTAAAAAAAAATAGTATAAAGAAAAACATGTTTATATATTGGATAGTTGAAAAAGTTAAATTGTTTGTTTCTTGAATCCATGAGCACTTTTTAAAAGCAAAATTAGCAAATAAAGTTTCTTAGTTTTGATTAAAATGTTTGTGTAAATCAACACTGTTTGCAGCTGACAGTCCACACAGACTGACTACATTGTTCCCCGGGAGAGGTTCATCATCACCTCCTTCAGCATMTAATTCAGACTGTGACTGCAGAGTCAGTTTAGACTGACCTGAGACTACCTTGTTGCGGGGACACTGCTCTTYCTCCTCTCACCCCTACCTCTCAGCACCAGTGAATTTTGAGCTTTGGCCAGCTGGGAAGAAGGACCTGTCAGTGGCTGAGTGAGAAAGCCAGTCTRTCATCAGTTTCATCCTCAAGAGGTGCAGGGGACAAATGCCTCCAAGGATGGAGCCTGAACAAGGGCATCATTCAAGTTGCTACTTCTCCTTTTGCAGGGCCCTGTCCATTTGCTGCCCACACAGAAGACAGAGACCATGCAGACCCTTCTGCCTCTTCCCTGCTAGTATGTTTATGWCATGTTGCCTGCAATAAATACTCTGTAACTGGAGCATAGTGGCCATTTATAGATAATGCATTAGACCACTTTCTCTCTCTGATACATGAGTTTGTTCTACAGAGCTATCAGAAATAAAAACTTTCCRTGGCTAAAGTCAGCAGATATAACTCTGAGTGATGCGGCTGATACACTGTTCCTGCAGGCAGTGCTTTTAAATGCTAGTTGGTGATATTTTTATATGGATGCTTTGGAGAGAAGGCCCATGCTTCAGGATGTATTTCCCAGCAAAATCACAAATGCATTTGMTGTGGCAGATGCAGGTACTTTGGACAATACCTGATGTCCACCTGTCTGACTTCGCCTTCCTGAAAAGCGAACAATAGCAAACAGAGTGTGAAAAGTGTAACCACTGCCTTAAATTACCTCTCCAATTTTTCTCTTTGATCATCTGTTTTTCTCCCTCTTCTCTTACATGCACATATATAATCTGAAAGCTATAGCCTGGCTGGTGAAGAAACTCCTAGAAAGATGGCAATACTTTGGTGGCTGGGGAGGATTTATGGGTTTATCTGTTCTGGGGAAGTTCCATCATTCTCAAATACTGAAGCTTTGAGTGAGTTATGGCTCTGGGGAGAATGAAATACATCTATTAATCACTGACAGCTATGGGATGTCCTTTCCTCACAAGGCAGCGTGTGCTATTGTCAGTAGATCACAGAAACGCTGTTGACCTTGAATAGAGAAAAGTAAAGCGTAAAGGTCATCTTTATTTTATCTAAGCAGCAAAAGCTTTGAGAAAAGCTTATCATGAAAGTATTAAAATCTAGCGCACAAAACCCTTGGGCTGGGTGATACTGTCTTCCCTCCACAGACTTGGGGATAATGATCAAAATGATGATAGGAACACCTTAGAACTGAATGGAAACTTCTTAACTATCATGCTAAATATAAAGACAGACTTTTATGTTGTTCTGTGTTTATGTAGTCCTGTGGCCCTCTGCTGAAACTTCTAAACATTATTTCAGTATATCTCTTAATATAAGCAATGCACAGAAGTACGTCACAGCCACAGGTACATTTTAGGTGATTGGCTACAGAATAAATGACCTATGACTGGGCATGCCAGAACTTCCTCTTCACTTTCCTTTTATACATTTAATGACTAATTTTCTACTTTAACTGGTGCATCCCCCTCAGTTTCAACCACTTGCCTTCTTTTTCGGTCCCTCAAATAATCTCTGAATATTCTTCCTTCTGTTCACTTTGACCTGGTACAGATTGTTTGTGTCCACATGAGCTTTCTCAAGCCTGTCCCCTGTTTTCTGGGCTTCTGAAGGGTATTTAGCTACCGATGTTGGCTGTTAAAAGGCCATACATCACCTATGACATTATGCCAAATTGCAGCAAAACCCGGCCTATCTTCAGCAATTATGCACATTCATACCACCCTCTGACCCTCTGACTGTCCAACCCACACTCACACACACGCATTTTTAGCTTTGTCACCATGTCTCAACATCCATTGTTAGATATTAGTCTGGCTTTATATGTTCGTRCATAAATTAGTCATTATGTTTCTCAGCCTGGTGCAAAAAACTATACATTCAATTTGGAAATACGTTGCAAACTTATGACCTTGCCATATTAACCAATATCACAGATGAGGCTACTAATCTCCTGAGGAATCCTTAAGATATATGTCTTTTTAAAACAATGTGCTCAGTGGAAGAATTCCTACGTAAAACTTCTAAGTCCATGCTGGATGATACAAAATGTCAGACTAGATGTGCACAACCATCCACACTCTCTTAACATTTGTGAGGCAGCCACCTACAAAGGCAAAAATGTAAAAGCAGTCAAACTGCTAATCAAATCTTCAAATAAAGTCAGTAGGTTCAGTTAAACCGAACATCTCGGTATACAACACGACTACAGCAGTATATATTAAAATTGCAATTGCTTTACCTTTTGTGAATATGAATAACTATTTCTTTAAATGACAGTTATGTCATTTAAAGTCATATGCTGTCATAAGCTGAATGGATCTGCTTAGACCTTATCAAAAATAAGTATTACATGTCCTTGCCTTCCTTGACAACTAGGCAGACTCTTTGTAATTGACACCATTGAAGGCTGTCAAACTTTCAGTCAGTGMGTGTCTTTAAGTACCAACCCTCTCTTAAACTCTGAAAGTAATGAATTAATGAAAACATGAGGCACTTTTCAAAGACTGCTGGTAATATCCTACCAAACTGAGCAGTTTCTATTGGGAACAGAAAGCRCTTGGCAGGATCAAAATACATATATATTGTTGTTTATTCACTGGGATAAGTTAGGCCTTACCACATACCTTACTTAGGCCTTACCTAGCCTGTTCCTCTGATAATTTTTCAGTGGATTTCATCTTAGCGAGATGCAACTTGTATGTTATATTTCTACTTGCATGTAAATTGAGAAGAATGAATTATGAATCAGAGTTACAGCTCTGGGCTGCCACTGAGAGGGAAAATCATGAAAACTGCACTTTCTTTCTTGGAGGTGTTCTTTGCCAGCCAGTGTCTTGGATGGTTGTATCCAGGTATCTTTTGAGAACTGGAGACGCATCTCTCTGCTTTCAGCCTTCCCCCCGTGCCATTAGTCACTGTGGAAGGGGCTTGTTTTAGACCTGTCTTTTTAGGTGTGTTGTTGTCTGGGATGGTTAGTGGTCACAAGAGTCATTCGTCAGTGTCTTCCTCTTTGCAGCTTCTGCTGGTGTTATTGATATATCAGTGTCAAGGTCTCAAGTACTGCAGTGCCATCAGGGCTKCAACTGAAAGACTGCAGTATCAGATTTCTCTTAAAAAATATCCACAGACTCACTCCAGTGGCATAGATTTGGTCAGATTTAATAAGCATAAGCATAGCTTGTTAGCATAGCATAGATACTATATCATCTTATATCATCCTGAGTCATCCCGTATCAAAAGCAAGTTTTTCTTTCTCCCTTCCTGAAAAAGGATGCACACTTGGTATCATCAACCTTGGATTTTCCGCTTGCGTAGGGGCTTCATGTATCAGTCACGTTTGCCAGCTAAAACTCCTTTTTGCCATGCCATAGTTAACTGTTGTGTGAGCAACAGTAGTAGTAGCCATTGCTGTAGCAAGCCTTACACCTGTGTTATCCAATGCACAGAAGCAACCTGTCAGCCAAATTCACTTATTTGCCTYGTATCCAAGAAGAGAGCCTGGTGATCCCTCAATTTAGAGTAACTGTTTCTTGATTTTTATAAAAGGTTTCTATTAGAGATTTTTCTATCTGTTTAATTTTGGATATTGATTACAGTGTTTTGAGGTCCTTTAAGTATTTGCATAAAACTAATCTGAATTCCTATGACATTATGATCCTTTCTTTTTTTTTTTTTTTTTTTTCATCATCAAGGGCTCCCAGACAATATTAATAGATTCTAGAAGAAAACAAATCTTACAATCTTACAATTAGAAAAGCATGTTCTGGCTGGGAGCAAGCATCATACCACATGTTATGTCTCAAGCTGAGAATAACAGAAATTCATAATTTTGAAGATCTCCACTGCAAGTGATTACAAGTTGCTCTTTTCGAGACACATATTTTCAGCATCGTTTCACCAGCTGCTTTAGTATCTGAAAATCTCATGCTAATTGGAAATGACTCTGGATCTGGGCTGAAGAATATGGGAACGGAAAATAATTTTTGTATATTTGTTTTAGCAACTAATCTCTGGCAACAGCATGGATTTTAGCTTACTGAGCAATATGTAAAAGGTTGCTTGTGATGGGAGTGGGCTTTCTTTCCTCTCTCGAGGAACTATGAACATGTTGGAACACAATAGAAAATTTTGAACAACATTTTGAGAAAGAAAAATCGGTGTGATTTGTTAGAATTCTGTGGTGGAGGCTGTGTGATAAGGGATCCATATGGATATACTCCTACAAGATTACCCTTTTCGTAGGCTGTACCATATGTTCAGGAGCAGCAGTTGCACTTCATGCTGGAGGAAGAGTGGACTGATTCACTTCTTTCAGACCAACTTAAAAAAAGTTGCACATATCGGTGGACTCAGGAATCTGTGCATGAATGTTCTGGGGCTCTTCAGAGAATATAATGTACAGAATCTATAATGGCTAGACAAGCACAGAGTGTATATAGGAAAAAAAACCAAGAGCTGGATGAGTTGATGTCCTGTGGTGGATTCACTGTATGTTTACACCATGAGGCTAGAGGTTACACTTGTGGCTGATACAACCTTTCTGTCCCTTCACCTTTTATGTTCACAGCAGAAAGTTGCCAGCATGGTCATTAAAAAGCAACTAATTTTCTGAAACATGGTTATGGAGTTTAGTCATGACAGAATAAATTATTTTCTATTGCTGAGGTGCTAAAACCAATTAAGCACCCTTTAATATTTCACTGAATTTTAATCACTGTGAGTCAGAATTACATCTTCATTAGGTGCATAGTTACATGAATTTAGAACTAGACTCTATCTTTGGCTTGTGCCTTATAGTTAAGCTAATGTAGAAGAGAGAAACACATTGTGGGGAATCATTTAGCTTAGTTTGTAGTTTCTTTTGGCTGAGATAAGTTCATCATAATACACCCACAAGACACATCAGATAGTAACTTCTCTGARTTGTGTAAAAGATAGTGGCTAATAGAAGTTTTATGCAGTGTTTGAGCTGTCTCCATTTCATCGCTGAAAGTGATCCTTTCCTGCCACCAAACMATTGTTTTCAGTGTCACAACAGGGCTAATATTTACAAAGTCAATTGTAAATCAAGTCAAATCTAGGGAAGAAGATTCTTATTCAGTGTAAGGAGAAAGTAGATTTACACACCTGCAAATATGATATGCACATGTCCAGCAAAGGACYGTACCCTAAATTCCACAAAGAATCATAATCCTAAAACAAATAAAAAGACTTAGATGTGCTTGTTCATACAATTTTTCTCATTGTACAATTTGCCTGTGGGAGGCATCAAGAATAGAACAGATATGCACCTCTGAGAACCGGGCAAAGTCATCATCAAAGGCCGAACCAAAGCAGACTTGGTAGTAGTAGAGAGAGCTCTTATCTTCCCATTCCAAATAAAACTTCCCATTCCAAATAAAACTTCCTGTTCTTCTTCCTTTGCTGCATTTTTTTGGGGAAAATAGGAGTATTCTCCAAAAGACAACTTGGAACAGGCCATATTCTCCAGCCTTGATTAGAGGGCACTGTTCAGCGTTTTTACCTACCTACTGTCATTTCTTCTGACAGTGACTTTTCATTTTACTTTGTCATTTTGATGAAACAGAGAAACAAGAAAGGACTAATTTGGCTTAAAAAAACCCAGAACTCCCCACCTTCCAAAGCTGGAAGACTTCCTGATCAAGAAGAGGAAAGGTCATTTCACCAGTCACTGTGAAAGGTTCTACCTGAAGTTTAACCTTCATTTAAGCAAAAAGACAGATACTGCTTTACTTGAGTCCAGCTACAGACTAAGGGTAGTTCTTAGCCAGGCTCTGTATGTCATATGCATAGCACAGTGTTGGAGTGACCTAGAAAGAGGACTCATGATTTAGAAAAGAGAACTCAGAGCCAAGTAGCTATGTATCCAGTGGTGCAGAGGCAATTTTAGGGCTTTTCCCTATGCAGTCCAGGGAAGCCAAAAACAATATTACTGTATGGAGCAATCCCTTCATAGGACTCCACARGAGAATACTGCCTAACTTGGTCCTTTGCTGATGTAATCTCAGCTGCACTCCCATAATTCCGGTATGCCTATTATGGAGAAAATATGAGAAGATGCTTTAGTAAGGGTGACAAAAGTTCTTTCCTCCTTGATTGAAGATTGTAAAGAACCACTTTAGCCCTGGCAGTGGTTAAGGAGAGACGTACTTAACCTTCCTTTGCAGGATTATGTTGGCTATTAGAAATGATAAGTAAAAAGCCCTTATTGATAGCACTAATGACAAATATATGTACAGGAAATGAGAGTCACGATATTAGTAGACCTTTAAGTGCAGTGCTGACTGTGTTTTCAAAAAGCTGAGTTCTTAATTCTCTATAGAATGATGTTTTCTCGGAGTRCTTTTCCCTTGCTTTCTAGGAATAGTATAACCTGGCTTTATATTTTTTAGTTTTTTTAAGGAGATCACACCTAGGTTTTGATGCTGCTACAAATCAAGGTTCAGTCCATCCATTTTTCCAGTAAATATCAATGAACATTTGACAAATTTCTGTGACGGCTCATTTTGACAGGATGAGGACACCATTTCCTTCTCTTACAGGAGAGTAGACAAAAAAAAAAAAAAAAAAAAAAAAAAAAAAAGTCTGTATTCTGCAACTGGGCAAAAGCTATGGGTTTAGTAACATTGTGTATTTGATGTGCATTCTATTCTATACTCTCTTTTTAATTCTCAGTGTTATTTTTTCCATGTCCTTCTTATGTTATCTGCAGTTACAGCAGGAARGCCCAGAGAAGATTTTGCAGAGTGAGGAAGAGATAGTTTTGCAGCCTTTTTACTTGAAACTTTGCAGAACAGAGCAGTCTACCAGTCTTTTCCTTCATTGCTCACTGCTTTGAAGGTTTTCAAACAAAGATAAAAAAGATCCACTCTTTCACTCCTCTTTCAGTAGAGCAAGGAGTTCTTACATGTTTAATATTTCTTCAAAGAAATTGCTCAAAACTGTTCTCCATTATCTGTAATGACTTCAAAAGGATGCCTATAATTCACAGAAGTTTCTTTGACTTTCATTCTACTGATAGACAAAGAAATATCTGTGATTGCAAGTACTTTAGGCATGATAAATAAAAATCAGCCATGATAAATAAGTAATAGACGTATCATATATGGATGTAGGGATAATGACCGATTGATGGCATGCCTAGCATGAATTCTGGTTTGTTTTCGTGCAAAAACTCATTAACTTGCTGGTGAGTTCTGCATTGTCTGAGTCCATTTGATCCTAAAATCATATTCAGCATAACTGGTAACATAAGCTCTAAATCTCATGGGAAAATCTTATGACCTAGGCAAAACCTTATTAAATTGGAGAGGTTAAAACACAATTTAATCTCTTCTTAATGTCATATCATCAAAACCATATGGGTCAATTGTGATTCTCTGAAATTACGGTGAGAAATAAAGCTTGAGTAACCTTTAATTAGTAGATTTATCTTTTAATATACTCCCTTTTTGAAAAGTATACAATTCCACTCCAGCTGTTTCTGCTTTCTTTTAGTGAGAAGAAACACAAGGATGGCCAAATATTGGCGGCTATGCTTCCTTCCTTCCTTCCTTCCTTTTCATTTCACTTCTGGAACCTGCTGCCTGGTATTCTAGATTGCTTTTGTCAGTTTGTAGATCATTTGTAGCTTGTAAAGAATGCTAGTGGAGTACTTTCTAGTACACTTTGTTCATGTACTAGAAACCTGTGACACTTGTCTTAGACCCTTCAGGAGAGAATCCAGGCCAGAATCACGGAACTGCAGAATCACAAAGTAGCTGGGATTGACAGGGATATCTGGAGATCATCTTGTTCCAAATGGAGAGGGGTTCCCTCTGTTCAAGTAGGATCAACCAATGTAGGTTGCCTAGGACCATGTCCATTTTGGAATATCTCTATGGATGGAGGGTCCACAATCAGTGTTCAGTGTTCAACTATCATCATTTGATCATATGAAGAAGTGTTTTCTTGTGTTCACCTGGAATATCTGGTACTGGTGCATGGTACAGGACTTAGCAACTCCATGTGTTGAGTTTCATCAGATTTCTCTCTCCCCATTTCATCAGCCTGTTGAAGTCCTTCCAGAAAGAATATCATGCTGTTATTGGAATGTACCACTGACTTCTTTTCTTACTCCTGAGGTCATTATAAACAAAAGTCTGTTTTCTAACTTTGATGGATTTTAGCTTCCTATTCAGCAATGTGTTTGTCACTCCTTACAGAATATCCTTGCAGTCCAGACTCGACTTTGAAGGAAACAGGGTGTCTCTGGTTGCAGAGAAATGCCTTTATCTAAATCTAGCATCAGGAACTGAAAGTAGGTAGCCATGTTCTAGTCTCTTGCAGAAAATTCCTAAATTCTATATCTTCATGTCTTTCTAACCTGTCTAATCCTCTTAACCTCCCTTTTCTTTTGCTTTCCTGTAATAGCTAGAATTAACTCAATGTCAACCCTCTCCTTCAGGAAGTGTCTTTATTACATATTTATGTTTCTCCCCCATACCTCTGCCCCTTCCAAGGGACAATGCTTTTGACATTTTCTGATTCTTACACCCTATGTTCTCATTCTTCAAGTGAAAAGATATTCTTATCCAAATGTTATTGTAAAAGTCACTCTGATACATCTTAGTTCTTCTTATCTTGTCCATCACTGTACATATTTTCAGGAGGTTGTTTGTTTGTTTGTTTGCAAGACATTTTCTTCTTCTGACTCAAACAAAAAGCTTGATGGTAGGTTATTTAAACTGTCCATAATTTTTCAGTAAGTTTTTCTAATTCACAAGAAGTAAGCAAATCATTTTACATGGCAAAAGATGCTTCTAATGTTTTCTGTTTCATTTTTCCTCAGACCTCTTCTTGCTTGTCAACCTTGCTGTGCTGGTAAAAATCCCTTCAAATAAGTCCCTTTTCATGTCTCTAAATTGTGAATTTGTTCTTCTCTTACTATATATATATACTCTGACAGAATCTTGATGAAATGAAATTTCTTTGGCTCATTTTTGAAGAACTGGCAAATGCAGTTCTCAGCCTCTCAAGTGACATTAAAGCTTTTTTTTTTCATCTTGCGCGTGAGAGAAGGTTTCAGGATTCTGGGAGATTCCTGGTCTCTTCAGTTTATTCACAAGTTATGTTTCTGAAGTGTTAGCAAGGTCTGAGAGAACTTTGGTGGAATGCTTACATGCAACATGATTAAACTATATAATAAAATATAGATTGAATCTTAAACAGATGTTAAGATATATTTGTATATAAGCCAAAATATCAGTTTATGCACAAAGAAAAAAAAAAAAAACATGGGTGAGAATTCTGATTCATTCTATAAAAATCTTTCTGCTATTTGGTAGAGTTAAAATGATCTTGTTAGCTTTCCATTTAGCTGCACCATGCTTCTCCAAGCAGTACAAAAAGACTTTGTGACGGAGTACTCTTGTGAAAAAGGCAGGTCAATAGCTATCAACCAGTATGGGATTCTGGTCATCTCCTCTTGATTCTGTCGTTATCATTTGCACAGATTTCACTGCCTCGAAGTAGGAGGACATCTCTAATTATAACATGCAAGAAGTCAGTTTGTGGCTGACTGTCACAGCTAGGTTCTGCTGGAAAAKAGCAGAAATATTTCTGCAAATGAATTTTCTTTGAGCTCTTATTTTTTCTCATTATTTATAATGTTGTTTCCTTTCTAGGCATCTCTGCTACATGCTGGTATGGTTGGTGACCTTTTCTGGTGTAACTGTTCAGCTCTACATTAAAAAAAAAAAAAAAAAAAAAAAAACAGTTGAGTCAAGGAGAGAGAAAATAAGCATGACACTTCAGCCAAGCAGATGGGCTATCTGTCTGTAAAACCCCAGGAATGGAGTGTCCCTGGTCTCACAAACTGTTCAAAGACTTGAACACACCTTTTATGCATAATGTTTAGCTGTTCTCATCATTGGAAATTGTGTTGCATTGTGTTATTGTGATTATCAGTAAAACAGACTACTGATTTTAGGTATATTTTTGATTAATCTCAGATTTACATTTTTTTTCCAAAAACATTACTGTGAATTACAATAGCTCCCTGACTGTACATAAATATGGTGCAGAGTGAATTTATTAGTATGGCTATGCATTGTTCTCCAGTTTCATATTTATTAACAGGAATACTGTGTGGGCTTTCATTTACACTGCTAATGAGCTTAAATATCTTTTAGTCGGACTTGATTTTTTTCTGTGGTTGTTAGTGTTCCAGATATGTCGAGGTGAAAGGTGTTCTATGTGCAGTTGAATAGCTTTGGTTGATTGAATGTAGTTTATCTTCTGTGCTGCCAGATGTTCTTGTATTATGCCTGAATTCCCTTAAGAGATAAAAGTTAATGATCAGGGCACTAAATGCCTGCCACTGTCATGTCCATGTCAAAGAAGTGATAGCATAGAGCTAGGAACTTGAAAGTTTGTACTGTCATATCAATGCTAACCAAAATGAGGTTGCCTCCATGCAGTAGCTTGCACCTGGAGAGCTGAACTGAGCACCTTCTCTGATGCAGGGCATCACAGGGTGGATTTCATGGTCTTCATTCACCCTGAAGTGCCTCACCTGCCCTGCAGTCTTGATGGCTTGTGGGTCCCTACTGTAGGAATCTGGACTGGAGTAATAAGGAGAGGAAAGTTTCCTCTTGTGAGGAATTGTGAGGAATTGTGAGGAACACATACAGCAGTGTGTAATGGGGAAGAGCAACTTGGGCTACACTACCTCTTTCTTAGGCTCATGCAATAATGTGGAGCCTATGCTTTGTTCTGTAGCCTGTTGCATGGCTCTAGTGCATCCCTTGTGGGCACCATTCAGAAGTCTAATAGATCTCACCAGAAATTTATATTCTATGAGGTAGTTTTTCAATACTGTTATTTTATTTTCTTTCCCCTGTAGCTTGATAGATATAGCTAGATATATTCATATCAGTAACTCTCTATTACACCAATTCATGGGAGATATATTAATTACTTTTGACTCTATCTTCTCCCCACCACCTTACTTTTCTAAATGATCAGAAAAGAGCATTAACAAATTAGGAGATAATAATAAAACATCTTTTGTGTTGCATTTGACAAGACAGATTCTCTGAAGAGCAGCTGGATGCATGAGTCATGAGGACACAAGATTCAGAAAAGCAAAAGGGGATTTGAGCTTAGTTAGTAAAGGTTTCATCAAAAGGCAAAATCATGATTGTATGTCATAAAGAAAACTCAATTATTAAAATTAAAAAATGCAAGAAAAAAAACAAATTTAACAAATATGGGAAAATATAAATGTTGGGTTGGGATTGTGTTTACTGAGCTAGCCTGGTGCCCTCCCAGTATTATCTGACATTTCCTTATGTTTGCATGACTGACAAAGTAATCATGCCATGTTGCTAGTACTGAAAGATATGTCTTTCCTAGGACACCAGAAGTAGTCAGATACCAGTGCCCTCTTTTCCAGGGGCAGGTCACAGTAGGTTTCTGCCATTTTTAGATTCTCAGATTCAGAAGTCTTGAATCAGGAAACAATTATGAGTTTTCACATGTCACATGTTTGTTTCTTAATTCTTCTCTTAATTTTCATGTTTTTTTCTTTTTTTTTTCACTTTTAAGGATCATAAATTAATCTTCAATGTTGATTTGCTTTATTTTTAATAACACTTGACCCTTGATTTTCATTCTGTGACTCCAAGATCTGGGACTTTCTGGAAAAAAAAAAAAAAACACACTATACATCATAAAACATTAAGTTAATCAAGGAAATCATAACAGCTGGCATCACTGAAGAATGCGAACTGTACAGTCCTAATATATCAATTTGTTGCTTTTGCTCCTGGGTAATACATCACGTGTGACATTTTCAGTGCAATTTAGATCCTTCCAGTCTAGAAAAAGTGCGATCCTTTTTTGCTCTTTTCTTCAGCCTTCTCCATCTCTTTCTGCCATCTAAACTCTTCCTACTGCTGTAATTCACATCACTGTCTTTCTGATTGTCTCATTTTCTGCTCAAAGATCTTCCCCTGAATTTGATTGCACTCATCCCTGTATCGAACCATTTCTATGATCTTGGTCACCATTTAGTGACCTACTGATCTACTTGCATTATTTTGATGGTAGCCATGTGCCCGTGTCCTTGCCTGATAGTGCCCTGCCAGGGGCTGCTTTGAGCCTTTTTGGCTTTCTCTTGTTATCTGATGCTGTGGCACTGCCAGAGCTGCCGAATTACATCATGCTGTTTTTTACCTGCATCCTCACTCATGTCAGCTTGAAATTCCTTCTTTCCTTAGCTGTTCTCCTTGAAATAACACCTCATTATTATCACTATTTTTAGAGGAAAGATCTGTATGTCACTAAGTTACATCTGTTGGGATTTGAATGTCTTTTATGTGCCTTTTTTTTTTTTTTTTTTTTTTTTCTGGCAGCGAAGTCCATTGTCTGTTTTCCCAGTCTTTTTACTGACCTTTTAGCCAGTCACTGCCCAGGATGTCGCCTTTGATGCTTCCTCTCTCTCCTGTTCTCTACAATATCACTTTAATCCCACTAAGGCTGAAAGTGGGCACTCCACCTGAAAGGTGAATCCAGTCTCTACTAGACCTTTCTACAGTGCCTGCAAGGAGAAGTAGCTGGGATTATCAGTTTTTAGAATTATCTGTTGAGTTGAGAAAAAGGAAAGGAAAGGAAAGGAAAGGAAAGGAAAGGAAAGGAAAGGAAAGGAAAGGAAAGGAAAGGAAAGGAAAGGAAAGGAAAGGAAAGGAAAGGNGGAAAGGAAAGGAAAGGAAAGGAAAGGAAAGGAAAGGAAAGGAAAGGAAAGGAAAGGAAAGGAAAGGAAAGGAAAGGAAAGGAAAGGAAAGGAAAACATGAAAAAAATAGAGATTGAAGCTACTGATGAACTAAGTTAACATTTTTGATCTAAGATTTTCCCTGGAACATCAAAATTCATCAGATTCCAGTACTAAACTTTCTGGGATCATTTTTAATTCTGAGAGCGCTGACAGTAGTATTTTGCACTTATGTGAAAGCGATGGTGTGTTTCAGGTAATTTAAGATCAGGAAATTACAGTGAAAGAAGATCACAATTACAATGAAATTGATTTTATCACTGTAAGGGATATCTATGTAGGGATATTAGTATGCTAAATAACCAGAATATGATTTTCAGAGCCATAACTATTTCTCACCATCGTCCCACCTCCTGTTTCTTTTCCTCTCTGCATTACAAACATGTAGTGCATGGTAACAATGTTTAACACTAATACTGCAAATGCTTAACTTTGCATTGAGTGTACAGGCTACAGCTGCACTAGTAAGTTAATGACCAGAAACATTCACGTGCACCAGAATCCCATCATCTATAGAAACTTCATGAACAATTTGGGAAGAGAAGCTTAGACACAGCAAAACCATGCTCTATAAAATTGGAAATTTTTTACAGATACACACAATAAATTAGCATGACTTTCCGTTTGAAATGTTTTTCATTGTAAAAGAGAAATCATAGCAATATAGATAATGTATGGCCCTGGATAATGCTAAGAAGGGTCATGAGAGAAGCATCATAATCTAGTGGTTAAACATAAAACTRGATCTGGGATGATGCAAGTGCCTTTCCAGAGGAAATGCCTTGAAAGCTCCCAGTAAATTCTCTAATTAAAGCAGATGGTTTTGGGCAAAGACTAGATAGTATCATAGCCCTCATATAATGGAGGAAAGGAACAGAATTTCCTAGCCAATTAGTCTAATCTGTCTTTTCGCTAATTCATTAGTTTTGCATAACCACAGTATTAACTAGCAGTTCACTCTCACTAATCTTCAGTGTTACAAAGAAGAAAAGAACCCATTTGTGTATTATAGTCTAATCATGATATCTACTAATTTCCTTCCATATACTACAGACCTCTTTTGAAAGGAAATTGTTGGCATTATCCCCGTTCTATAAATGAGGAGATTTACAGTACAGCAAAATGATTTCTCAGTAACTGAGAATTGCTGATAAAGTAGAGCCTGAAATCAATGTAACTGATAAAATAGGGAATAAAATAGGGAATAAAGTCTCCTAAATTCTGAGCCCAGTTCTCTCTCTGCAAGCTTCAGTGAGTATTGGCATCTGGGATTATGACAACAACAATATTTTTTTCTCCTGCATTTTAAAGTCTTTTTTTTTTCATAATATCGCCACAAGCTGAAGTAAGTTGTTGCAAAATTGCTTTACGTATGTTACATAAGTTATAGCTTCAAGGACACAAAAAGGGCATTTTAATGGTAGAGGTAGAAAGTAGAGTTGAATTCAAGAAGAATGCTAAAACTATTCTTCCTTTTGTAAAATAAAAAAGATCTTAAACTCTTGCTTTGGTACTTTCAGAAAACAAGACACAAATCTATATATTGAAGGGAAAGTATTATCTGCAAAAGCCATGCAAACTGTGATCTCACCATCACAGCTCTTCATCACTTAAATTCTTACAGAATCGTCTGCTGCTGTTTCATTTCAGACACTTTTGCTATGCTCCAATCCTGAGCAGTAGCTCCCCTCCTCTTTCAATAAATGATGTCATTGTGCCTGTGAGAGAAGAGAGCTTAAACTTTTAATTTTTTTTTTCCCTAAACTAAAAAAGGTCAATTGTAGCATACACATGTTCATTTATTTCCTTCRAGGCAAGATTTTCAAAGAAGCCAGACTATGTTCTTTATGAATGGTTTTCCTTGATATATTTTGATCTTCAYGGATATGGTTCAGCAACTGTCTTAACTACCAGCAAAAGAAATCCAGCATCAGCATGGAGGAAATATGCTTGCTCTTCCTTTACCAAGGAAAATAAAAGAGAGACAGAAGATGGAAATTGCTATGTCATATGTATCTGGACTACAGTGAAGTCCAGAAGGAAGAGAATTAAGGTTCACAAGGCTTTTCAAATTTGTTGTTGTTCTAATTAGATTTCAAAACCCTTTTGTTGAGTGGATTGTCTATCTACATGTAGAATTAAGGTTGTCCTCTGCTCTTAAATGTCACTATTTATGCTTGAGTATTTGTTTTCTTTCCCATGAGTAATCTTATCCAGTGCTTACAGTTCTTATGCTCCTTAAACTGTGTACATTACAAGGTATCAGAGTAATCTCACATTAAAATTAAGCAAGTATTTCACTCATTAATTTCCTCACGCAGTTAGTCAGCCATTTCTTTTTTATTCCTACCTAAGGCTACTGTGTATCAGAAGTCCCTATTCCAGTTCTGTGACAAGAAGTAGCTCTGCAAGGTCACACACACTGCCCTGAAGAGCATATGGCCAATATCAAGCCCCTTGCTTCAAGATCCTGGTCCAATGCAATAGGTTTGATATGAGGGCTGTGGGAATTGTGAGCACAATGATATTCTGAGTTCAGAAGCTCTCAGCTTTCAAAAGCTGTTTGAAACAGACAAGAGGTTCTTGCTCCCTGAACCCATCTTTCTGTGCTTTACTCTTGGGGGAGCTGACCAGCCACAATTTTAAGGACCTTCTGTGTYTTCCTATCTCCTAGTATTGATTCCAAGTGGCAGAGTATGGTCCTCAGTGATTAATGGTGTTAAAGAACAGAGCATCTATGAAGAGAGTTATCTGTGATAGAGTAAACCAAAGATTGAAGTGGCATCTTGCATCTACCTGTGTTGGAGATAATCAAAGAGTCATCAATATCCCAGAGTGAAAATGTGTCTGCATTGATTTTAGATGCAGGGAATGTTAAGAGTTGTTATCCATCACAGCTGACTGGCAGTACGATTGGGAAGAGTGGGTTCAAGCTGGAAGAGAGTCACAAAATGCTCTTACAGTTTGGCAGCTTCATCAAAAAAAGACTATCTTTCCTAGAAACCTGTTTTTGAGATTAGTCACTTAACTCTTAGTTTGTTTGAACTTAGTGTTTACATCTATGCTTAGTTGTTCTTTACAATAACATTAATTTGAATATTTTACAAGCACATTTGATTTTTTTTTATAAAACCACCCAAAAATCTTTGTTGATAGATGTATATGCTGATTGATATGTTGATTGCTTTTTACATGTTGGTATTGCATCTGCATTCCATTATAATTAGTCTCAGTAGTATCACAGATGTAGCTGCCAGACTGAGTTTAGAAATTTCTGTTTCTGTTAAAGGTTAAGATGAGCTTTTATGGCTAGTATCAAAACTATTAACTTAGCCAAGAGTTAGGGCTGATCTTTGCATCAAGGCCATACTTTCAAAAATGCACTGGCCTCGCAGTGCTACTCCCACTGTTTACTAGGCCTGGAAATACTCTAAGCACTTACACTTCCTTGAAAGTCTGTGTGCAATCCATATTTGAAAAGAACAAGTTGCAAATAATTAAAGTTTTCAGTATTTACTGATACTTTCCAATATAAATTGGCTTGTGTTAAGCTGAACTGTTGTATTTCTATCTGCCCAAGATATATGTAAAGCTGTTTACTAGATAAACCCAGTTACCTGCTGCTTGCTTGGAGATAATATAGGGATCTCTCTGTTTGACTCGTGTGAAGTAAGAAAAACTATTCTGATAGTGCTATAGCTCTGTTTTTTGAGAGTTATCACCAAAATCCTAGTTATAACTGAGGAGAAATCTGCATTTCTAGGAGCCACTTTCCATAGTGGGGAGTAGGAGGATGAGGAAAGGAGCAGGGAAAGAGAGAGAGAGAGACGTGGCTGCTTGCCATGCATTTTCGTGGAATGTGCAGATTGGATGTAGCCTCTTGTCTTGACAAGGTAAGCAACCTGCCAATGTAACAAAGTAAATGTTCAGGCACCCATGAAGCAATGTCACAGCTGCCAGGTTCAGACTCAGCAAAGGCAAGGATCATTTGCATGCTCATAACTGCTTGTTGCAGGCAGGTATTTTTGTTCTGAATCATTTATTCAGGTTGAGGTGTATTTAAGTTCAAGATAGATGCAGGTGAGAAGAAAAAAAGATAACAAAATAGCTTTAGCTGCAGAATAGTTTCTTTTATTGCATATTAGAGAGGTGGTCCTGAGAACTTGTGCAGTGCTAAATGCTGGGATATTGAAGCAACAGACACTGGGTAGTTTGAATGCGTGTTTGAACTTCATAACTCCAACTCATCTCTGCCAGCACCCAGCACAGTAAACAAAACAATGTTCTTATGCCTGCCTTCCCCTTCATGTCAAGAGTAACTTATTTTATTCTATCTTTTTATTTTTAAAGGATGATTCCAGCTACAAACAAGGCCTTTGTGGTAAACAACCTTGTTTCTGGGACAGGATATGACCTCTGTGTCCTGGCAATGTGGGATGACACAGCCACGACCCTTACTGCCACCAACATTGTGGGATGTGCCCAGTTCTTCACCAAAGAAGACTACCCTCAGTGCCAGTCCATGCACAGCCACTTCCTTGGTGGGACCATGATTCTGATCATTGGAGGCATCATTGTGGCAACTTTATTGGTGTTCATCATTATACTCATGGTCCGCTACAAGGTCTGCAACAATTCCCAGGGGAAGATGTCCAATGTCAGCAACGTCTACTCACAAACAAATGGAGCACAACCAGTCCAGAATGGAGTTCTGCCTCAAGTCAACCCCAAAGTGGTGGTGAGAAATGAACTTATGGAGTTTAACTGTGAGTCTGTGCGGAGCAGTATCTCCTCTTCTTCCAGCTCCGTGAATAGCCGCGACTGTGATGACTATAGCCTCCATAGTGAAAAGGGCACATTGTCCAGTAAGTGGAGGCCCCCCTCCAGGTCAAAACACAATATTGACCGGCTAATGGGAGCTTTTGCCTCCCTGGAACTGAAATGTCAGAAAAAGGAGGACACGACAGACTCCAGAACTTCCGCGGTGGCCCGTCACTCGGACAAAGAGCCACTGCTGGGCCAAGCGGAGTCCAAATTTCGCAGCCTCCTCACGTTGCCTCTGGAGGGCAAAACTAAACGTAGCCATTCTTTTGACATGGGGGACTTTGCCACATCTCAGTGTTGCACCTACCCAAAAAAGATAACGAACATTTGGACAAAGAGGAGCCTCTCAGTGAACGGCATGCTTTTGCAGTATGATGACAATGACCTAATAGGGGCTAAAGGGACTTTCGGGAGCTCAGAGTGGGTAATGGAAAGCACAGTGTAAATACCAGTGTCTCCCTCTCTCACCTCACCTCACATGTGATAAAGCATGGTTTCCTGCAGGGCCATGTGTTTGGGAAGAGAGGGGTGGGAACGTTCTCAGTCATAATGGCCAAAAAGATAGGTAAATAAATAAATAAAAAGATAATGGAGATAAAGAGGAAGAAGGTCATGAAATGTGAATAGGCACGTATGGCACCTTTCATGTCTGGCCCCAACTAAACCATGCGTGAATGTTTCAAGGAATTTACTAGTTGTATTTAGCATTGCTTTCCAAAAGTTTCTCAGCCTCTTGGAGGACCGTCAGACAAGATTAAACAAGGAGGGTAAAATGGGTTTAACAGCACAAATTATGAAGGGTTTGGGTTTTTTTCCACCCTCTTCTTTTAACCTCAGAAATACATTTCTGTGGATACAAGACTGGTGCTAGGATGCCTCTGGCTGTTACTGAAGTGACATTCTCAAAAGAGCCGTCAGGGCATCCAGAGGGACAGATCAGAGCAAACATTCAGCTTAATATCGTGGTGTTAACAGTGACATCCAGGAAAATAACAACTCCTACTGTTCAGTGGGCGTTTGGTTGGAATTTGATGATTTTTTTGTGTTGTTTGCCTTGTTACTGGTTTGGGGTTGTTTCCCTACCCCACAGCAGAAAGTAKGTTTCCATGAGTTTTTATATTCTATTTTCAGTTTCTCACCAATTCCCTTGATGAAAAGAAGATATACAAAGATCAAAGTTCTGATGTACTGTATAACACACCTCCAATACCACTCCTTTGTATCCAGGGAAAAATGAAATCTAGGGGTTAATTAAATTAAATTTTAAAAGTCCTCTTTTTTTTTTCCATCTTCTTCATAGTCTCTGCTTGTCAATGCACAAGGCAGATTGCAGCAGCTCTTGATATCTGTGGGAGTTTAGCTATCAAAGATAGGAAAATAGTAATCAAGATTTCATATCTAAAAAGAAAAAGAGAAAACAAAAGTGGCTCCCCTGTACTCCCCACATTATGAATACCAATTGCTTCTGGCAAAGGTCATGCTGCCACTGTCTGTTCAACTGACAAAGACACAAGTAAAACACACAATTTCACACTATTGTGACAAGAGCTCTTTTGTACAGTCACCCAACAGGGCTTGACTGTATCAGAAGAATCACAGGAAATGAAGGTTTTGCCCTTATTCAGGGGACTGAATTCCCAATTAGCCAGGGAAATCAAGTTTAATTTGGATACTTCATGACATAGGGTCTCCCTTGTGTCCCTTGCATTACTGCCTGTGTACTTCTAAGCCTCAGTCCTCACCCTCACCAAGGTCCATGCTACCTAAGAACAGGTTGTCTCATTCCTTTTGGGGGAGCATTTCTGTAGTTTTGCAGATGCTCAAGCCCACCCAACTGATTTCATTGTCTTCAGTGATTTTAYTGTGATTTCCAGCATTCTGGTGGCTACTGCAACTGTCCTTATTTTATTTATTTATTTGTTGGTTCCCAACATTCAGCTGCTGGGAAACATTTTGAAATTGCACATTGTTCCTATGATTTTGTTAAAAATGTGGAGAAAGAGTGCAAGGCACAGAGAAAATAACACGTGAAAAACTGTATGTATATTTTTTTTTAAGGCTCAGAGATATATTGTGACATGGCTGTGTATTGATCTTGTATTCGTCACGTTTCCTACTTGGAGTTTTAGAAAATTACATCCCTGTGATCAGAATATTTTTTCCTTTATTTATTTATTTTATTTTTTTTTTGCTACAAAATGTACAGTAAAAACATCCTTGGGGAAAAGAAAAGTACCTGTTTTTCTTTATTTGCTATTCTGTGGTATGCTTTGAAATCTAAACAAGGAGCAGTAATTGCTTTAAAAAAATTACTGTGAAAAGGTATGTGCTTGCTTTCTCTTTCCCTCAAACTGGCATTGCATTTAGGATTTTAGACATACAGTAAGAATCAAAGAATACAACTCTCTTTGAAATGCGTGGGGGAAAAATTGCAAAAAAAAATCATATCTTTTCCTTTATAGCTATACTTATACAGATCTATGTCACTAATGCATTTTAACAGTGTTTTAAGCCCAGATCTTAAATTTACTGAAATAAGATGAAGCCTTTTTTTTTTTTTTTTTTAACTAAGTTTGTAGGTTTTTGGTTCAGAGCCAGCATTCATATATTCAGAAGAGTTTCAGGCAAACTTTATTTGCAATATCTTTGAAAGTCGCTGGTTTTCTCATGCTTTTCAGGAGAGATGACACATCTAGTGCCAGAATCTACATCATCCACCCGTCCAGATGGCAGCTTCTTCATTTTAACCATTAGTGATATATTTGTGTTGTACTGGAGACCCTTGAAGAAGTTCATGTAATCATTTGCTTTTACTTGCTATGCTGTGATGTTATCAGACTATTTTTCATAATGTTTCCACTTACCTTTGAACATGATAGCTGAATTGTTTTTAATTTAGCTGTTGAGTTCACTGTCAATATTAGCAGAATATCTAGCCAGAAATATTCAAAAGCAGAATACAGTGCCATCTTCTTTGTTTAAAAAGAAAACATCTCAAACAAGATTACACCTAAGTCAGCAGATGCTGATTTAAAATAAAAGGTTGTTGCCAAAGGACCCAGGTAGACATCGCTGTATTGAGCCAAACCCCTGCATCAACACTCTATTGCTAACACATGAAGGGTCATTTTCCAAATTCTCCTTCCTACTAACCCATACCCTGGCTTTAATCTGATGTAATTTTCATGTGCGTACCTCATTCAGCAGCGCTTTATTTAAATATTTTTGTATAGTGCTGCTGCATTGAATGGATTCTTCCCTGTTCCACTTCTGAGGGCAACTGCTTATCAGTAGCTGATAAATTAATATATAGATATTCACTCATGTAATAAATATTTTCACACACTCCTGAGGAGCTAAAATAGCTCAAATGCCCTAGTCCCCCCATCCCACAATCCTATGCTGAAAAATTTATGCAAGCCTCAAGAAACAGTGCTGTCATGTAATTATATATGACAGTGTGGCATGTGGCTGCACCAACTCTGTGTTAGATGCAAGTGTCAGGTAGTGTAGAAAGAGAAGAGACAACACAAATCGACAAGAGCCTTCTGAAAAAAAGAGCCTGGACAATTAAAGATGTTGCAAAATTCAAAGTGAATCCTGTGGAAATAATTGAAGACAGCTGTACATGGATATGTAACCTCTGTAAGTTAATTTTTTTGACATCTAGTGTAATAGCAGCACAAACTTCACTTCTAAAAATATGCTATGCCATTTACTTGAAAGTACAAGATATGACTCCGCTGTGAAATGCTGCACATAGTTAGTATTACTAAAGAAACAAACCGAATGCCCTGGTATATCATCCTGGAGACTATGAAACATGATAATGAAAAGGAAACATCTGAAATCTGTGATCTTGCTGGGAGCCTACTGGTTTTATATGAATTTGTGTGTGTGTGTGTGTGTGTGTGTGTGTGTGTGTGTGTGGTACATATGGGTAGCAAAATCAAGCATAAAATTTACTCATAATTTACCTCTTCCTTACTAACCCCATGATTTAGAATATTCTTCTGGTTTCAAAGGTCTTGTCTGAGTTTTCCAGTCCTGGAAAGCATCAGCTGATTTGCTTTCCCCTTRTCTGTAGAGGACCACAGCATTTTACTTCCCTCCAAACTCCACCCAGTGCCTGATTATAGTTCAAATTAGTGCATTCGTGAAACAATGCCTAATGACAGGTACCACTGCACTTTGCATAATGCCAGATTGAAAGGCTGTAGCATTCCCTTGGCTAAGCTTATTTACATCTCAGCCCATGGAACTGAGATGGAAAAAGAAGAAATTAATGTTTCCATTCGCCCTGCAAAGAGAAGAAATTAATRTTTCAGAAGACTCTCCGTGTTTCATTCTCACATGTCACCCAGCAGAAGGGCTGCAAAGACAGCTGACCAGAAAGAGCCCCTGAAGGTGTCCGGGTGAGTGCAATAAGTGCAGTAATGATTTAAGCACTTCAGATCTGTAGGCTGATGAATAATTCCATCTGATAACAAAGAGCACATCTTAGTCTTTGAATAGCTTAAGTATCACATCTGTTTCCAAGGCTTTGTACCCATTAACCCATACGTAATACACAACATACCATATGGTGTATGTAGTTCCCTGGTTACTCCTGGCAGCCTATTTTCCTGGAACCTGTTCTCAATGACTCTCTGCCCTCTATGTTCAATGCTTATAATTCATTACTTGGGTAATTCTGGAAATGCAGGAATATCCTGGATGTGGAATTAACAAGTGACATCATTATTAACATTTTGCATTTTACTTTTAAATTGCCCTAAACATGATGAAACTCTCCCTCAACATTTGTGGTATTTAGTTTGTTTTGAGGTCTTAGGCCAGATGAAAACTAAATCAAAGAGTGCCTTGAAACTCTTGCTTTCAATATAGGGATTTTATTTTCTGTGATATGTTTGTCTGATTCTACTTAATTGCTCCTTAATCGCACGGTACAGCATTCCCCAGCATCGGCAGTCAAAAGGCCCTACTCTATGAAATAATGCCAGATGCCTATTCACTGTATTACACTGYCAACAAATGGCAAATGCCACAGATACAAACATATATATTTATACAAATATATAGAGATAGAGATGTATTAGCAGGCGTGTGCATCTGTGTTCATGTACACATGCTTATGTGAAGGCATGCACACATATATATTATGTGCCGTAACGTTACGATTAATTATGTAGAACTTTTCTTGTTTGGTGATAAAACATTCTTTTATGAACTAGTAATAAGAGTGAGAGAGCAGAAACTTCTCTTTCTAGGAGGGTTATCATACTCTTTGCTTCAGCCTGTTTCATTCCCTGTGCCCAAATCCTTTCTTTTTTTGCTTGCTCCATGATACCTGGAGCCTGACTAGGGACCTATCTAAAGCACAAGAGAGGTGAGCTCCAAGCTCCAGTGCCTTTAGCCTGCAGCTGCCTTTTCTGAGGAATATCCATGTCTCAGAGCTGGAGTCAGTCCAGCTGTGCTGTTGATGGAGTACTACATATGCTTTCTGGTCACATACAGTAGCTTCAAGAAGACAAAGCATGCACAGTCTCTGGAAATTTTTACTGGTCAATCTATTGAGGTTTTCAAGGAGCATGTGCAGTCTGCGTATTTTTCATTGGCTTTTGATTTGGCCAGGTCTCAGTAACATTCCCTAAAAGTAGCACAAAGCACATCTGACACACTGTCCCTTCTCTCACAAATTATCCAGGCTAAGCTTCAAAGCATGGGGACTGCTAAAACCATCCCAGAATTTCTTTTATTCATATAACCATACAAATTTTCCATTCTTTTTCTTTTGCAAATAGCTGAAATATTCCAAGTGAAAATTCTGCCACTGAAAAGCAGAGCTCCAAGGGAATGCCCTGGGCACCTTACTAAGCCATGCTGCTGTGTTTGCCTGTAATATTGTTTGAGCAATGATAAAAACGTCTTTCATGATGCTTTTCACATAAGGTTCCTTTCAGCAGCACTAGTTTATTTTAAAAGTATTAATACTTGCATTCTCTTCTCTGCAATTAACAATGCAGGAATATTTTAATACTGAGCACTTAATTATCACCTATACATTTTATGAGTCAAATCACGAGATGGGTGTCTGCACAGGAAGAATAGATTCTATTGTTTCAGGGCAGATSGCCCTTTTTGCCAGCATTATTGGTACATTGATGTGAAATATAGGATCTGAGAAAGCACAGACAGGGCTGCATGCTGTGAAACATCTACTTTTTATCCTTTTGTAATGAGGCTGAAACCGAAATCCAGTCAGGGGATGTGTTAATCTTCCTTCCTTCAAATATGACTCAGAGATGTGGAACCTTAAATAATTCAGCCCATAAATCTGATGTGCCAGACAGAAAAATGGTACTCACTGGACCAGTGTGGTCCAAGTGTTATTGCAACAGAGGGCTGCTTGGTTGGTCACTGCTGGAGTCTGTGATTACGCACTGAGGCTCGACCCAGTGAAGCAGGAGACCCAGAACTGGATCACTGGTATGTCACAGTCATGCACAGCTGGCTTGGCAATGTAGGAATATRCTAGGTCTGGTTTGCCTGAATCCATTGCTCTAGACCAGGATCCTGTGGTAAATTCAACACCAGTTGCTTCAGCAGAAGTACTTCAGGGAAAATTCRGAGCGCTGTACCCCACACCTCATGGGCTATGAGTCCTTATCCTGTTCTCTCTAAGGAAGCAGGCAGGAAGCCCCGCTGGTGCAATGGAGCTCCAGAGACCAGGTAGGCAGACTTCTGACTTTCAGTATTTATCCTTGTGCAACTTTATTGTTGGCTACAGTGACTGATTATTATAATTACAGGTGTTTAAATTATTCAGTGTAACAAAATGATCAGATAAATTGAGCTTCTTTGTCACACAGAAACTGAGTATGCCARTTTCCTGAAAGACATTTGTTATCTCCACGTGTTCTCCCAAGAGGTGGTAGGTACGTGCATCAATATCAGGTGGTTTGCTACTTCTTTTCTCCTGATGTATTCAGAAATGTCCATTTCAGGACAACTCTTTCAGAACYACCACAAAACTAACCAAAGTATGCTGACCAAACCAACCCATTGTTTTGTCATGCTTCCAGGAGTAAACATAGTATAATCCTTGTCTTGAAAAGAATATCAAACAGTGACCCAGTTTCCAAACAGCTAACAGGTATTACTAGGTAGGTTAGACTACTGCTAATTCCGCTACTTCAAATTGTATCTGGCAGTAATATGGATTACACCTGGTGAAGACCTTCAAAATTAGTCTCTTGGACAGGTGACCTGGATCTCATTTTCATGTGGAGAGGATGTTATACCCTTAAAAGTCCCCATCTTTTCCTGGCTATTTTGAGAATCTATTGCACCTGTTTTATAAACTAATTAGGATATATTTAATTTTTCTGTATATATATAAAATCATATCAATAAAAGGACAAGTTGAGTGCTCCCATTATGAATACTACTAGATGGGTACAGATAGGCTGTACTGTTGTTCAGAATGGACTCTACATTAGACTAAATCTTCTCTGAAATATACCAGGGGGGTAAATCTTCAGTCATTCAAGAAAGGATTTAATCTGGTTTTATTTTGGATTTATACCTTGAGCAAAAACTGGAGTGGGATAATTAAAGGTAAATATGAAATAACTCTTGATAGCAATATTCATGTGTGCTTTCTACACAAATCTTCCTYCTGAAACATTATCAAGAGCAGTGGATTTGCATTCTTCTGGTCTTACCCAGCTTTATGGTCCCCAGCATTATTTAGCCTGTTCTGAGACCTATCTAAATTGCGACAGTTCTACAGGCTATTGCTTTGCTTTTTCAGGACATTTTTATCTCCTCTTCTGTCATCCTCAGCACACCCAGAAGAATTTCCCAAAACAACTGTGGAACAGTCTTTTCCTGTACGGGTAAAATCCTCCTTTGGTGTGTTGTTCACTGATATATTTATATATATATTTTTTACCAGCAGCTGAACGGGAGGTGAGGGTCTCTTTGCCAGCTGCACTAGAGAAAACYTACCCAGACTCAGAATGTGCTTGGTTCTAGTATGGCTTGTCTGCCTCACATTATTTTCAGTTTGTAAATATTCRTGTCAGTTATTTTTCATTCATATGAATGCCTGGGGAATGGTCCTCCTACCACTACCTCCATTAGCATACAGTTCCTCCCGCATGAATACAAGAATTCACCATCCTTTATTTGTTGTTCATCATGTCTTCTTCATTTCTTGTCCTTAGAAAAAGATATTTTCATCCATCGAGGGAGCAGAAATAACATTTGATCTATCACAATGAGCTGYATGGGGAATGCAGCAGCTGAAATGAACATTGTAAATACAACTCCTAGAATAAAATATCTTCCTCTAAAATTATGTGCAAATGAGACAAAGATTTGCTAAAATTGGGATAGGTCAGAAGCAACTCATGAAAACAAACTGAGAATAAAACAAATTAAATTCGTTGGATGATTACTTGGAAAAAAATGTAATTCTAAGAGCTTTCAATTTCAGTTAAAATAGGAATAGTGATTTTCCTCAACTGCACAGACTCTACTCCAAATACAGGCAGGGCAMGAATATCATCTTTCAGGCTAACAAAGAGTTATAACGTGCAATATGTAGCCTCACGCTACCCAACTTCTATAAGGCTTGTGAAATTCCTGAAGGAGGAATCTAATTACCAGAGCTGAGATTAACTAATAATAATTAATCAAATTTGAATCCTAATTGGAAAGCATTTCCCTCATGTGCCCTATGGAAGGAAAAAGGAAGGGAATATATTTAAATGAGTTTTGGAATTAAAAAAAAAAAAAAAAGCATTGAGAGTGGATTTGCAGCCCAGACCTAATGATTAGTTTGTTCCTAGTCTCCAGATTATAAGAGATTATCGCAGATCTCTTTGGCTTTGGCTTTTAACCGAAAAGAGCCTTTTAAATCCACCTCAGCATTGCCCTTATTACRAATGAAGGAGAGAGGTTCCTTCCACCATTAAAAAAAAAGCAGCCCATAATTCATAACTAGTCAAAAGAAAGGTGCTTGCTTCAGCATTGAACCAGGTTAGTTATGTCTCTAATTTACACGGCAATATGTCATCCTCTTGAAAGGGATGACACCTTTAAGTAATATTAAACAAGCTTGCACTGACAGAGTAATAATCGCTGATTGTAAAGGTTACAGCAGAGAACAWGTTAAAGCTAAATACCCGCTTTAATTCTGCTGGGTACCATAATACCGGGAGTCAGGAGCTCCACTTACAATATAAAATAACATTAGTATGGCAATTAGGACTTAATGGTTTGTGGAGGGAAGGCTGCAAGATTTCACAAAAACACCCGAATTAGTCTCTATTCAGGTTTTACTTCATTCCTATTCTTTTTCTGGCTGTCTTGTCATCTCTCAAGGCAGAGTTCTCTTAAAGCATAGTGGAAAAATACCTGGGGAATCAGGGCATTCTCTCAGTTTATATATCTCGGCATAATCTTTAGAAAACTGCTGCTAGTTTATCCCAACTTGAGAGTCTGGCCTAGGGTGCCAGGATGAATCAAATTTCTGACCTCGAAAATTCAATTGTTTCAGAGAGTAGAGAAAAAATGTTCACTAAACATGTATAGACTTCATCTCCCGYTCACTAAATTTTCTCCTCTTTTAAGTTGCAGGAGACTTGAGTTCTAGTTCTAATGTTTACAAATCCTTAGAGATRGCCTGCAACAGCTAGAAAAATAATAAGAGTACATCCAAACTRCACAAATTTTGTTAGGACCCCACCCTGGCCCCAGACATGTAGGATTGCCCAGGCTTCTTGGGGGTCTCATGCTACTGTACTGGTAAGCCTGGATGGCCTGGCAGTCGTGTTCTTGATAGGAAACCCTGGAGGGATAAGGAACTGAATGTTTTCAATGTATGGTAAATAGGAGGCAGGGGAAAATGACACTTCTGTGTTGTTGTTGTTGTTGTTGTTGTTTGGCAGCCAGCTACATGTCACAAAGTTTTTAACATCTATTAAAGTGTATTTCTTTGGTAGTCTTCATATATGGTATGCATTCAGCATAAGGAGCAATAATTGTGCTATGGAGTGTATTAATCCCAGTGAAAAAACCAAACTATCAATGTCTCCACTCTTAGCTGTTTATCCACAGTTCTGACATCTTCTGCAAATCTGACTTGCACACAGTCCTGAAGTCATGGCAGCAACGGGAATACTATGTTTGATTTCCATGGACATTTCCTCATACTTAGAGCAAGAATTGGCAGAAATGAAGCGAACCATTGTCTCTTCATTCTCTCYGCTTCTCTCTGTCTCTTTATTTTGTTCACACATGTAGAAATTTTCTGCTTTGGTTTGTTACACTTTTAGAGATAGTAGATATGCATTTAAGTGCATGCATTCCCTCTATGTCATTAGAAAGTTGMGTATTGATCTGTACATTGGCAGTGCTGCTATTTTATTGGTTCCAGGGGAGTTATCCAAACACTCTTTTGACACTAATGATTTGATAATGGTAATTAAGAAATATCTGGAATAAAACTAAACTGAATAAATAGAACTCTGTACATACACACATATATATCTACATATATGCACATATATGCATATATATATACACATGCACGCATATATAATAATAATGTCAGTCTCCAGAGCCTGTTAAAGTATTTTCAAGGCATTCGTATTTTTTATGTATTATAGAGARTTAAAATGACCAAGGCCACAGAAGATAGTGTCAGAGGTGAGAAAGAAATTCTGTTCTTCGTTAATTGCTGTCTCTTCAGAGAGAAGACGCATCGCTAATTGTCAGCGACTTCATTCACCACTACTACATCTTCTCATTACCTAGAAGCTTCATTCACACTAAATGCATGTCTCATTTTAAAATGACAAGAACTTGAGACACTGCCTCTAGAAACCTTTTAGATACCTTTTTCTCCTTATTTTCAATGGCAACTGAAAGGTTTAAGGAACAGGGTCTTAGTTTTGCAGCAAGACAGAATGTGTTAGGTCAGCCAGAGGCGGGAGAACAATAGAGCCAGGTAGGGCACGAAAGGAGTGTTCAGCTTGTGACCACAACCACGATGCTGTGCATTTGCCTCCTCACCTCCASCTCTCATATGTCCCTGTTACAACATGCTGGCAGTCAGCAGAGTTTCTGGCAGGCTCTTCGTTGCTGCTGTCAGGTCTCTGTGAGAAAACTCCATGTCACAACTCGGATGCGGCAGGGAGGGAATGTGGACTTCTGATGTGATGATCAAGCCAAAAAGGAGTGACCTACCCAGCCCCTTTGCCCATCAGGTCCATTCCCAGTCAGACTGTGGCAGTGTATCAAACTTGGTTTACTTGGATTTTCTATGAATTTCCACTTTGTAAAGGCAGGCAAATTGAACACAGGAGCAATAAACACAGTGTGTCAGTGTTGGTTCTCTTTAAATTCATCTCTACTTAGTGAATTGGAATTTGAGTCTTTAATTACTGATTCTATCCCTCTCTCAAATATGCCTTTGAGCAGGATATTCTGCTCTTCATTCTGTCTGCTGTGAAAAATGTAATCTTTTATATATATATATATATATATAGTATGTATGTGTATACTGACATATTTATGTCAGATGTATATATACATCCTTTAAGTGGATGCATATATATGTAGGTATATATCTGATGTATCTGTATATATATGATATGTGCATATAACTATATAGGTATAGATATTTTCTTTTAAGTCGATGCCTCTGAAGCAGGAGAAAATTATTTAACAAATATAAAGATATTGTACTCCTGACTTTGAATCAAGGGAAACAAAATAGATTTGGCCAGCACAATCTTATGCAAGTTATTTCACAGGTGAACTTTGAAGGTTAAACTCTACAATAGAGAAACACGGATTTGCCACAGCAAATCTTCCTTCTTGAGGAAGCTGTAGGTGTTTCCTTGTTAATCCCTTAAGCACACATGCCATTTTCAGAAGTGGAAAGCAGCAATTTTTGAGTATCCTCTAGAAAGGGAAGCTGACAGAGGAGACACCCATGTTTTCCCTGCTTCAGTCTGTAGCATCATGAGACTGGTTAATTGAGGAGAGACAACACAGTCAGAGGCCCATGAATGACACTATGGCATGCTAATATAGAAGGCATGCTTTTATAGCTGACATTTAATGGAACACTTGTCATTCATGAAGAAATATTAAAATGTCTTTGCCAAGATTATYAAAACACTGAGTTACTTAGAGAACTGTTTCCCATTCTTTTGGTTGATGGTCACCTTATTGCATCCTACCTGTGGTCCCACAGTATCAAATATAGAGTTTTTTAGCCTACCTGAAAAGCAAACCTGGTTCAGAAGTCAAGCATTTCACTGTCCTACCAGGAAGGAATCCCTAATCAAATCTCATTCATGTTTTCTCAGCTTCCCACTGTAATCACATCCTTATTGTAACAGAGATGGCAGTTTACAAAGGTATTGAAGCCACTTAATCATGAAGATAAACTGATCAGTGAGCTTTACAAAAGCATCTGAATTACTGATTGTGTTTCAAATCTCTAAATCTAGGAGAGGAACCGTGAAGTGTCTATGGACACCTCAGACATCTCAGTGTTCATGTCTATCTTCTCCTGCTTTCAGTTTTTTCACAAGTTCTCAATGTTGTAGAAATAGGATACGTAAAAACCTGTTACTTCCCTATTCTTTGGTCATCTTTAGCATTCCTGTTCTGCTGAAACAAGTGATTTTTTTTTCCTTCAAAACAGAAAACATAAACACACTTAAACTTTGTAGATTAGATAACCTGACTCTGAACAATTCATTCCCAAATCACAGYCCAGCCTGATTTAAGGTTCAAATCAGACATTTGACAAAGGGCATGAAAAACAAGTGTAAAATCATATATAAAAAAGAACAATTAGCTTTTCAGGGAAAGGAAATGTTACTTTAATTGCTGCCAGTGGGAAGTCACGTTGAAATTCTTAGTGTATTTTAATTTTACAAGCTGTTCAGTTACCACATTGACAGAAACAGAGTAAGTACCTAGGCTGAATCCACTAAATTATTTTAGCYGATTTCTAATTGAAAATGTTTCAGTAAAAGGATTATACATTTCATTTAGTTAAATAATGATAGTATCTGCAATAACTCTTGCTGGTATACAAATTCTAAGGGCTGTCACTTCACATTTCAGAGCAACAAATAGACCCAATGTCAGTGATTTTTATCATGACACTTGCTGTATTTGGTGTCTTTCTTAAAGGACCAACTCCTATACTTTTATTATTTTGACAGGTTGTCAGCTTCTATTTAAAAAAAAAAAAAAAGAATTGTCCTCTTGGCTGTGGAAAAAAAAGCTTCATGAGTAAAGTTTGAAAATCAGAAGGTAATTCAAATGCCAAATTAATCATTTTAATGCTATAACATTTTATGATTGGTTTGGGGCTCATGATTTTTGAAAGATTGAGATTGCCTGTTCTGTTTACCAGCCCAGATCAGAAAAGATCATCAGAAAGAAATTACTGTGTGGATTTTATGTCTTATCTGGCAGAGTTGATATCCATCTTTAGGACGCTGAAATTAGAGATTTGAAGAGCTTTCCTAGGGCACTCAGTCCCTCTGAGGGTTACAGCGGCAGCCCATCACGGTGTATTTTCCAAGAGGCTGTTAAATTCAATTTTGAATGATCAAAATGGCAGGTAGGTTCCTTACTTCTCACTGTCAATCAAATGTCAGTGCTCAGCTTAGCACAGTAGCCTGCACCTGCAGGCCTGACCTTGCTGAGAGTTCCAGCATCCCTGTGTGCTAAGCCGTTAAACGGATAGCATCTCTCCTCCATGACCAGGTCACGGGATTTCACAGGACAGAAAAAGGCTTAAGGTTAGGTAGAAGATTACAAATAATTCACTGAGTCAGGCCTGTAGAAAGACACCTTGGACTCATGAAAAGGTATGTTTTAGGACATCTTCCTGCCTCTCCAGTAGCACTGGTGGTTGGGAACCACTTTGCCAATGACAAGTGGGTCCTGTGTGGAGAGAGACTGGTTGCTGCCATGGATGCCTCTGCTCATGACTCTCAAAGCCATCTGCTCTCAATTAGTCCAGATTAAAGATATGGCATCGGCAAATCCCTTCTGGGTATATGTGACACAAATTTATCCTTGTGACCTAGAGAAAAAGGGTTACCTTTCTTACATGTGAGATAAAAGCAGTGAATGAGAAGAACTTCCAGAACCACATAAAAGAAATAGTCCAAGATTCCACCCGCGTGGGAGGCCACTTTGGCATTAGGTCTGGATTTTGATAGACACTGCAGAGTGCACAAAACCTGAGCAGGCAGCAGTGGCTCCGTATGCAAGACTCTGTGTGGGCAAAGAAAGGTGCAGGCTAGCAGAGCATATGCAGTAGCACTGGATTCATAATCACTTTAGAGTAGAAGGGTATGTGAGGAGAACAGACAAATCTGAGGCAATATGGGTTTAAGCACCAGTCCCATCACGCCTCTGAAAAACATGAATATCTGTTTCCTTCTTGATTTTCTTCACTGCTTGTGTGGGAGTGACAGAAAAGCTGTAAAGCAAGTCTGTTGTTAAGAGGGTTTCAGGCTCCTATTCTTTCTGTCCAGCTGATCCTTACTTTACTTTATTTGTGTAGGCTGCACTCTCTGACAGACTGTCCTGAGCCCAGCTGTCATTATTTACCATAGCTGTCCAGCTCTCAAGTTTGTGAGGAAAGTAGTTGCAGATGATGCGCTTATTTATGCTTTCTGCATCTATGGGGAACTGCCATTCAAAGGATCTAATCTTTGCTCACTCCTTTTGTAAACAGCCACTTGCTTCTTTTGAAAGTTTCCTGCCTTTCTCTGGCGAAAGAAGCACACTGGAATACATACAAGAGAGATCAGGCAGAGCATATCTATCATAAACATGTAGATGCCATTTCCAGAGAAACTTRAAAAATACACTTCCATTTGAAGTCAAGACCTCTATTTGCCTCCTCATATAATACACAGAGGAGAAAGGGCTTTTTTTTTTCCATATTAATCCCAGCCACATTCAATTCTTTTGCAAGGAAACCTGCATCTTTGCTATTTTTATGGAAAGAAGTGAACAATTTCCCCATTGCAATGTCATTTAGTTGCCTACATATCATGAAGATCACATATAAGTGAGGTTAAATGAGTAAGTTGAAATGAGACTTTTTACAGAAAAGAGCAGACATCAGACTGGATCAGGGAAGCATCATGTAGCCTTACTATATCATCTCTGACAATTTTAAAAACAGTTTTAAAGTGGCTCTGTCATTACAAGCTAAATATAGTCCTTTCTTTAGTCTGACAGAAAAACTGTATCCAACTGGGTCTTAGAGAACTGGCTCAAGTTGCTAGTAAACAGCTCACTGAAATGTATACAATTGAGATACAATTTCTCACTTGTAATACAATTGAGAAAAATGCCATACACACAAGTCTTTCTGGCTGATCCATATGAACAAAATAGAAAGAATATTCTTTTGTCTCTTCCATTGAACTCTTTTTTTTTTTTTTTTTTCTTTTTTTCTCACCAATATGGAAAGTTCCTGTGATCTGCTGCTAATTTGATTAACTAGCATTTCATAATGAAATGCTCAGTAATCTATATTTAAAATAGATCATTGTCTTCAACAAAAACCCTAATAAAATTTAGACATGCCTTTCTGGAGATCTTACTGAAATCCTAATCTAGTGATATTGCTGCAATCTGTCTGATTCACCTTCTTCTGCTTGTATCTCTGATCTGGCCGTTTCTGCCAGTGCTGACTGGTCAGTGGCAAAACGATACCATGCCATTACCAATTACCCTGGTGGGGAGTCCACACGAGGGCTGTTGTGAACCTAATGAGGTGTACCCAATCAGGAGGAAAAGGCATCTCATTTCCATCCCCTGGGTGGTAACTAGTTTGTGAAAGCAATCAATTCTTTGTTAGGCTAAAAAGTGGAAATAAGCAAACCTGTATGGTTATTTGATGTGATCTACCATGTAGCTAGAGTGGGAAGAGAAATGGACAGCCATGGAGAAGCATGGGTCTGTTCTCTAATATGTCTTGCCACTGGGTCAGTAGTCCCTACTAGCCAATACAGCACTGGAAAATCCTGTCACACAACAGCTTAGGTAGAAAGCTATAGAGCTGCAAGCAAAGACGGCCCACAGAAGCAGCCCCTCAACACCACGGTGATTATGGCACCTAAAGCACTGTGAAAGAATAGGATGTCTTTGGTTATTTTGATATTCCAAAATTAATTTTTCATTTAAGTTGGAACAACAACAACAAAAAACAACTCCTAAATATCTTGTCATTCACATTTATGGAAAATGCTATAATCTGCCTTCCAAAGTTTCCAAACAACAATTTTTTTTTCAATTTTATTAAATTGACAAAAGTGTTGTCATCTCTTTCCCTCAAGATTAGATTTTAAGTGTGTTTTTACAACATGCTGTAATTTTTAAAGCAAAAATGAAAACTAGAAAAAATATTTGTCATTTCAATTTTCACACTGAAAAATCAAATAATTGAGCTGAAATCGATAGCAAGCGAGTATTTTCTGAAGAGGGAGACTTAATGTGAATATATAGAAGCATCTCTTTTAAATTTATCTTGCATAAACTTTTGTTTTCCCATTTAAATATTTTTCACATCATATTTTCCCTTAAGCATCAGTATTAGACCTTCAGATATGAACTTATTCCTTCAAATATACACATCCTTGTTTTTTGCTCTTATTCTCTTTCTTCTGTTCATGTCCTCTTACTGCTGTTCCCTACCATCTTGTCAAGTTCCATTTGCTTTCTTTGCAGGGCTTTTTCTCCTCCATTTCCAATGTAAAACACTAAAGCAAAGAAATGATAAATAATATTGGCATCCATATCTGATGGGTAATTTATAATATTTAGTAAAATATATGAAGATATATGAAGATATACTACTTTTATTACTGCCTCTGGCAAAACCTTTTTTTTTTTTTTTTTTTTTTTTTTTTTTTTTTTTTTTTTTTTTTTTTTTTTTTTTTTTTTTTTTTTTTTAAACAAAGGTATACTGTTCATTTGAAGACCTGCTTTCAGTACCCCAGGTAGTTTGGAATACACTGGCAGTATCATCACCCTAGAAGATTACAGTGATACAAGTAAAGAAAACTTTAGGTTCTGTTTTTTCGGAAACACTTGTAGAAAACATCTCCTAATGCTGAGTAAGGGTTCTGTGATGGGGAGTAGAGCGACTGCGCAGAGAAGTCTACAATCCTCCTCTCAATTTTCTTTTTTTGAAGAAATATTACTAAATATTACTATCATGAGTCTTCAATATGCAGTTTGTAAAATAAAGAAGACAGTATTTCTGCCAGTTCGGGTTCAAAGGGCATTAGTGTAATAAATCAGGGGATGAGGCTGGTTTTCCAACTGATAGATCTGTTCTGTTTCTCAAAGAGAGGATGGATGTAGAAATGATTGAATTTAAACTTATGACAGATGTGTGTGTGTGTGTGCATGTGCACATGCATGTGGTATTTTTTTTCCTTTCTTTTTGGTAATTGGGACAGATAAAATTTAAATAAATTCTAATGTTTCCTTTTTGGATTTTATTTGTCTATCAGCTGTCATTTGCACACTAAGACCCTATTCTCTTTTTCTTGACAGTCATAGACATAGACAGTCATTTCATCATACTARACAATTGCGTTGGTTAGGCACAATTCCCTCCCGGTAATTCCAGGCTAGTTATTCCCACTCACCTGCTTCTTCTTCATGTACTTGGAAATGATTTCCATCAGGACATGCTCCATAATCTTCCTGAGGACAGAAATTAGGCTGACTACCCCAGTTCACCAGTTATTCTTGTTTTTTTGGAAGATGGCTGTAATCTTTTCCTTTTTTTTTTTTCCAGTGATCAGAGATCTYCCTAAACTGGCACAACCTTTCAATGATGAAAGAGAACAACCTTGCACCCTGAGGTTCATTAGTAACAAACCAACAAGAAGTAGAATAGAGAGGCAGAGTAGCATACACATAACTCTTGGATGTTGTGTATCTTTACTCCAGGCTTTATGAGGACCTGTGACTGACACTTCAATACTTTCTCAGAATATAAAAATCAGTAAATGGATGTTAAAATAAACCAGATCTTAATATATAAGTGAAATATTGAAGTGTTGTGTTGCTTGTAAACCTCACAGAACTGTTGACAGTTCACGTGAAATTATGCTTTGCTACCAGTATCTGCTGGCCTGATTTTAAGAGCATTTGAAATGTCCACTGAAGAGGATATTTTGAATTCTCAGCCCAGCCTGCAGGGATCTCAGACACATTCAGGATTAGTTAAAATGAAGAAGGTATGTCCTAGTGAGGAGAGAGTTATCCAGTGTGAATATACAAAAATACACTGATGTGACCACATGTACAAAAAAAAAAAAGGAAGGAAGGAAGGAAGGAAGGAAGGAAGGAAGGAAGGAAGGAAGGAAGGAAGGAAGGNAAGGAAGGAAGGAAGGAAGGAAGGAAGGAAGGAAGGAAGGAAGGAAGGAAGGAAGAGAGATAGAGAGAAATATCTCTAATGTAATTCAGGCCAGCTCCTCTTAGGTTAGATTTATTTCACTAGTGACATGCACAAAATTGGATGGCATGAGTATCAGCCAATTTCTTGCTTTTGTCCACACCCTTGTTTATATCAGTGACTAGTATTTTTAACATATTTAAAGTATATGTGGCCACATCAGTGCATTTTTGTATATTTACCAATATAAAAGTATTTGTAACTTTTTATTTAGTTTTCTTAGTTAAATTTGAAAAATAAGTTGAACAAAATCAGGTCTATGTGTCCCTGGGAAACTCTGATTTTCCACCTGTGAAGTGATTCTGAGAGACTTGATGCTGTGCAGGTAAAAAGTACAGTGCTATCAAATGCTATGATTATACAGTAACAATTATATTTATTAAGACTAGATACTAATTCAGAGACTTTTTGTCACCATACAAGATAGTATATGTTAAACCCAATGAATATAAACCATTTGTTTGGCTGTCAGATGGAACTTTTGCAAATATAACAGTTTAGATATTTCAAATGGACTTCAAATGGATTCCTGGGCTGACAGTGAGGATATTCTGTGTGTTATGTTTTCTGCAGAAATGAATATAGGACTATGAAAATACCTGATATTTTAAAAAGAAATCTGATTGTGCTTGTGTTTAGAAGTAAGCAAGTGTTCTACAATTCTCTACTACTGTTATTCTGTGCTCACAGGTTGAAACTTTCATCACAAAGACTGCTGATTCAAGAGTGGTGACAAAATGAGGGAAGCAAAAGATTATACTGTAAATAGATTATAAACTGAAAAGGTTTTGTTCTTAGCAGTTGTCAGAGAATAAATTACTCTCTTAACATCTCTTTCCTCTACCTGAAAAATAGGACTAAACAATTTCTAATTGCCTCACAAGAATATTGGGAAAAATAAGCCTTAATTAATTTTTCAAAACCTTTATGAATTTTCTCAATTAAGGCATTTAAAATTGCAAAGCATTATATTATTATGTTCACTATTTATGATTGGGGAATTTTCTATTTTAAATGAATTGTTCCTGGCAAGTTTTGTTTTTCTCTAAATTTCCTAAACATAAAAGGTCTTTTTTATTTTGGTTAGGGTTTTTTTTTTTTTTTTTTTTTTTGAGTAGTTCCTCAACTATTATGATATAAATAAACCCCAGGTATTCTGATACCATATATGTAACCACACAGCTGCTGTACTTTTCTAGGATTTGCATCATCCCATTTTTAAGTGCTTGCTATCTATTGCAGGCAATGCCATTTTATATTCATTTTGGGTGCAGCATATTACAGAGGAAATGCACATGCTGTGTGCTTCCATAGAGRTTTGTTTACTTGTTTTCTCTTTACTCTGTAAAATCATTCAGGATATGAACAGAAAAAAACCCTCAATTCTTTGTTTATGGCAAAACACACCATTAATGTGTATCTTCCTCTTTTGTATTTTCTTTCTGGTATGCTGGTGTGCAGAATAATTTGCTTGCTAATTCATTTAAGGCTGCTCTTGTGAGGTGAGCCTGACTGAGCAGCCAGTAGAATTGGACAATTTGCAAGTATAAAAATGCCGGAGCATTCCCAGCACTAGGCATTTGGAATGACAAAGTAGRCAATTCCAGCAGAAGGGTTAAACGTGCATGGAGCTCTGCAGTACAGACTCCTGGAACCTCTTACCCCTCAGGGTGAAACTGTGGACAAGCTCCCACATAATCTGGTCTTCTGGAGAGGTCTTTCTTCCCCACCACAGCTATGTCCTCCTCCATGGTAAATGTCACCACCTCCTCTGGCTGCCCAATGAATTATTTGGTGCTCGTTCTTAAGCTTTTTATTGTCAAAGTGACTGTTTCTATGGTCAGACTTCACTGATCTTCATGGCTTTGACTTAAAGGAGTAGCTGAGCAAATGTATCTAGTAATAAGCTCTGGAGCAAAGACTGTGTTCATGTGGTGTTGCTGGGAGTGATGAAAACGACTGAGAAAGCACCTATCATGAGGCGGAGACTCAGCACAGGGACTTATATAGAGCTCCCTGCGCAGGCACAGCCCAAATTCTAGTACTGGATCCTGCAACATGCACAATGCCCACACAGAGGCACGGGTTTGTAGTGTATTTGCYAAGACATCACACACCTATATGTTATGACCAATAACAATCCTGCAGGACAACCTGCTTGCCTGTTCCTAAACTGTAGGGATGGAGAAAAATTCTGCTTAATTTGGTAGTTCCATCCTTGTATACAGGCACTTCTCATTCTCCTGTTCTCTGGATGGTTTCTTCACAGGATTATTTTCCTTTCTGCTCCAGGCTGTAATGACTGATTCATAAAGMGCAGAACTGTGCTTTGCAAGGTCAGCACCAGCAACATTATTACTGTGTGCATAGTTTATAATTCCAACACTCTTGTTTTAAACTCTGAGCACAGAGGGATGCAGCGTTTGTTAATTGGAAATCTCCCAGTCTCTTCTTTTTTGTGATGTATTATTAAAAAGCAAGCATTCTTTCTTGTATGAAACGGGAAACAGGTCTTATTTGCATTGTATTTTCAAAATGGATTATGGTCAGTTAAGCTGATTCATTACTGATCATGACTAAGTGCTTTTGTGACAGTAGGAAAAAAGTTGAAGTATCATTTTAGTGCTTCAGCTTCCAACCACTTTTTTTTTTCCCAACAGTATTGCAAGGAAATTAAAACTATTCTGCTACACATGCCAGGAAAGAATTTCAAAATTCTCAGAAAGGTGTCAGCAGATATAAATCCTCAGTGTAGCTATAATCACTATTACATGTCTCTCTCCCTATTTCTCCCTATGCACATAATATATGTAAATATATATAAATATACACTGTCTACAAAAAACAGAGTATATGCACTGGATCTACATACTGTAGACGTACTTTCATTATATAACTCAATAGTAATTCAATAAATGTGCAACCTTTAAAACATTTTGATAACTTAAAGATACACATTGAAGAGCTAATCTGAAATATCAATCTTATTTTCCTTCAAATGGGGCAATGATCCTGCCCACGTAGTACAAGCAGAGAACAGTGTCACTTAGTGTTGCTGCAGAGTCTCAGTGTATCTCTCTAGAGATAACAAAACAGAAATTGTGAGAAAGGTTTTAAATTCCAGGTAGCTAGTTCACACTCATGGGGTGGATCATTAGGATCATTAGGAAATGGTCCAAAGTGTTCCTCTTGGTTCACAGGCATTGAACTGTCTTAGTTGGCTTTGTGATGAGGTTTGGCATCCACAGATTTTATGGGTCAGTTTATTTGGCCCTTCCTTAGTWTAACAGATACCACATTTTCCTGGATCATCAGTGTATTAGTTGCATCCAAGAAGTTGCATTAATCTACTAGTTTATGGCTCATAAACATATGGTTTATAGTGGGAATATAAAGGATACTTGCATTTCTGAACTTTAGGCTTAGGAACCTGCATATCCCTCATTTGCCACAGGGTGGAAACAATCTCAGGAACTTACCTCAATAATATAGTTTCAATAGTTCAAATTTAGCAGTTAAATACCATATGATACACATATAAATATAGCTGATGTGGAAATGGAGATGATGTGCTCTGAACTGAGCACATAATATGGTTTTAAATAACTGTCTGAATGCTTCTTTTTAGTCAAGGAAACAGCATGGGTCCTTAGGTGCTGTTCTGATCTAGGTATTTCAATCATATACTAGTCCTATATTTTATAATTCTAGCAAGATTTGCTTTTCTTTAATAAATGAGAAAACTATATATAGACACACTTATCTCCCACTAGATCTTTGGCAAATTATGACATAAACTTAATTTGAATTAATATGAATTCAGGCCAGAAGTTTTCTCTCCTAGATCATTAGTTTGGCAATATTTTCCAATGATCAAAGATAGCTACCTGTTTAAACTGATGAATGGAAGGGATTGCATAAGACATATTCCTTTTGTCACTAGTGAATGAACAGAAGAATCTACCAAATGCTCCTATTCCTTCCTACTTAAGGAATAAGTAAATTCATTTGACTCAAAAGGCAGTGTTTTGTGCAATACTGTAGTTTCCTGTTGACAAGTCAAGCAAGCCATCTCTATGTTCTCATTTCTCTTCCTCCTTGCAAAAGTAGATTTGTCTTCCCTAGAGATGCCATTCCAGAAATTTCAGTGTTTTAATGTTAATATTAGAATGAAAGACATTTAAGGCTGCAACAAAAATTGATCTAAAGCCATGAAATTTCATCTGAAAGGGGTTGCAAATTCCAGGTGGCAAGGGACCACACACTCAGTCTTGGATAAGGTATCACAAGATTTATTTATATTGCACGAGACATCAAGGACTTCCAGAGGTTAGTAAGAGAAAAATGAGGAAACAAGTAAAATAAGCTACAAAGCACTCTACTGGCTAACCCACGTGTGGTAACATACCTCAATCACCACAGAGGAGAGGGCAAGCATTGGTGACAGGAGGCAGCCACCTGAGTCCCCACTCAGTAGGGGTTTCAGTTGTATGTCCCCATTGCCAAAGTGGTTCCTTCTCCCCAGACACCACTGCSCATACCTCACTGTTATAAGCTGTGATAAAAGAAGCCCATGTGGCAGCAATTGCATTTGTAGCTTTTCCACCTGAAAAGAGGAAGTTCTCTTGGCCAAAGCTGCTTCTGCATCTCAAATGACAAGTTCTCGAAACAATTCTTTCTACATCCATCTACTCCAGTCATGATGACATGAGATAAAGACTCATGACACTCAATCAATCAATCACTCCCATCTGGTACCGCGCTAAACCTGACATACACCCATTCCAGCTCAGCCTATTTGTGTCTTTTTATCCACTGCTCTCACTGTGTATTTTCTTTCTTTCTTTTACATGACATTGGAAGAGTAAAGGATTTTTAAGATGAGAATCACATTCAGTTTATATTTCAGAGTTTGACATTTTTAGTACTTCAGTGGGGTTTAGGAGAGAGGAGAACTTGCTCCTCACTGAGCAAGAACACCAAATTAGTAGCAAGTAGGCTAATTAGAGCCTTTAAATTAAAAACTGACTTTGGGAATCCTCATTTTTAGGCCCATTCCTACTTCAAGGATGTCTTGCAATATTTTCTCACCAGTGCTATTCAAACCTTGCAGCACTTGCAGTACTGGGAACCCTCAAGCCAATGTGCTSCTTTTGTCACTTGGAGAGCTGTACTGACTGGACTCATGCAGAGTAGACTCAGATCTTGTGAGTAATTGACAGCAGAAAGACATGTGYTGGAAAATGCTTCTTTACCACTTTCCCATTCCCCTCTAGATATGTCATATTTCTTACTGGGCAGATTTTCAAATACATACACAGCATAAACACATTCCGCGTTTCTTCAATTCACTGCACTGCAATTAATCAGATTCAGTTTGGTACCTAGAAGCTGGGGAAGGCTGAYGGGCCCTTCTGTTTAGGACCAGGTAACTGTTTGCATTCCTCAGTCTTGTAAAGCGAAAAAAAAAGAACCATGAAATGTCATTAATAAAGTCTTCAGTATTTTGTCTTACAGGTGTCAGCTGTTCTCAAGCAATCAGTCATATAAAACCAGTACTGAAATACAACTGTTGCAGAATACAAGTGAGGACCATGGAATTAGCTTCAGCTAAGACCACAGCAAATGTCCTACAATTCACAGCAAAGTGAAGAAATTGCTAAAAACTTCAAAGTCATAATTCATTGGAGTGTCTGGGTTTTAGACTGGTCTTCTGCCTGAGTCCTTTTCAAGGCATGTGTGGTACTTAAGATGCATTTGCACTTTGTTTGCTGGAGTTATAATTCAAAGTGAAACTTTCTTTAAGTACCATCTTCARAAAATTAGCTTTTTTTAGACAGGATTTAAAGGTGAGCTTGAACCTCAAGTCAAAGAGAAATATCCAAGAAAAAAACAGTGTGGGAGGGATAATGGCCCAGAAGCACTATGATGTCCTTTAAGGTTTCACGTAAAGGAGATAGTAGACGGATCCTAAATACTTCCTAACACTTCTACATAGAAATATATTATAGTTGACCATGATGTGATATTTGCATGACTGGGCACTGTGACTCTGTGCCCTTGGCAGATGTAATTTGTTGAACAGCTGTATTTTTGTCTTCTGTTATATCATTGAACAACTTGGTGGCAGCATTCAAGAGTCCTTTCCTCAGGCTTCAGATGTGATGGTCTGATCTGTCTCAACAGGAAGCAATTCATAGTTAAATGTAGAGTGATAATTTATATTTTCCAGGCTACTCATTCTGGATATCTTGCAAGATAAGCTGTAAAGAATAGAACTGACCAACTGTGTGGCAATGGCAGTTTCACCTCACAGGAGGTAGAAAGTTGGACTCATCTGTAACAACAGGAATCCTACTGCTTAATYATAAAGGAGTGCCTCTGAGGTTGGCAGCATATCAAGCCATATAGGAGCCTAAAGGAGAAGGATTAAATCCAGAAGGAGGGACCAATTCTGCCACCATATCACTTTTAGATAGCTTATTCTGCAACTGCTTTCTAGCGCTTGGAAGAATACTGGAGCTGGAAGTCTCAGCATTATACCAGCAAAATTCATACAGGTTGTCTGAAGAGCTTCCTAAAATAACTGGRAAATGTTATCATGGTCAGGGATACAATTTATATTACAATATTCTGAGTGTGCACCTCTGGACTGGGAAGGAACTTTACTGTTTTCTAGTAAATATGAACCCAGCTAGGAGTCTCCACAGACATTCTGATTGCATAAATGGGGATGAATTCATCCCTTTTCCCCTCCATTAGTAATTCAATTTGTATCAGGAAAAGCCAAACAAAAAAGAAGAGTAAAAGCCCCTATGGTGGAGAGCAAAGGATTCTCTGTAAATCCTCTATCTGAAATGAACAGACTCTAGCTGAAAACGGCAGCACCCTCCAGCAAACTGTTGGAAGTTTAAAGCTGCAGCTCAGAAAACAAAGCTATAATTGTTCCCAACAGTAGCAACACATGCTACAGCTAGCAATCACCTGAACCATCTGCTCCTTCAAGTAGCAGCTCTTAACACTGGCATGTGATGGAAAGATCCCCCTTCTTCAGGCAAAGAACTAATTCACATCAGAAAATTACAATAAAAATCAAGTGGTTTTTAATATGCAGAAGATGCAACAGCAGGATTATCCAGAGAAAATACAGAGATAGAAATTGCGCCAGCCATGAATGTCTTTGCAACACAAGCCCAGTCCTGTTTCGCACAAAAGCTGACAAAACTGATAAGCACATTTTCTCCTTATAGTCAGAATTTATAACCTGGAGTGGCTGTTATAATGGAAAAGTAAATGATCTTCTAATACTCAAATCAATCTTGTGAGAAATAAGCTGAATAATGAGTTACAATTGCAAGAGATGAAATTAAGACAAGAACAGTTAAATAAGGATCTAAAGGAACAGATAACATTTTGCATGGTGTTGGGAACCTAAATTAGATTTTAAAATATATGCAGAGACAGAGAAAGAAGGGGAAAAATAAGGACTTGGGGCAGAGACCTCAGATAAAGTTGAGCCTTTTGATCAGAAATAATCAGAAGCAATATCAAATTGACATTATATGAGTAAAAAAAGCTCCACTTCAAATAGGATTTTTCATGCAACTACTTTTTAGAACTTGAGAGATAGATGAGGATTTCCATTTACAATATAAAATACTCCAGAATGTTACCAACTCAAATCAATTTGTTGCAGATGTGATTAGAAATTGTCTCTAAGAACATGGCAAAGCGCAAGATGTAGAACCAAGTTAATTACATTTCATTCACACTGAACCGCTTGGTGCCTCACACTCATGGATGGACTTCACCCTCTTACCCTCAATGAGGGAGGTAAGTATTATCCCCATTTTAAAAGCAGAGAATGAAACAATTGGTTTCCGTAAAATCACCTAGAAGAGTAACAACCAACCAAAAGTCTTTATACTGGAGGAATGGGGTATAAGATCCTGAATTCTAGAGATCAGACTCCTTAGTGTTGGTCATTATGAGTTTAGGTACCACGGCCCTTGTTTTCAATCCAGATTAACAAACCTTTGATCCTAAAGCTCTACATAAAGTTGGAGCCCATAAGAATGGATATGTCTACTGTGTGACCATTTCACTAATTATCCTAGCTTTCTATTCAAAGAGTAGAAATGGGTGCTGCAAGGATATGATTCTCTGTTTAGGTTGTTTTAATTATACCCAGCAAGAATACAAATGAATGCAGTGCTAGGAAAACACAGGAGGAAAAAATGCATTGAATCAGATCATTTGTATTGTGTCTAGAGGGTGGGGAGGAAGTAGGAGGGGGAAGCATTGTACCTCTTGAGGGCATCACATAGTGCTTGATGACAATTATCTTACGGGTCCTATCTCTTCACAGTTTAAAATAAAAGTAACAGAAAAGTTAGGAAGAATCTTTAAAAAGTCTCTTCTGCATTAATAGAGAATGAGGATGACATAATATATCTTTATTATGGTTTAATATTTATTTACCTATTTATCTACTTTCTCTCTCAGAGGATTTTAAAGGAATCTCTCAAGTTATCAGGCATCTTGGTACTAATTTCAATGATTCTGTCATGCAGGCTATATGACAGAGAAATTGTGAGGGGAACAGAAACTTACCTTGACAAGGCACCAATAAGAGACTGTAAAGAGGGATTTAGCTAAATAGAAATCTCAAATTTCAGACTGTTTCTGACATTAAGTTCATCATACCTGCTTTAAATTTTCAAAATAATACTTTGTATTCATAAAATGTGAAGAAATGYTTCTTAAAAATGTAATATGAAATGACAAAGAGAAACTGTGAGAGACCTCCATGTAGTTCACTCCTATCTGACTGGGACTTCACTGTTTTCCCTGGGGAACCATTGATATAGAAGAGCCCTACCTAATATTTCCCGTGTTGTTTAGCACTGGGCTTTCTTTAACTTCATCTGGCATTAGATGCATTCCTTCTAGCACAGCCTTGATTGTCATGCACAACCTRAAAGATGTTGGCATAATCAAGCTTTCATATAATCAAGGGAATGTTTAAAGTATTAAATGCATACCAAGAGACATGATTGTGTAACAGCTACCAGGCAGTTACAGATCATTGGCTTTGGAAAATCAAGGAAGGGAACAAATCTTTTATTTCATGTTATTATTATTTCAATGACATTTTGTAATGCAACGAAAGCCCCATAAAAAATAATTAAAGATATCTTTATCTTTATTGTATTGCTCTCTTCAATTATTTTCACAGCATCTGGAGAGTATCTCCCGGCTGAGGATGATTATTAAAAATAAAAATACTTTGTAAATAATAAAACATTCCTTTATGGCTCTCTTTTCATAAATTGTACATGAATCTCTTAGCACAATGTGAGGAAAAAAATAGCATGATGTAAATGGGAAACTGAGGCATGAGAAAACAGCTGTTTCCCTACAAGTTAGTGGCCGTAGTGCCACCATATAGAAGAATGATGGAATATGGAATGATTAGGATACAATCATTCTTGAAGTGAGTCTGTTGTCAATATCAATGACAGTGCTAAATTATGTAAGTCTGAAGACTTAAGTCATTCTCACTAAAAAAAATAAAAAAAAATAAATTAAAAAAAACCCCTAATTCTTGCTGGCTGTTAAATCAGTACTCAAGAGTCTTTGTAACACTGGATGAAACGTCTCRAGTCATGGGACTCAAATGACCCATGAGATTCAGGAGAGGATTCAGATTTCATATTAAGAATAAGGCTTGTTAGGTACRATCTGCTCATAGCCCAAAATCATATAATGGTTGTTTACCAGTCAGCTAGGTTTTACTGTAGCTGATGACCATGATTTTAAATTACAAATATGCCAATAGATGAAAATGTCTTTTAGGTGTGAAGGCAAAAAAAGCAGTTCATGAGAAGTGGAAGATCTTGGGAATCAAAAAGAAAAGAAACCTCTGCAATGTAAATGATATTCTATATGTGGCTTGAGAGCATGAAAGGGAGAGAAATACACCTGCTCTACAAAATAAATGCTCTTCACTGGAAAAAAAAAATCAATGTATATAAATTAAGGCCAGTATAAATGACTTGGGGATTATGACATTAAACTTTCACATTTTTTTCACAAATGTCTAGTTTTGTTATTTTTTTTTATTTCATTAAAAATTTTAGCTGGGGAGAAGAAATAGTAATATCACACTACAATGGACAATATTAAGCTCTGTGAGCTCCGAGATCTGTTCCTGATCCCACCAAATATTATTTCTGTGGTGTTATGCAGTTTCCTATTGTCAACCTTTTTTACATTCCTGTCGAGGCATATTGCTGATAGGTAAGACATACACACTTGTAAGACATCCAGTCCCTGCTCTGAAGAATTTGTTATCTCAGTAAAAAGAGGTGAAAGTGCAAGATCAAGGTCACCCATGAGGTACAGGAGGAATTTTAATCTAAGTCACTGCTAGCCCACCAAGGCCCAGATAATGTTCTCCTGAATGTGGTTATATCCAGCTCATGCTAATACTGAGCAGGGTTCAGAATTTATAATGAACTTCACAGAAATGACTCAATGACTATGACAATGAACTTCACAGAAATGACTAGCAACTAACAGAGTTTAGAGATATATGTTCCAATTCAAACAATCAAGGACTATGGGATGTCCTTAAAAACCTTGTCTGCAAAGGTAAATTTCAGCTTGAATGTGTGCTCCTGCCGAAACAGATAACAAYAGGGCACGCTGATATCAGTGGGTTGTGTGAATGTTCAGGGAAAGCTCACCACTACTTTTAGTCTCTGAATGTTGGAAGCTTCAGAAAAACTTCCAGTAGAAGAATGAGTAAAGAGTAAATATGGGTAGATCTTTACCTTCATCTTAGAGAAAAGGGAGATTAAATTTTGAGAAATTTCATGAACTATYATTGTCTATCTAGGGTAAAGTAGATTTTAACTTCTAGGGCTTTTTAAGTTAGTTATTTAGTRTTTTGTTTTGTTTTGTTTTACAACACCGAATGCAATCCAGGAAAGCAAAGTAAAGCAACTTGTAACTTGGAAATTCTTCCAGGTGTTGCTATTTTCTGTTGGTATAGCAGAAAATATTTTTTTTTCCCAAAACAAAATGTCTAATATTATAGGTGCAGTGATGCCTTGATTCTCTTTTATTTCTACAGAAATTTTATTTACCATCCTCTCTTTTTCTTTCCCTCTCACAACCTATGAAATATTTTAATAAAATGATAAATATAATTTTCATTTCACTTCAGTCTCATATATTTCACAAGAGAAAAGGTTAGGAGCAGTTCTGCAGCATATTGCATCATAAATATTAATTTATGTATTTTATTTGTACTGCAAGACTATGGTCTGCATTGAACTTGACAGAACTCACTAGGTTCTTTTTAAAGAAAGGGCTAATGCCAAAAAAYGGTGTAGGACTCTACTAGAATGCTGCTTATGACATTGTTTATATTCTATTATTAGTTGTAACAGTCATGACTTCAGCCTTCCTATCCCCTCCTTCAGATAGATGCATTTTTCACCCCTCAGCCATGCAATTAAAATACTATAGGGCAGGGCTAGTCTTAGAGCATCCATCTCTATTTCCCTTTGTTGCAGCAGGAGGTGGTAGAAATCACTTTACAAAAATTTAACATTAGCTTACTGTGGAGAAACATTCAAAACGTCCCTGGGTGTGATCCTGTGCCATGTGCTCTAGGTGCTCCTTCCCCGCTTGAGCAGGAGGTTTGGACTAGATGATCCCTAAAGGTCCCTTCCAGCCTCAACCATTGTGTCTGTGTGTGTGTGTATGTGAGAGGGAGGAGTCCACAGCAGATGATGTGTGTGAAATTTGAACCCTTGGCATGATCCAGCCTCATACTTTCAACCAAAGCAGAATATGCTGTTGTTCAGTGTAGCCTTGCAGGAAAAAACTCTTAATTTAAGAATAGAAAGAAAGCAATTCTACACAGATCTTGAGAATCAATCAATAGTGTCCTTCAGTTTCTGTCTACAGCTGTAGGCAGATAACTGCAATAACTCCTGAACTGTAAGTGACATTACACAGATTTGAGGATAGGTGAAATGATTCCATTATATGTACAATTCTCTTGAATTCTTTAGAATGAAAGGTATTAGGTAGATCTGTGACTACACCCACATACATAACTAAGCATTAGTAAAGCAATCAAAATTCCTGATGAAATAAAGAAAAAGGTAAAAGCAACAGAAATCTCTGAGGTTTCAAAGGGAGAAAAATTCAGATGACTCTAATGTGATAATTATAATTTGCTACTATTGCTGAAGAATCAACCAGAGGGGAAAAAAGGCACAAGAAAAGGTCAATGGAGAGAAAAGAAATATGCCCCTAGTATGGTCCCAATGAACAATTGCTTCCCTGAACAGCAATTAGAGCAATGGTTTTCTATTCAGCTTATTCACTCCGTCTTATCACTCAAGAAAAGGGAAATAAATCAGGTTGTTGCCTGACCTTTAAAAAACACTGGTTCCCTGTGAATCATCCTGCCACTGACACCATTTGATCGTCTTCTGAAGTCTCTTTCAATATATTCAGTAGCTGGCAATTACAGATCTGTGAGTCTTGAGTCTTCATGAAGCAGCCTTATTCCTTGCTTTTAAGGTAAATAAAATACAGCTATTGGAACAAACTGGAAGATAAATTTATCATTATATCCACCGAGCTCACAGAGAGAAAATCATTAACCTGAATGAGATCTACATGAGTCTATATGTGAGAACTCAACTTTTTTTTTTTTTTTTTTTAATATTAAAGCCTTTTGTTTCTTTCTCTTTCCAGTTATTTTTAACCTGTTGTACTGGCTCCTGCAAAGTTAGAGAAAAAATGACCAACCACTAGAAGAAATTCTCTATGCATTTATAGTTTGAGATGACTCATAGAGGTCTAGATATCTCTGATGAAAAAGAATGTTCCCACAGACATCCAAGAGATGTATGGAAAAATCTTCCTCCTGTTCACTTATCCAGTTTGGACAAGGAATYCTGAACTATGGTATTATATTGATATGAAAGACAGAGAATTCTTTAGCTTTGTTGCACCGAATTATACTGTTCGTCATTAGAAGAGCAGACAATGGGAAGAGAAAAAGTTARATTCTGTCCTCATCTTTCTGTCCACTTCTGGTCTACTCCATTTTTGGCCAAAATAGACCATTCAGAGAAATAAATGTGTGTTATTAAATTTAATAGATGTTTTGACCTAGAATTTATTGCCTTATCTGGACTGGAGAAAGTAAGGAAAAATATTTGCTTTTCCTGCTTTTCCTGCATAATGTACTCAATATAGCTCAAATTACACCTATATGCCTGACCTGTGTCCAAAACTGTGATCTGCCTTCCAACTTAGCTTAGAGAATCTTCTAATTCTTTACTGACAGTATATGTAACAGAAGTGAAAATAGGATCTTGGGCAATTGAAAATCAAGGAAATGCAATCCTTAAAAGAGCATCAAAATAATAAACAATCTTTTTTTTTACTGTCCTTTGTGGCTAAATTCCTTGAGAACTGGTTCATCTAAATTATCCATTTAGGTTGTTTGGTTCACCAACTCCAAGGCACTGCAAATGGATTAAACAWCATCCTATCACTAGCAAATCTATCACTAAGCAATTTTGACATATCCACTGATAATTTCACTAAAAACCTGTTCTTACTATTATTACTCTTCTATTATTTAGAAATCTTTTCCTCTCTTACAGAGGAAAAGTCCAGTTCATATCCATTTATTCTAATACCCTAGTTTTCCTTTAGTTTAAATAGCTCTTCTTCCTTGGTCTTATTACCTAGGTGTGTTTAGAAACTATATTCCCTCTCTGTTTTGCTTTTGCTAGGTTGTGTAAGGCACTTGCTTCTGGTGCCTCCTAGACAATAAACTGACTATTCTGTTTTTCATATAATAGCTTTTTTTTTGCACTTGTTTTGGGTTGTTTTAGTCTTGAATATGGCTTAAATRTATCCACATTTGTCAGCGTTTTAGAAAAATTTTATTAGGATGACTGGAAACTTTCAATCTCTGGCATGAGTTTAATTGTGGGAATTGAATATTTATTTTATCCTTTTGTCAATGCTGTTCTGTAGTTTAAATAGCTTTCTTCTTTCACTAGTATTCATCCTTCTGTTTATTCATAGGTAGCAATCATCTGATTCCTTAGCTTTTGTTCTGCGAGGTTGAACAGCCTACACTCTTCTACTGTTCTTTCACAAGCGGATATCCATTTTCTTGATGATTTCATGAAGATGTTTTCTTTTGCCCTGGTCTGAATTTATCTTTCTTGCAGGTGTTGAGTCTCACAGTATTTCAAACAACAYCCCTCCAACTTTTGTACTCACACTCTCATATGTCTCCTGATACATCTATATTGTACTTCTTAATGACCTCATGATACTGGTGGCTCACAGCCACTTTGAGACTTACAGCCATAGCAAGATTGTTTTCCTCTTCATTCAATTCTGGCTAACGGGATCCCATTGCTTGGCAGAAATTCTTGCTGTGTACTCYTGAGCACATGATACTGAACTTAAGCAGAAGCTTTTTGCCCCATTTCTATTACCCTGAATCTTATGCTGTCTGATTTTTCATGTCCAGTCTTTCAAAGAAGAGTTCTAGAGTTGGTATCTCTTGTGTTTCTGTCAWCACTGAATTTCATAAGCTCTTCTTGTTCTGTTCCATGATCAGGATGATTCACAAAATACTAAGTTAGATAGGATGGATACTAAATTAGACTAAATAAGACCAATTTAGGAGAAAATCTGTTAGTGATTGCTCTACAGCAGAGCAATTAATCTTCTAATACGACCACATTTTATCTGTTTTCATTCACCTTCTCTTTAATAATTTCATGATTTTTAACGATCCATATTTTCTTGTGGAAAACTGGTAATTTCTCCCACAGTACTGTATTTGAAGTCACTTACTGAAGTCTGCATAGATAGGATCAGCTCTGCTTCCCTTGTACAGAAGAAAATATTTTTTTTTATCATACTAAGATAAAAATCAGATTAGTCTGGCCCTATCTTCCTTTCACAAACCCATGTAGTATTTATTTCACAATTTCTTCAATGTTTATTTCTCTCTGAATTCTTAAGATATTTCTGAGGTTAGGCCCATGTAGTCTCTGCTTCCCGGAGCTCTCCTCTCTTCTTTCTACATAAAGGCTTTSTCTTCTTTCCAATTTTAATGTGCCATTTCCAGTTTGAATGGCAGATTAAAAGTTCTTTCTTCCTAATGCAGATTTTGTGTGCCAGTTTTCTCCCAGTTCTGCAAYGGAGATGATCTGCTCCTCTTGACTTGAAAGGTTTGAATTACTTTGAATTTAGCTTCCTCTCATGTTTAATTTCTGTTTCCAAACTCTCATTCTCATTACCTATTCGATCTTTACCTTCATGTACAATATCATCAGCTTTATTTAAARTTTTATTTATCCAGAGTCCTCTTCCTCCTGACAGCTTATATGCAAATTTCCTATTTTCAATTTTCCAATCCTACTAAAATCCAGTTCCAATATCCAATTTTCAAATTTTCAAATTACATCCAAATTTCTTAAAAAAGGAAATCCTTTTTTTTCCATTCAGCCAGTTTTCTTCATTTACACCATGACGACAGATTTTAAGAATGAACTTTTCTTTGTAGTGCAATATTTTTAAACACGTACCAAATCCTACTTAAAACCTCTTGAGGGATGTCTGCCTTCTGAAATGCTCCTGTCTGCCTGGATTTCCCTAAGTTGTATCTTTACAAGAAGAACAGAAGATATTGCCTCTTCTCACTCAAATACAGTCCTCACAGTGCTAACTCAGAAGGCTTATGTTATAATAAAGAAAGATCCCAGGAAATCAATGCTAATGGCATTTTTTCCCAGTTTTAGAAAAAGACTTCTGTTCTCATGATATGCAAATAATGGAAGTTTTGAATTCACTGCCATATGGCAAGAAAATAAATGAATAAAAGTAACTGGTTCTGGTTTATGAAAACTTTTGTGTTGTTGCTGTTGTTCTTTTTCACTCCAGCAATACTTAAATGCTGCCTGGGAAGATGGCCATTTTGTGTTTTGGACTGTGAAGCATACAATGAATGACAATGCCTCTCCAAAAGAGACAATCCTGTGCCACAGGAAGGATCTCCAGCAACTTGAGCAGGATTTGAAATTTTGCTCATGCCTGCTGCTGAATACCAAACACATTCAAGGCTGCTTGTGCTGGGAAAGCATTTTTCCATGCAGGGCTTTTTTTAAAAAAAAAAAAAAAGAAAGGATATAAAAAAACAAAGACAGGTATATGCATGTGTGTAGGAGAAAAAGATAAACTTTCTATACTTTTTAATGGAATGTAATAGTGAGTTTCATTTCTCTACAGGCTTTTTTTTAATCTTATTTTAGCTTCTGTGTCTGCTCATGGTAACTAGATCAAACCAGTGGGAGCTCTAGAGAGTTTTGAGCTCCGYATGGGGCACCAAAGCTGATGGTTTCATCAGCACATTCCTTTCCACTGACAGGACTAGACTGGCTTAGGAAACAGTTTTAATCATCGAGAATTAAAATCCCATCTTACAAACCCTTTTATTTCCTTGAACCTGTAAGTAGCCTGGACATTTAATTATAGAGAAGAAAATAATGTCAAAGACCTATCAGCCTTTGCAATTCCCTATTTCTGTTGATGACTTCCAAGGGATGGAATAATTTATTGGCTATCTGGTATTAGCAGCACATTATTTGATTTCTCGCAGGGTTGYGTATATGCAGATTTTTAGAGAAAAACTTCTGGAGATGGGGAGATACTAGAGATACCATGCAGCGGTGACTGAACACATTTAAATAAGGCTGGTTATAGACTGCATTGCTCCCTATGGACCAGACAATACCTGGTTTGGTTTTACTGGCCCTCTCTCCTCGTTTGTTGAAAATCTATTAATGAGAGCATGTTTTAATTGGTAAGGCATTATCTACACAGCTCATTTAGAGCAGAAGGAAAGGAGATAGCTGAACAAGTTCTTTGTAATATGATATAATAACTCAGAATAATATAAGTAATATAAAATTATAATATAATATAATAATTGTAATAGAAGATATAGTAACTCCGAATAAATCTGCTTATATCTCTTAGCTTATTTTAMAAGAAAAATGTATCTTCAAATCCTTTTGACACTGTCACTATCTGTTTCTCTTTTGCTTAAAATGGTAAGCAGGGGGTCTTAYATTATCACAACGCAATGCTTGGATGCTGCTGTGGTTTGCAAATATTTCCGTACCCAAGCAATTTTATAATGTTTTGTTCTCATAGCCCTTTCAAAAGTCTTCATTTCCAGCCTGTGAGTCAAACTTTACCTGCCTTATTAAAGATGCATCTGGCGCTTTATAGCTTCAGGGAAGGTAAAAGAGAGCAGACACAGAGTTTGTCGGCTGATGGATGTTTTTAACCATCAGTCCTTATTAAGTGGCACTGCCATTTCTATTAAGACAGTCTATCTGTTTGGCACATGAAACCATGAACAGAAATCTCAGCTGTAACTGAACTTATAACCTTGTGATATATAAATCTGTCTCTATAATTCCCAAAGGAAGAGGCTGTGATGGGTATCTCAGTGTCTGCCTCTGTGATACCCCTCATGAGTCCTCATTTTAACTTTGGACCAGTGATATGAACTTCCCAGGTGATTCTATTTCTTGTCTAGTTACAACTTTGGGTGCAGAGTTTCTAGAAATGGCAGAAGCCTTGGATTTTGTTTACTGTATGAAAGCCAGATGAGACATTTCCAGACAGCTGATTTTCAGAAGGCAACCTCCTTTCCCACCTTATGTGAAATGTGTTGTCTTTACTATGTCTCAAGCTGGATATTTAAAGCTGTATGCACCCGAAATCTAAAGTCATTTTTTAAACCATTTGACCATGTAGTTGGAGTTTTCTCAAATGTGCTTCCACTGCAACTTCTTTTGCAAAAGAACATTTAGTCACAGCCGTTGGAAGATGTATGYGATAAAACTATTCTCCTAATCAATTGCTGAGTTGGTATTTGGGTTAGACTGAGTGCTGCAAAACCAGTTTGAATTAATACATTCTGAACAGCAGGGTAGTGCAGTTAGTAGTTTTTATAGTCCTCCCAGTCCTCGCCTACTCCTTTGAGCAACTGGGATCTCATCAGCAGGGCAATTAACTGACTTCATCTACATTTCAGTGTGTTTTGCTGAGTCAAAGCAATAGTTCAGCATAGGACCTTCCAGAGAAATGACCACAGATTAAGTAGTTTTGATAGTCAAAAACAGTCTCCACATCCTATGGATTCAGACATTGCCTAAATGTATATAAATAAGTCTGCTGTGTACAGAGTACATAAATACTCTGTACATAAGTATGGAATACTATAAAATTACATAAATAGTCTATGGTGTTTTATTTGCCACTAACATAATGCTCTGTGCCTTCTGCTATGACTACTTGGCTACCTCCTTACTTGTCCAAGCTCTAATAGGAAGATGTCACCTGGGCAAAACTACTGAACTGGTCCATGAATAAAACAGAGAAGCATAAGGATTAATCARATGTTAGGATTAGTGTCACTGTCAGATCATGCCAAAGTGAATAATTTCTGAAGTCTACCCCTGATGTCAGTGACAATTGATAAGTTCTAAGCAGGAGAGCTATTTGGCGTGCAGGACARTTTACATGTCAACCAGTGATAGTCTTATTTGTCCACACTATAACTTACCCCAAAGCACTGAAATTCATTAAAATCCATCTACTCTCTGCGTTGTTGATATGATGCAAGCTGATGTAGATTGACACTCCACACCAGGGAAATGGAAGAATCAATTGAAAGATTCAACTTACTSTCATTGCAGAGGCCTACACCATGCCCTCTTCAGTGTACTGAAGGAAGGACTAGCCATGTTGTAAGTATTCCATAGGAAATTGGCAAGTTGGATTCAGCACTCCTGTTCCTAGCTCAGCCTATGGAGTTTCTKCAGTGATCCTTATCCAGAATTACAAGATGTAAATGAAAATAATTAAAGCTCTCCCCAGTTTTCAAGGGGRGACATCTTAGTTGGTATAAAATGAACAACTTTTGTGAAGGATGAATGAAAACATAGATAGCAGATAAAATATTGGCAGATGAAAATTGTCCAGTGGTGTAATACTGAAAAGCAGAGCACTGAACAACATGTTCATGCCACCCACACACTAGATTAGAAGAAGTATGAGAATTAAAACAACAACAACAACAACAAAAATCTGAGTGTAAATATCTGTAACAAATTCCTCTGACACTGATATGTTAGTCAAGGTAACTTTTTGGCAATAAATCATATTTCCAAAGAACTGAATTTCTTGCACTTGTGCTGTTTATGTGCTGCCTATCATCATGGCAAAGCAAGGGTTAAATTCAGACTCTAGTATCTTTGGTGCAGGGTTTTCTGACCAAACATGTATGTTGCCTTTTAGCTAGTCCACCTTCCTAGCATTTCCCTGTAGCAGGAAATGCTGAAATGTTGCACACCCAGGAAAAAAATTACCTGAGAAAACTCTAGAGCCTGTAAAAGCAGGAAGAGTGGTTCAAAGCTGTCAGGGCTTCACTGAATACGGATCTGTACACAGACCTGTGCTTTTCATTCTCAGATATCTATTCTATTGTATTCACCTGTGGTGAGCAAAAAACTGTAATTTTGTGAAAAATCAAAGAAATTATGCCAGTTGTTTTCACTCCTGTTAAAGCTCAATTTTATTTTATTTTATCCAGTGCATTGTTTCAGAGATGACTGTCCTGTCCTTCATGTGGATTTTGCCTCCAGCCAGGACCATTTAGTTCTAACAAATATACCACTTTATGCAACAAATACCTACAGCTTATTACCCATTGCTGGCTGCATAAAATTACAGGCTGTCAGTGAATGTTAGATGAATCCATCTGGAGAAGATAAAACACCACAAATGAAAGTGGGCTTAACATTCCCTCTAAATTGTCTTTAAAGGATGAAAGGAAGGAAGGGAGAAGTGAAAAGGGAAAAAAAAAAAAAAAGAAAAAAAGCTCTAACACTGATTGCTCTCTTTCTCTTCATGCAAACCAGGGAAGAGGAAAAGAGCTATTGGATAGTGCATACAGCTTCCCCACTGTTTCAGAACGATATTTCTCAGGAGCTTGTTCATTTGAGGTCGGTCTCCCCTGCCCAAAGGTGGTGCCCCTTCTATTACATATTACAGGATACTGCTCTTGTCTTTTAGTACGACAAAAGACAAAGGAGAAGAAGCACAGAAAAATAACAACAAACTGGGTCTGACTGTAAGCAAAAAGTGTTAATGTTTCTGGGGAAAAAAAAAATCCCTTTTCACAAGGTTTATAGGAAAATCATAGAATCGTAGAATCGTTAAGGTTGGAAGGGACCTTTAGAAATCACCTAGTCCAACCTCACTGCACACGTAGGGTCACCTAGAGCACGTAGCACAGGGTTGTGTCCAAGTGGGTTTAAAGATCTSCAGAGAAGGAGAMTCCACAGTCTCCCTGGACAGCCTGTTCCAGGGCWCAGTCACCCTCACTGTCAAGGGTCCAAGGGTCACCCTCCATGACATCCCATATTCAAGCCCCTAACAGGCAGCAAAGCTCTCTGGACAAGGGGTCGGGTCTGCAGATTGGTGTCTGTGCCCCGCAGCAGGGAGTCTCCCACTACAATCACGTGTCACTTCTTCYCGGTGCTCCATTTCTCCTTAGCAGAAGCGGCCTTAAGCTGCAGCCTTGACTGCCCCACCACAGACAACYCCCAATTTGTCTGACCCTCAACTTCCAGGACCTCATACCTGTTGAACGGTTCTGGAGAGGGTTCTCCTGCCACCTCGTCTTTCCAGTCTTGTTCATCTCAATTTTGTTAATTCTRCCCCCTCCACCCTATGGCAAGAGGGTAGGGAGTCCTCAGATTGATGTGGGGAGTTGTCTGGGTGCACTTTCTGGGACAATGGCAGAGYGTGGCTCCACCAGTCTATTTCTTTGTCACATTCTCTGATGGCCCTCAGCCTTTCCAACTTCTTCTTCAGCTCCACCACCAGGCTAAGCAGGTCATCCATCTGCTCAGGTGTCATTTCCAGACTTCTCACTGAGACCATGGAGAGAGTTCTTTTCCTGAGGAAGGGGGAGAGTCCCTGCACCCTGCCCGTGCAAACTGTGCTGCGCTAACTGCCTCTCCACGCTCTGTTTGCTCGCTCTGGTGGCCACGCTCCCTGCGGGCAGCTCTTGTCCCCACTAAGTCAGAACTGGCTCTGGGCCAAGGCTCGGAGCTGCCCACGTGGGATTGGTGCTGGGACTGCCTCTCGCTCCYTGCGCTTTCCTGCTCCATGGYTTTTGCCGCAGTTTGTGCTCCTCCAGGCAAGGTGCTCCAGCGCCAGTGTCCGCTCCAGAGCCCTTCCCTTTGGAATAGGAGAGCCCTTCAAAAGCCTTTTGAAGCTCTGGAGCCCTTCAAAAGTAGGACAAACTAAGAAAAATAAGCTTGCTTAGGACCCCAGTTCTACTCCCATTCCTGTCAGTAAGTCTGAATCTACTGATTAATGAATATTAATATCCTTTAATACCCCTTTGGAGGCATAAACAGACAATACAATTTTCTTAAATTATATTTACCTCCACCTCAAGAGCCTTTTACACAAGGGAACTAAAGTAAGGTAATGCTCTAGCATGATAAACAGTCTAGTACAATGTAAATTTTCATATTTACTATGGGGATGAAGAATGGGATATTTGGAATAGAACTTTCAAGAATCTGAATTAAGCCATTAAGCCTATGATGTTCACTCTGTAGTCATCAAAACCATAAGACTGTCTAGTTGCAGGTGCATTAGCAAACACTCAATTTTATTTCATCTAGATATTTTAAGCCGTGCTGCTTGTTTTTCTGTTTTATGCAAATGAAGATGGAGGAAATTTTTTTTTTTTTTGCTTAGAGACTCATGGATAGGAAGCAGCTCTGAGGTGTAAAAGTGTAACTCCGATTCTTGTAGGTGAAGATCATTTTTCTACTCTATAATCATTTTATTTTCCTTCTCCTCCTGCCTGCACCACCTTTTTCTATTTTATAGCTTTCTTTCTTATGCTATGGACAAGGACGAAAAAATCATTTTAGGAATCTAGAAAAGCTAGTTGATAATATCTATTCAAAATATTTTTATTTAGCATACGCTTTTATTTAGCATGCGTTAAATAAAAACAATCAAAATAAATAAAATGATGAAATGTATGTGATTCCTCTCTACTGGGTATGTGAAGACGGTAAGTGTGCAAGTCATGCCAAACTCACTTCAAGAAAAATAGATACATTATAATTAACCCAGGGCTCTTCTCTTGAAACCAACAATTTTGTCTTTTGACAAATGACAGATTAAGAGTGAGCCCAAAAGACACATTTGAATCCCTTTAACAGGCTGGTAAAAAAATCATAATTGAAAAAACTTTTTAAAAGTATGCATATTTTAATTCCAGTGCATGTGATAAAGGAATTGTGGAGACCACATAAACCTTCCTTTCAAAATAATCATTCTAGAAGCAGATTTATTTTTTTTACAGTTGACTAATACTCTCTCCAAATGGGAGGTGATGTTAGGTGGCAGGAAGAGGATTATCTGTTATTCAGRCAAGGGTATGAGTATAGGAGGAGGCGGAATAGGAGGAGTGTGTGGGTACAAGTGACAGAGATYGTACAAATAGCATCATGGACACTCCAGTGCAAGGATTAGCACTGAGATGAGAACTAAGGAAGCTGGAAGCAAATCCTTTCTGTGCTGCTGACCCCCAATGCACCCCAGGTCCCCCATGACAGCAGATACTTTATCTAGAGCACCTGCTAGCTGTAGCAGCAGGGAAGTTGGGAAAAGCTTCTGAATTTTCAAGGAACATACTAAAAATGGCCTTTTTTAACTAGATCTTCCCGCAAGTAATCAATGGATATGAAAGCAAAAGTAAACCACATTTCTTGAGCAGCTGTGGTTTCAGATACTTGTTCTGCAGCCAYTTGGATCACAGGAGCTAGTTCCCCAGATAGCCCAAGTAGGGAGAGGAATGAATCACCTTCATAGGGAACCATAAGTGCTCCTTATTTCCTGGAGAAATATCCTCTGTTTCATGTCAGAATTTGTCACAGTTCTGAAAAATGAGAGCTGTAAAGTTTTGCTGTAATGCTTCCTAGCACCAGAGCTGAAGAAAAGGTACAGGTGGCAGGCCTGATCCTGCATCTCACTGAACATCACATCTACCCCAGCACAGCTCCCTYAAGGCAGTGGAGCCTACCACAGGAAGCAGTCACATACTCGAGTGGAGAAATATATCTTCTGTGTTTCCAGTGAAGATCTGGTGTCTAATCTGACCAAGCCAGATGACAAAGGATGATGTTATTTTTATCTCACCTCATGCTTTAGGAATAAGCCCCCTTGAAAGATCTGAAACATCAACYAAACAGACTCTATTCATACCTATTTGATTTACTTACTGGAAAAAACATAGTATAGGACCAGCCTGAGTAAAAATACAATGCAGCAAAGAACAGAAGTGGCCAAGAGCAATCTGTTCCTGATAAGCAGTGGAAGCATTGAGGCATGAATATATACTATATTCCATACTCCATTGATTCAACTTGTCTTCAACAWGTATTACTAATAATGCTCCCAGGAAATTTCTCTCTTTTCCTCCTGTGATCGAAGAGGTCAGATGCTTTACATAGTAACGTAGGTAACTGGAACCTATATCAAGTGTCTATAGTAGAGCTTACTCTAAGAAATCTATTCTACAGAATACAATAAAAATACTGTTTAACTCAAGTAGCAGACATTTAACTAGCTGACTTGTATGCTCCCTTCTCACTTTCAATAGCCCAAAAGTGCTTATAAACACTGAGGAAGTGTTAAAGAAGTGCAAGGAAATTGAAATTCATAATCACATGGGTATAAATTTATAAAAAAGGTTAAAGTAGATAAGCACAGCAGTCCTCCAGTACAATCTGCAGATACTGTCTATGCCTCGTTAAAAGGACATAATATGGATTGTTTTGGCAAGAGGGCCTAAAATAGAACTCTTTTTCTTTTTATTACACGGCTATGACCCTGGACTGTTCAAAAGCCTTTTTAAAGGTGATAAGGAGAAAATAAGGTTGCAACAACAGAGAACTAAAGACAAAGTTTTCAAGCACAATAGAGAATAAGAAGGATTTGTATAACTTCCCTTATAAACATTTTTCTAGATTTCTGTCTTCAATACAAAAGACTAATTGCTGCCTTTCTTCACCAACACAGGTCAACTCAGTGGCTAAATCACAAATAGTTCTACCTCTGGTGGGTGTTGTAGGACAACTGATGTGGTGTTCCTAAAATTCACAGAGTTTCAGGTTCATTTCACACCACTGCATAACTTCCATGGCATTACCAGCATCACGCAAATCTTGCTTATTAACTAAGTGAGAATCTTCCTTTGAATGTATTTGGATTTTGGTTCAGGCAACAAGTTCACAATCCAGAAAATTCTTTGCAGACCCATGAATTTAAAGTTGCCACAGTCATAGAGAAAAAAAAAATTTGATCTGAAGAACTATGATCTTCAATGTATTTATAGTAAAATTATCCTTTTAGTTCAACAGTTAAGAAATAAAAATATTTATGTCAGTTTAAAAAGTTGATAATAAAAATTGCTGAACAAAAACATTAAAACTAAAGTAGTTTTGAATTTTTTTCATATAATTTAGATTTATTTGTAAAACAGAAAACAGTAAAATGTGTTTTTGTTGTACAATCTAACTCTGAGAAGAGTGGTAAGCATGACCACAAGCAAATGATTTAGAAGTGATATCTGCTTTGAATAAATATTATTTTTATCAAAGTTATTTCTCAGCTCTGATGTGGTATTAATTTATATTTTTAGGGTAACACTTTTCAGATACCCTGCAAGAAAAATGTAGCCCAGTAGGAGAGAGACAGAGAAAAGCAACAGGAACTGTCAGGAATCTAGATATGCTAACTTACCAGGAAAGATCAAAAGAGAAGATTGTCTATGTAAGAGCCTAATGATGAGAGATATGGAAACAGTCTWCAAGTATGAGATGATGCTGCAAAAAAAGAAGGTTGTTACCTCTCTTCCATGTTCRTGGAATTAGGACAACAAAGGGAGATTAAAATATAGGAGATTCAGGTAAGGTAAGACATTAATAAAAACATTTTGATAGTAGAGTTCATTAATCACTGAAGTGGGTATGGAATCTCCATCTTGAGAAATTTTTAAGAATAGGCAGGACAAATACAGTTAATGTCACCAGTGCTGGACGATGGACCGCTCAAAAGTCCTTCCAAATACTTCTTCTATGATCCAAAATTCGATCTTTCTATTTTAAGCAAAAGGATTTCTCTGGTTAGAATATCTATTATTTTTTCCTTTATTCACTTCATTTGTCAAAAGAGAAAATAAAAAGTAGCTTGCCCATTGAAAGATGAATTATTTACATCATAATTTAGTTATAGCTCCTTTGAGTCAAATTTAGAAACAAATTCTCTGTTTGAAAAAATACTGAGTACTGTCTCACTGTTCCAACTCATTTTTTATTATTGGAATCAATCTCTTTAAAGATCCTATTAAAAACACCCATCCAGTGTATGGAGTAGTAAACTAGAATAATAATTCAAATAAGATGCCATACCCAAAACAGTGCCAGAAAGTTATGAAAATGTATTTTCTCTTCAAAAAAGACTTCTTAGCAAGTGAAAGTTTGCATCAATGTCTCTTTTTGTGGATGAAATTCAAATTTACACAATATTTATTTTTTTTTTTAAATTATGTCACCCTTGCTTACACTGGCTATGACCAGAAGATTCAGTATTCAGATGTCACATTCCTTTGATATTTTTGTCCTGATAGCAAGCTGTAGGAGACTTGAGAGAGTATTTCTTATTGGAAGGCTATTCAGCTTTTAACTAAGAAGATTATATTTAAACCCTAAGGAACAGCCATTTTGAAAAGAAACAATACTAAAACAATAAGATACTCAACCAATCACATAACATGCTAGTCAAAAAAAAAGATAGCCATAAAAAATGCTGTGTCAACCACCTGTGGGCTACAAATGGATCATTCAGATTAGATAATAGAATGTTGCAAATTACAAACACAATAGAAAAAAATGTATATTAGTTCATGAATGATATATTAAACCAGACACAAGGAAAACTAAAAAAAAGTTTGGCAAGTACTACTCTTCATTTTAGGAGATTATGGTCTAAAAAAGCCTGTGAACCTATGCTGAAAAATCAGGTGCAGAACATTGCAGGGATCAAATAGCTTTATTATGCTTCCAAGAATGAAGAAGAAAAGAGAGGGAAAGGGGAGTGAAAAAARCTGTTTAAAAAAACAACTGCAAATAACAGGATTTCTTAACTGCATTTCAATAGAAGTAATTTTGTAGCAAAGACAAAATAATGACCACGTCTCTGAGATTTGTAATACATTGCAGAAACTGGGCCCAAGGGCAGCGCATACTTATTACTGGCAGTGTGTATGCTCTTTCAATACACATAAAATATTAGGAAGCTTGATCTGACACAATCTGCAGACAATCTGCACATTATGTTGTTACAATGAGTCTAATTTCAAGAACAGTTCAGAGTCAGAAGAAAATAAATAAAACAAGAAAAAAAAACTTAAAAATAAAAAGAAAGAAAAAAAAAAACCCGCATTTCTGCCTGCAAGGCCAGTGGTATTTCTTCAATATTTTCTCCATCTCTGAAGATCATCTTACCTGGCAAACTCAAGTGTTAAGTTTCCAAATTCGGGAAATAAACAAGGTGAGGAGAGATAAAAATGCCTGTGACCATGAGCAGCTGTGAGAAAGAGCAACAGTTGCTGAAAATTTGGGAAAGTAGACTCTTTAGTTTTATAGTGGGGTGATAAGGGGCAAGGTACTGTTAATAATATCAATATTCTCCTAAAATAATCTCCTAAAGGATACATCCTGCAATGAGTTCCTATAGCTATCCACCATCTAAAACCTGTTTCTCATATAGCCTAATAAATACCAATGCTGGCATGGATAACGTGCTTCTGTGAGTTGCACTAGAAATGCATATTGCTTCTTAATTACCAACTATGAGAAAATACTAAGGGATTACAGACTTGTTTTTTAAAGAGATTGAAAGTAGTTCAGTATTCCATGCATTTAAAACCTTCCAAATGGCTGTAAGAAGGACCCAGAGTGATTTGACGTGTAGGATCGAAGAGTAATAATATCCTTGTGTTTGATGTACATAAAACTGATTTTAAAACATTGATTTTCTGGTGTCTGTACTTAAAGAAAAAATTCTTGCTGGTAAAAGCAGCCAGGTTTTCACAGAGGAATCCCAGACATGACTGAAGATGAGGAATCGATGGTTAACACCCAGAACTCAATTTATTTAGCTCATTAAAGGAAATATATAGGATGATTTGATTACAGCCACTTTACAACTAACAAGTAGTAATGTGATATACATTCTTCTCTCTGGCAAGGAAGACTGTAAGTAGATTCAACAGCTGAATTCTGAACTTAAATATAGTCCTATTTAAAAATGAGAGTACACTTTTTGCCATTAGAATATTTAACCTTTGCAATCATTTAATAAAGCCAGGGTAGATTCTGTAACAAGAGAAACATTTAAATCAATTTTTTTCTGGGGGAGTACCTGGATTGGGAATGCACTTTGATCTTGTTCAAACTGTCTGCTGTAGTTCAAAGAATAATTATTTTAATGAATTGTTATATCTCTGCTGCACAGCAGGTGAAGGAGTTGACCAACATGATTCTTTCATGCTTTATAATCTAAATAATATTGACAAGCAAGTTCAGCTTCCTCTTCACATTCTGAAGCCTTCTTCACTCTCTGAACACTACTCTTCTGGTCATTTTCAGCAGTATCTCAAATACCTTAATCGAAACAAATGGAAAAATAAACTACCAAACAACAGCAAGAACAAAAAGAAAACCAATATTTCACTCCTGAATATATGCCTTCAGTTTTGCAGAATGCTTCTGGACAGAATGCTATTAGACAAAGTGATTGAATGAACCAATATCCAAAAATCCTGAATAAATATTCAGACTTTCTTTTACTATCCAGACTAGTGATCAAAGAAAATCTGGACATATCAGTTTTTCTGTGTGAATTAAAATATATGGAGCTACAGTGAGTCAGAATTCCTGAGGTCAAAATTACACTTATAAGACGTCTTCAGACTTAAGGATAAATTCACTTTCCCAGAGCAGGAAGGGAGTTTGAGTTTTTTAATTCATTTGCTCTCTGGAGAGACTGAATCTTACTAAAATAAGGAAAGACTATGCAAACTAAGTGTAGCTTCGAGTTGTCATTTGATTATAAAGCAAAATTGTACGCAAAATGTAAATTAGAGGAAAACAAGTCTAATAAAAAAAAAGACATGAAATAGAGGTGGATGAAGCACTTATTCCAAAATCACTTGGGCTGAAGTGAACCAGTGACAGAAGCTCGATGATTGATCCAATGGAGAATTTGCCATTGACCTTAGCAAGAGCAAATCTTGACTTCCCTGCTGTTCAACTTAACCACTTTTTAGGAAAGAATTCTATTGGGAAAAAATATTCAGACGCTACAAAGAGGCATTGATTTCTCTTTCAGTCTGCCTTGGAAAAGACAAATGGCCAGGGTGTTGAATGGACAAATGTAAAAGGAGCACACAGACTCATGTATAGAGCTACAATTGCTCCCCACACCAGGATAATCTTTTCAAGTTTATTAGTGAGATGAAGGATGTAAGCTGAAATTCAAAAATTGCCCACCTATCAATCATGCAGTTTTAGGACTTGGAAAAGAAAGACACTGTGGGGTAAAAATTACCTGAGGCCTTTTCAAGACTAAGTCTAAGGCAATTTTAATGCAGGCTTCAAAGTGCCCTGTAAAAATTCCCCTCTGGCCCTGCAAATATGAAGAGGTAAGAAGTTTATAGACAGTGAGTGCTGGTTGGGGATAAGACAAGCAATTGTTCCTCACCTTATATCTTGCCCTCCAAAACCTGTCATCTCRTAGTACTAGAAGGCTCTGAGCTCCATTAAGCCTAAATTGCTCTATATTGCTACATCCTAGTGCCTTTTGAGGGTGGTTTGTTATAGTTACACTCCTGCCAGGCAGGTGAAAGGAAATAAATGATACATTTTGATACAAAGCTATTTTGCTGAACTGGATGGCTTAAGGAATTGGTAATAAATTTCCTTTTCCACTTCTAGGTCGCTGGTGCAAATTTAATCCAGGTCGATAGTGACCAGAAGTTATTACCACCTGGCAGCAGATATGAACCTATGGTAAATTGATCGGCAGTTCTTTGCCCAGCTTCTAATGACTTGATCATAACATTACCATTACTACTGATACAAATTGGCCCAAACAAAGCCGTATTAGCCCAGCAGCCAAGGACAGAGTGGACAAGTAAGGTGAAACACTCCCTCTGCCTTTTATGTGCTGCAAAGTAACCAGTTACATTTTTCATTTTAAAAGCTTTCTTCATATAAAAGGCAGTTTTGTCAAAGTTTTTGAAGGGAAATATAAAATTCAACACATACAAAAAAAAATGATCTTTCTACGGGAAGTGTCAAGTTAAATTATTTTTCGTTTTATCTTAGAATGTTGTTTTGCTTTGGATTTTTAGTTAAATAAAAAGGAAAAGGAATGGCATGTCGCAATAAGTGTTTAAGATGACAGCTAGGGTGGGATTCATTTTGCCTAACTTTAGACATTCATAGCGTAGGCGTCAACCGCAGAGCTAGTCACCCCAGGATTCCTTTATAGTCAATGGAAAGAAATAGGCACATTTACAGTGTGATTCATCTGACCTATTTCAAACATMTACTTTAAGCAAAAATGAATAATGATCTTAAAATGACTGTTTTTCTCCACTGACTATGGCATGAGCCCACAGAGAGTACCTCAAATGGAGGTCTAGCTGAGACATCTACTGATGGTCAGAAGAAACCTTTCCCAGATGTCTAATTCTTTCTATAAATTCAGCTTTTTAACATTCAAAACCTGAAATAATATGATATTTTCCRTTGAAATAAGAGGTAAGTTGTATTTTCATTTGGAGTATAAACTTTTTCAGGATAGTTCAATGTTTTTAGTAGAAACCTTTCTTGTCCCAGCATTTAAAAGCAATTTTCTTGTAATGAAGACCTAAATACTTAGAAATGGCTGCTCTGAAAAAACATATATATTTTTTTTTTTTTTTGTCTTTAAAAGCAAATGACCAGAGAAAGTTTGGATAGTATGATAATATATATCATAATTATTATTATGATAATAATTCTCTAGCAAAGTAGGAATCCTCCAGATTCCAGGAATCTGGAATCCACAGAATGAAATTCAACAAATCAAACATTTTTAATAAGCGCTGATGGACTGATTAAATGTATTCGTTTGTCTTATGGAACCAAAATGTCAGCAGCCAACAAGGCCTGGTGACTGGAGGTTTGTGTTCTAACACTATAGTCTGATGACTGGCAGCTCACATTTGTCCTGAGCCAACCATCTTCTAATTTATTTGGATCACTGGCTACAGCAAGAGGAGTTATGAATGCTCCCTCCCTGTCCATCTTCATCATGATTCATTCTATGGCAATACCCATTTCGGTGTCCTTCTGCTTCTCATCTTAAAGAGTCATAGTGGCATGAAACTGAAGGTATCCAAAGGAACATTTTAGTAGTTACGAAGAATGGCAAGTCATCAGTTCTGTGAATCCTACGTCTAGCACCTCATCAAATTGCTTTCACCTTCTGCTCCTGAAGTCAACAAAAAACTGCAATTTGCTTCTGAAGGATAGGGACCTCAGCCTTTTTGTCGATCTCTCAAAGGTGCCCTTCAGGAAAGAGAAAGGGAAAAGGCAGCTGGAACAACAGTGAGGAGAGGTAGAGGCAGAAAGGACAGGCCAGAGAAGCATGAGGTGGGTAGAAATATGAAGAAAAGGATGATGTGAACCACAACTGAAAGGAAGAAGGGATGTTTGTGAAGGCTGGGAGAAAGTCTGAAAGGAAGGCATATTTAAGCAAGGAGAGGGTAAAGTAGTCAAAGAAAATAAAGTATATAAATAAAAAGGAGACCAAATAATAGCATTTTGTTTAAAGATAAAAGAAAAAGAAAAAAAAATGGATCAGCATTTTGTCCCAGTTCTGTTGATCAAATTTCTGTCAAGCTGACATTGTACATAGTAAAGAACTGTGGTTCCTGCACTTTCCTCTATATTTAGCATATCCCCATTCAGCTTCAGAGCTGTTGCTGCCCTCCCTCCTTCCTGTCTCTTAGCTGATCTCTTTCATAGATCCAGCTTTTTTACTTTTCAGACATTTGGTTGTATTGGACTCATTCCAACAGTCACACATCTGGGAATATAACTCATTCCCTTTAGCAGAGCCAAGGATATTGATAAAAACAAGTTTATATTGATTACTTCTGTGCCTAATGCACTGAAATTCTCCACCCTTCTGCCTAGCAAAGCTGTGAAGGAGTTTTTTGGCTTGCCAATAATCTTACAAATAAATTGGCTTGATTTGAACTCCAGTACTCTGGCTAATCTCTCTTGCATTTCATAGCATTTACACAGGAAATAGTTAATTTGTTATAAATGGTGTGTACACTTAGCTTTTGTAATTCAAAGAGCACATTAAGTGTTAGGAGGTTTGTGTTGACATTTCTCTTAATCATGCGGGTAGTGCTGGAATGTCTTTCTCCAAMTGCAGATTGCTTGGTGGATGCATGTCATTTAGATGTACAGCAAGAAACTCTCATGGGAGGCTTGTAGGTACAAGAGAAAGTGTCTGCTGAAAAGGTTAGGAATAAAATTGAACTGTGCCTTAGTCTAGAATGGAATCACAGACTGATAGTGTAGTTTCGTGAAATTGCCTTTTAGCATTCAGCAGTTGCCTTTTTTCACTCCCTCTCACCCCCCTTCCCTCTTTATTTCATCCAGGAGGAGAAATGAAAATATTGGAAGCTGTATGGTGCTTCAAGTCAGGCTGGGAACACACAGGAGTTTTAGGCTTGACTTTAACACTGACTCATCCTGCAGCTTCACGCTAATACATACCCTTTCTGCTTCTGTGGAACAAGTCTCCTAGGGAATGTCAGATTAAGTGCACTCTTGTTTCTGCACTCAAAACCAGATATTGCAACCATCACATTACTAACATGCAAATCCATCCTAAAAGGCAGCCTCGGCTCAGAGTCCTAGCATCTYGTCTCCTTGGAAATGGTTTAAAGCTCCCTTTCTCATACACTCCAGACAGTTCAGCCACAGGCAAAGCAGGAGGACCTCAGGTACCCCAGACAGCCTCCTACCAACATGCTTACCTCACCTCACTGAGCATCCAAGGCACTGTGTGGATAGACAGTGTTTGGGTACTGAGCCATAGTTTCATTTTGAATTCTTTCATCCCTTCCCTTGCCCTGCAGATGCACTTGTCTCCCAGATCCACAGGAGGGTGATACTAATATTTAAGTACAACAGCCAGCATTTATGATGCTGCAGCTTTTATGACTTGGCAATTATTTTCCTTTTTGTACGCAGAGGATAACCATGAGATCCCTAACACTAACTGCTTTTCTTCTTGCTTCTGTCATTCCCACTGCAGATTTTTTCTACTCTTAATCATCCATTCAGGAATTTAGCTGCACATTTCACAGAACGGATAAGGCAAATGCAAAAGTCACCCAAGAAAGAAAGWTTTTTATTCTGTTGATAAAAGAGTAATAGATCAGATCCTTGAACTGGGAGCTGTGATAAGCAGTGTGACAAAAGGAAGGTCCTGGGACACAAATGGTCTTTGTGATGAATCTATTAACTTCTTGTGAAGTGCAGTTTGTGCTCTTTGGTGAGGAAAAAGACAAAAGCTTGAAGAACATTGTAGCAGCAGAGAGTACTAACAAAGATAGCTTGATGATATAAGAAAGTTTGGCTAATCACTCCCTTCTGCTCTAAAGTGCTAAGAGAGAATATTTTCCAATCCTACATGTTTCCTAAAATAAGCCATAAATAAGGTTTTATCATTCTGGTGCAGAATCATTTAACTTACGAAAACACTTAGATGTCTGTGCTGTGAAAGACGGCTCATACTTCTATGATTTGCCACACAGATCTGTTGATCAGATCAGGAGAGAACTATGTTGCAAAGGCAAATATATAGACAAAGAATAAGGCAAAGACAAAGAATAAAAGAATATAGGAGCATCAAGGACACGGCATCTGACGTAGCTTACTTGTAAGTACTTTTACTGTCTAAGCAATTCAGAAGGTCTGATGTTCTGTGCACATTTTCCTAATCTTCTAGGTTTGTGCATCTCACCATGACACCTGAGCTTCCTCCATCCTTTTTCTCTACAACCTTATCTCTGTCTCATTCTTTTCCCCTTCCCAATGTCATAATTGGCAGAAAAGACCAGCTCCAGAAAAAAAAAAAAAAAAAAAAAAACAGACAATCTTAAGGGTTTCTGACGGGCTTTAGTTGCATTCCTTTTTAAAATACCATCCTTTCCCCTCAGGCTGAAACTGTGCCCAGAACTGCAAGATCCAATTGGAAGTACTGTCTGTGTTCAGAAATGCACAGCCTCTAATTGATTTGCAGCAGGACCCTTCACTGCTGCACTGTTAGTGTAATCTCCTCATTCCAGACCAGGACAATCTYCTCCAGCTCTTTCAACCCTTGCTTTTGCCCTGACTTGTAACTGTGCATACACTCACTTATTTCTTCAGGTTACTAGTTGCAGGACTTCTAATTTCACCACTAATGGCCATATTAACGTCACAGTTCTTCAGAAAAGGAGAGATTTCAAAATAGGCTTAAGTATGCACCAAAATACACAATCAATATTCAGTTCAGGCAAACTTAAGTAAAATAACAAGTTCTAGGACCAATACCTAATTAACAGACTGTAGCATATTTTTGCAAAATAAAAGGAGAGTGGAATGAGAAAAAAACATGTTTCTAGTTACTGCAAAACCTGCTAAGAGAAAAGTTCCTTTTCAAATTTTTATGACATCCTCTTTTCAAAGCCTCAATAGAGATTCAATATGATATGTAATACAGAGATTCCATGTGAAGTGGGTTTAACTTTTAACATCTAGAGATAACATCACTAATGTCAATCAAGGCTACAGGAGGTAAGTACTAAGAGTGGATCCCAAAGAACCGTGACAGCAGTCCCAGTTTCTGAACTGTGGTATCCATTACTGTGCTGCTTATGGCCTATTTTCCATAATACCTTTATTTTCATAATAACTTTATTTTATATTTTTTTACTAGCAGTGAGTCATTTTGCCTGAAAAAGCAAAGAACAAGTAAGCTGGAAATCTTGCAGTTTCTGTCTCCACAGTCAGCATTTGAAAGTCGCTGGAGTGGTCCTATGTTCTTATCAGCCAACACAGATTCTGCCCACTTCCCAAAATAATGAATGTCACCCTTGTTACCAGGAAACCTATCACTGTCTCAAACTTCCAATCTTAACATTAGGTGAAAAGAAGTAAAACAAAACAAAGCAAAAAAACTCCTTATATTCCTCAATCTCCACCCGAGAATCAAATAAAGGGTCCAGGCATACATCACTGATAAAATCCATTGATATCTGTGAGCAGAAACAATTTCCCTCTCTTGGAATCAGAACCGCCTTACCACTTACCATATGCCCACATTTAGCACTACTCACCTCATCTACAGCCATGGTAATAAAAGTATGTGTATAGCATAATAAATAGCGCTGATGAGCTATTTGTTGTGCTTGAAGCTGGACCAGGATCCTAGGAATGTTGCTATTTATTTCACAAAACATATTTAATTTTTATAACTTCTTGTTTTCTGTCTTCTTTTATGCATTTTCTACATGATTTTTATTTTCTTGAAGACATGCAKATCTACTTGAATTTAATTGCTCTATTCAAAACATTATTGTGAGAAACACTCTGAATTAAATAAATGTTCATTTTGTCTGAATTGTTCTTTTTGTATGAATTGCAATTTTACTTTCAAAGGTCATTTCTTCATTTACRAAACCATTCTAACTTCCCAGTTAATTTTGCATTCTTCTACATTCATATCAAATCAAATATTAACCTGGAGTTAAATAAAAATGCTTCATTGTGATCTCTTTTATTAAAAACCTCGCCTCTCGGCTCTTTCTGTTTCCATTTTCTGTCTGGGCAAAGCAATAGACTTTGAAGACATGAGTTGTGCCACGAACTCATAAGTCTGTTTTAGAGGAGGTGCTTATCTCTCATTTCCCCAATTTGTGAATTGACCTTATTAGTATTTTATGTCCTTCCTAAAATATTTAATGATTTTATAATTCAAAGTGCTAAACATATGAAAATATCCTAATCTACCGCATCCTTATTGGCTTGGTAGTGTGTTCCTACTTTCCTGCCATGAGTTTTACTGCTGCTGGACATTTCAAACAAGCAGGATGGTGAGCTGTAAAGGAAATAATGGTATAGACTTTTAAAAAAGGTAATATCAATAGGTTGAGGATAGGTAATGTTGGAAAATAGTTAGTATGTTAAATTCTAGGAACAAATAAAAAGACCATGTTTCTGAGCTTGAAAGATGGTGTATAAAGAAGTACTCTAATGGTACCCTTTCTAACCCAGTTAAAGAAGGAGACAACAAATGACTACAATCCGATAGAAAGATATTTCAGCTAATAATAGACTATGGAGAATTCATCTGCATTTAAAATCACTGGAGAGTCACTGGGAGATTAAATTAAACTTGGATAAGCAGGAAATACTATTCATTGACACAAAAAAGAAAAATCAATAACAGTTTCCAAATCCAGCAGCCAGCTTCCCTGATGGAGAAAGAATTGCAGGASTGCAGGCACTTCAGAGGCTGGCTGAGGAGAACCTTTAAAATTACCTAGATTACAGATGGCACACATCTACTCTAAGCCACAGAGTAAACTGGGTGTTTGGCATCTTAAACCAGGAAGAGAGAAYAAGCATATGCTTTGATTTGCTTACACAGCTCACTCAAGCATCTTGACAAAATTGTTGGTTAAACTCTAAGAAGAGTGTAACAGATGAGATTTCACAAGTGAAAGGAGAGATTAGATTTCACAGTGGATTCACAGATGATTAAGATCATTTTATGCTAGAAGTGTATTGCYTGGGGTACTTAAAAGGAGGGGCTTTAAAATTTTGTATGCTTCACTGAAGAATGAATTACTTTTACCTTAATATGAGTATGTAAGAGTCCAAGAGAAAGAGAAATGAAGAAAACACTGAATATGAGCAAGAATAAAGTCAACAGTTTAACAGAATTTAAACTTGAGTATTTTTCTGAATGGGGACGGCCTAATGATTCTTAGCTTCTTGGCCTTAGAGTAGGCATTTAACCTTTTGGCAGGTACAAGAAGTACAAAAAAAAAAGAAAAAAAAAATCAGAAAAAATCCACTCAGATAATTACTGGTAGAACAAGCTTCTTAAATCATTTTAGGAAAAACAGCAATAACATTCTCTATTACGATTCACAATAGGAGTATTTCTGGTCTCCTTTTGTTTTATTTAATTCTTCAAATCAGAAAGAGAAGGAAAAAAAGATATATTACTCTTTTTTTTTTCTCTCCTCTCAGGTTAACTGAGCTTCTAAGAATATCAGGTCTGGTCTCTCTTTCTTTATTTAGGATTGCCCAGATGGCTCCTTTGAAATGGATGTGTCTAATTTTAGAGATAGAAAAGGAGGAAAAAATGCAGAATCTTAAGCAAGGTAACTTTTTCATAGGCTTTGATGTGGTAAAATTCAATAGCAACATTTTTCTCTCTCTCCCTTTGCTTCATTCTCACTCTTCCCACAAAGATACACATGCCTTAACTTAAAATTAATTATTAAAATCCCTCGTGATCGGAGAATGCTCCATGTCTGGTTCAGCTGGAGTCCTTTTAGCATGTAAAGGACACATTTGCTTTATTGGGTTTCTGTGGCCATATGTGACAATTGCCATAATATCATACTAAAATGGAGTCATGGGGCAATATGGGGCATTTTCCCKTATTCCAAACAAATGATATGTTCTCTTTTGATAGATTTAAAAGTATTGTTCAAGCTGAAACTGAGATAGATGGACAAATAGATGCATTGACAGACAGGTAGATAAATAGATCTTTACAACTACGATAAGAAATAGGATTTTATTCTCATTGAATTAATAAATACTTCTAGACTAAAACTAATCACTGTAGWTCTACTGTGTAATTCAGCCTTCCTCTGTTTAATGAATCACAAAGTGGTACACACAAAGAAAATAATGAAGCACTTTAAAGGTAAAAAGCCATATAATTAGAGTTAAAGAGCTGAAATTACTTTAGAACAAAGGATACAGATTTCAAGTGAGCTTGGGATGAATCTTTAACACTTTTGACCTTCTTAGTTTGCTGCAGAATAGCTGGCAATGGTCCTTYGCAACTGCATATGCAGTGCTTTAGATAATTTCTTGTTCAGTTTGTACAGTCCTTTGTAATAARACTTAAGCCATGAAATGCAGGGTCTATTTTGTTGCATAGGTAAGAGCCTTAGAGAAAAATAGGAGATTAGGTACATGATGGGAAAGTAAACCACTTTTGCAATTTTTATAATCTATTATCTCATGCAAATAATAAGAACTTCACAAGATCTTCTAAGGTCTTCTAAATTTGTAGATAATTAAATATTCAATTGAATTATTAAAGCAAGAAATAAAATAACAGTTTTATTGCAAAAAATACTTAGGTTGTGTCCATTCTTATAACTGGTTTTCTTTGCAGGTGATTGGGGATGTTCTACAAGGATCAAAAGGAAGTTCAACAAGGACAAGTGCAGGGTCCTGCAGCTGAGGAGTAATAACCTCGGGCACCAGGACAGACGCCTGACAGACAGGTTGACCTGCATGAAAGCAGCTCCGCAGAGAGGGACCTGGGAATCCTGGCTGACACCAAGTTAACCATGAGGGAGCAGTGCCCTCGTGGCCAAGAAGGCCCATGGGATCCTGGCTGCATCAGAAGGACGTTGCCAGCAGGTGGAGGAAGGGGATCCTGCCCCTCTGTTCAGCTCTGGTGAGGCTGCACCTGGAGTATTCAGTGCAGTTCTGGGCTCTCCAGTATAAGAGGGATGTGGAGTTTCTAGAGAGGGTTCAGCAGAGAGCAATGAAGTTGATTAAGGGACTGGAGCATCTCTCGTATGCGGAMAAAGTGAGCTGGGCCTGTTTAGCCTAGAAGAGACTGAGAGGAGATCTGATCAACATGCATAATGAATATCTGAGGGAATAATGTAGGGAGGATGGGGCCAATCCTTCTCGGTTATCACCAGTGAGAGGACAAGGGGTAATCTGTATACATTAAGACACAGGAAGTTCCATCTCCATATGAGGAAGAACTTCTTTTCTGTGAGGGTGACAGAGCCCTGGAACAGGCTGTTCCCAGGTTGTTCCTGGCTGCCAGGAACAGACTCCACAGGTTGTGGATTCCTCTTCTCTGGAGATCTTCTGAACCCGCCTGGATGCCACCCTGTGCCACATACTCTGGGTGCCCCTGCTGGAGCGGGGGAATTTGGCTAGATGATCTCTAGAGGTCCCTTCCAACCTTAGTCATTCTGTGATTCTTAGAATGATGCATATTTTAAAGTGGCTGTTGATAAAGATGTATCTCAGAATCATTTATTTGCTATGCATTTGCATATGTTCTGTTGAATGGATGATCCATTTAGAGGAAGAAGACAGAGAGAGATGTGCTCTCCTCTGTAAAAGATTGTGACATTAGACAGAAATGGCTAGTAAAAGCCTGCTCTTGGTCTCCAATTTCAGTAGTGAAGAAAAATATTTTGCTTTCTGATTCTTTCATTAAGGAATTCAATAAGTGTGGCTTTTGTTCTTTTGTCTCTGTATAGAATATCTACATCCTGGAATAGAAATTTATTCAGATCATCTAGTTATGCTTCTGGAGAAGAATATTTTCAATATGCTATTTTCAATAAACTGGACAGAGAGGTTCCCTTACAACAATGACCAGAATGACATGTCCTAAGCTTTTTAATATACTCCTGAATATAATTGCAACTGCAGTATAACTGCTGTTAAGTAAAGTGGGTATAGAAATTTTATTTTCTGTTTTTTTTTCTTTTGTTTTTGATTGTCCCAGGCATCTGCAGTATAAAACTACTGCAAACTGAATTTCCCCATCTCAATTCTTACATTTTAAAAGCACAGAAAATAACCTGAAGAAAGCTTCCTGTTGGGGTAGATGGTGGAAAATAGGCAATAGAGAGTGATTGTCACAGTAGGAAATATTAATGAACACAGAAGCTAGCACAAAAGAGTCCAGAAATTGAGCTTAGACTACAATACAACAGTGTGTTGCAAGGAACAGTCTGATCTATATCAATCACTTAAACAAACGAAGGCTCCAGATTCAGCTATCTTCTCTGTAAGAAGCTAAACAGAGACAGAATCCTCAAGTTCTCAGAACTCCTCATTCTCTATTTTTTTTCTGTTGAGAAACAGATTTTCCAAGGGACAATGCAGCATTGTTAGAAACCTGGAATGAAAAGTAGCCAGCCAAAATGGCTGTTAATATCTCTGTCTCCTTTTCCATGTTCGTCATCGATGACCAAAAGCCCCCAAACTGTGGTCCTGAGATAATTCACACATGTGCATTTGCCTGGGACATCCCCGTCTGAAGCCTTCAGCCCCTAACAGACTGCAGAGCTTCTGACAATCTAGCTGCTAAAGACATCTGCAGAGCCCATTTGAAATGTCTGGCTCTTCTATTCTTACCAATATGCTAGGAAGCTTCCGCAAGAATGTATGGATTTGCCAAAATATTTTCTTATACCAAATGTTATTCCTACAGTGTTTTTCTACTAATAAGTTATATGTTTGAACATGGGAGAGAAATATCAGGGAAACAGCTTTTGAAGAACAGATTTTATTGGCACAACTCAGAATTTGAATGTACACATTATTTGATGGCAGTTTGTCGTTATTTGCATTCCTCTGAGCACTGATAGAGCTGCATCTCTATTAATTAGCAACTGAGTTCTGTTCCTATTCACAGCAGTAAAATCCACAAAACTCACTGGAACTGCACTAGCAAAAGATGTTGGACTTGAGAGGGTTATTTTTATGAAGAAGAACAAATACTGATGAACAAAATGAACAAAATACTGCTCTCAGAGTTTAAGAATAACAGTTTTGCAGTGTTACACATCAGTGCCTTGTTTCAGAGGTTATGGGCTGCTTGTGGTCTGTGAGACGCAGATATAGGAAAGTGGTCTACCAGATGATCAGCAAGGAGAAATTAGAAAAAAACAAGATCACTATCTTCATCCACAGTCACGTTAGTGAGCAAAAAAGATGAAAACCAAAATGGAGGAAATGAGTGGAATAAAAGAAACAAAGCTCAGCCTAGAATGTATTCAGTTGTAAATAAAAACCACTGTGGCAGCATGACAGAAGATGGCCCATAAATCTTCCTCAGACAGGAAAGCATCCACAGGATATTTTTAAAAGGCTATATGCCTTTTGACTACAAAAAAACAGGGACATAATATTATAGATGCAACACACTGGAACAATAAGCCACATCTGTGGGGTTTTTTTGTGTGTGTGTGTGTATACATGATTAAATCCATGATTATTTAAGTTTAGGACAAAGACATATTGCAAAGGTTGATGTACGACAAGCATAAGGAGATATAGAAGATATATTCACAGAGCCAGTTTCCAACCAGCTTGCAACAGGGGCAATCCTAGGGAATCCTGTATTATAAATCAGGGGCCAGATTTGCAGCTGACATTAATTACTATTGTTTTACTGATAAATTTGAGATTTACAGACAGAGATCCTACCTTTTACTTTGGAAGAGACAATTGTTCTTTGACTGTGCTTTAATTTGTACAAGTATGAAAATCTTCCAGTCAAGAAACATACATTTTTATCTTCTCCCGCATTTTACAGTATTAATCAGGCAATTCGTTCTTACCTGAAAAGGTCAGTTCAGCATTTAGTTGTTTTTTTTTTTTTTTTTTTTTTTAATGGGGATAAGAGAATGTGAAAATATGTGAAATTTGGTGAATTACATAACTGAACATTATTTTATATTTTAACATTTAGTGTAATTCATTGTGACAAGGAGGTAAACAGATGAATACAAGAATTTGTCCTGATTTTCATTTTACAGACATTTACTTTAATTTAGGACAGGAAAAATAAAATCTTGAAAATTGCCTTGAAACACAAGAACTAGAGCCATGGGCTTCTCAACTCTAAACTTATTCACTGTTCCCACATCACAAGCATGGCATCTCCCACTTCTTGTCACCCAAGGTTATTAACTGTAGAGGAATTAATTGTTTCAGCCCCTCCCTCTTCCATCACTCCATTAATTTCTCTGTGCTTAGCAAAAGGGTTAAGAAATAAACTTTATCAGGGACTTGTCAAATGAGTTTTCTGAGAACTGTTAATTTGCAGCGTGCTATTTAAAGAAAAAGTCTGTTCATCGGAGGATAAACTCAGCAATCYGTGGGTTTGCAAAGTGGCAGGTACCCAGTTCTCCCTTGGCTGGAAACTGAGGAGAATTACTTTCAGATCCACCTCCCACACACAGGAGTTCTTGCCTCGGTGTGTCTGCACAGTTCCTCATGGCAAGGCATTTCAGGCCRTTTGAACTTCATTGAAAGTTTCTTTCAAATATACCCTTACAATGAGAGATGCTGAGCCAAATACTCAGGCTTTCATTAGAACTGAGAAACAGGTAGGTCTTGTCAAAGGTGATAAGCTGTTGTTCTAGGGACTTGAACTCTCTTTCTGGGCTCAGGAATGTTTGCAGYTTCTGATAAGAGAGCCATGCCATCCCTTCAGCCATTCCTGTTGCACCTCTTTGAACGTAATTTATAGTGTAATACAAAAATAAATAGATAATAAGGTAGGTTAATAGTGGTGCACGAACCAAGACTGATCATGGCTAGGGTCATCAATCTGTGCCTGCTCCACAAAACCTTATTAATGTCCTGAAACGGATGGCCTCCTCTGGCCTCAGTGGCTCTGGGTGAGCCAATATGTTGCAATCTAATGATCTCCATGKTTTGCTCTCTCAGGCCTGCAGGTTACCTCCGATTAGTTTTACCTTTGTTATTTAGTAGAAATCCCTGCTCTTGGCAAACATTTAGAAAGGGTGTAGTGATTACTATACAAACATTTAACCAGGCACTTTTTAGGCATCCAAAAGCATAAAAATTGTGTCTGCTTTTGATTACCCTGGTCATCTTTTCTAGAAAACTGAATATACTTCTAGTCTGTGATGAAATTATGGCATTATCTCCCCTTTTTCAAATGTGAACTGAGGACATGATTCTACTCTTACTGATAACAGCTCTGTGCACTTCTGTATCACTAAGGGCACAGATTACAAGTGGTTCAAGCAAGGAGGGATCTTCTCACTTTCACTGGCCACTGACAAATTAGCCTAACTATTCAAGAACATTTTTTTACCACATGTGCCAATAGTTCYCATTTCAGATTATCATTCAGCATTCCCTCTCTTTGCTTCAAAAGCCACCTCATTGCACCATCCGAGTATCTTGAAAAAGCTTCCCAGGGATGAGAAGGGCATATAGATGCAACCTTGTTTCTCAGACCAGGCAAAATCTCTCAGGAAAACACTCCATAAAGGTAGTTGTGAATAACTGAGTCACACTTCTTCCTCTATTAGCAACTCATCCCTGTCTTTTTCACATCCACAAAGGACAATCCTTGCAGTAGAAGCAAAAGCCACACACATCTAGGCTTGCCCTCCCTACAAAAKATGTCATAGCAGTACCAAAATTACCTGCATAAGTAAAGAGCTTCCTTATTCACTATGAACCACACAGTTGGAAGCACTACTCTGAGGGTGGYGACTGACCCATGTTGCTCTCCTTTTCTTTTTCTTCTTTCTCAGTATAACCAGCAACGACTTTCTTTTTCATGACAGGAAGTAGCAGTTGCTGTGACTGATGCCCCTGCATTGCTGTGATTCTAATATTTCTATATTCACCTACTTAACTGCTTGTAATGTGAGAATAAAAATTATGAAGGATGTTAGTGAGAATTCTGATGAGGTGGTACTTTGCAGTCACCCGTATCTTGAGAAGCGTTCAGGATCAGCTAAGCAGAGGATGAGGACAGTGTGACTTTATATTTTGCCTTCTCTCAGGTTTGATCTGCATGGCCCCTGTACATTCTTGTTGAAATTTATTCCTGATCTGCAATGATGTCAGGGTGAAGATGGCAGCCCACAGGAAAAATAATCCATACAATAGTTAGAGTGAAGATGGCAGCCCACAGGAAAAATAATCCATACAATAGTTATGTTTGCCTCCTTGTTTCATATTTTTCTCTCAGTAAGCTTGGTTAAAATCTCTGCTTCCTAATGCAGTAAGAGACAGATCCAATCATTGAATTGAGGACAGATGAATAATAACTAATAATAAGCTCTGCAACACAGCAAGGGGGCTGAAAGTGGAAACCTCCACATTAGTGGAGCTGGAAAGGCAAACTTTGTTAATGAAAAAAATGTTTTGGAATTTATGTTAGTCTGYGGGAGCAGCTGGGCTTGCTGGAAGCAAAGAGGATGCTGCTTCTATTAGACCTTTTATTCCTCCCCCTTGTTTTAATTAAATGAAGACATTTGATATCAAAACTTTTGACATCTATCCCATTCATCTGAAGATATGGGTAGGAAGCTCATCCTGTGCTTAGAAGAACTGGCAGTTACTCAAGGCTGTTTTTGCTCCAGTCAGCACCAATATGTGTCATGAATTCAGGCAGCCTTTTGTTCTGCTAACTGTATTCACAGTCACAAGAAACTGCACAGAAATCAGACAGCATTGTAATTAATTTTTTTTTTCCCAGCCTCCAGAATATGCCAATATAATGGAGTTGGTCAGCAAAATATAAAATACTAGAAGAAAAAGAACTGAAAAAAATATGCTTATATAACACTTGTATGTATGTATAGATTGATGTATGTATACATGAACTCCATACAAACACAGACATAATAGCTTGTGTGTATATACAGAGTTTTCTGTGTATACAGACTTACGTTGGCCTTTAGCTTCAAGCACTTGCTCAATATACACTWTCACAAATCTTTGCACTATTGATCCCAGAGTTCTTGCACTTCCAGTTCACTCCAGTGCAGCAAGTGCCACCGTTTTCAATTGTAAATCCATGGAAGACTTGTGTGCCTGGCTGCTTTTTACTTCTACCTACTAAATTWGCTCCTAGGTCTTCAGTGTGATACTTCTGCTTTTACTGTAGTTAGTTGAAGACTAGAATCAGAATGATTTGCCTAATTGTCTCTAGAACACAGAATTGGCATATGATAATAACATTGTTTTGAGTTTCTAAGTGTTTGTATGATATCCTAGCTCTGCCAGGTAGTGTCTAGTAGGAAGTAATAGGCTCAATTGAGCTCTGTGTAACTTCTCTGAATTCAAATTGAGCAACTCATAGGATAAAATAGACTGTTAATTGTGATTATTACCAYATCTTATTATTTTCTCTTCATAATATCATGTTTATTTTCAAATATAATCAATAGACACTTGTCTGGATTGTTCAACAAATACAAGCCAACAAATGACAAGCACACAGGGATAGGAACTCCATTCACAGAGGAAGGCATTAGTCCAGCAAAACACATAAATCTACATGAAATTCAAGGTATGTGTTTATATTCTATTGCTTTCTTTGGGACTTAAAGGATATGTCTGGATGCTTTTCTACTCAAGTTGTAATAAAGTAAATCAGCATTGTAAGCAATGTCACAGACATTGAGGGATGGAAATGTCCTGTCACAGGATACATACAGCAAAGCACCTTAAGAACAAGAGAGTCCTATTCTAGGTAAATAATTGGGATGTTCACATATAAATTTCTATTGGCATTATTGAAGTGACACTTTATTTTATGCTAGGTTTATGAAAGTGTAGAATCACACATCTCAAATGTGGGGTACTTATCCAGAAGTCTTGGCTTATTCTGTGATAATATTATTCTGATTCATGCATGTATTGACATGATACTAATATTAAATCATGCTAAATTGCAAAGCAACAGCTATTCAAATTCTCAAGTTGCCTGCTCCATCTGTGTCACTGACATGGTTTTTTATCTGTTCTGGACCACAGCATGGCAGAGGGTTGTACGTGTTTTTCACAAAACCAATTCAATTCACGGGCAACTGAGATTACTTTTGTAATAGCTGGGAGCATTTTTCAGTTAGTAGAAAATGTCAGCATTTCATATAGATAATGAAACAGCTGAAAAAATAGGCCATAGATAATCAGATGTTCATCTAACTATGACATTGCCTAGGCAGCCTAAGAGAGCAGTGTGTAAACATTTTTAGGACTGTACTTACTGAGCCATGCTCCACAGGACAATGGTTACATGTGAGACAATACTTACTGAGTTTAATTGTTTGGCTGTATATTTTGCATATAAAGAGATTTTTTTTTTCATTCTGGATGCATATTTTGGCAGTGGAGAGTTAGTGGTGAAAAAAATCCAGATGGTTAGAAGTTTGGTTAGAATGGTTAGAATAAAACTTGAACACTGTGCATCTAATTTTGGTAGGTTATCTGTGAATAATTACAAACCTRAGACTATTTAACCACTTATTCATAAATTAAAAATAGAAGCACCAACTAAATGCAACAGAAGAAGTATTCATAATATATAATTCAAGGACTAGAAAGACAAAATACCCAACAGTTTCTAAAGACTGGTCACCTGCATTTCAGTTGCCTTGTCTCTTCTTTTTCCTTTCTCTCTCTGCATTCTCTTTTTAAACCTGCTTTCATGTCTCATCACTAGTTATATTAGCTTTCAGTTCTAAAGAAATAACAATACTCTTCCCCTGCATATCAATATTTTTTGTCAGCATCTAATATAACATCTAATGGTATTCATATCCCTAATTTATGACTGTAGGGAAACTGAGACAGAATACCTTAAAAATCTTTGAATACAGTTTCTATGTACAGAACCTCTTTTTTTCTTTACTAGCACTTTTATTCTTCAGTGCTATATTTCATGAACTCCGATGCATACAATCCCCATATTCTCATAGAGGCATTCCATAATATTATTTCTCATAGTGCTAAGAGAAATAACTGCAAACCCAGCTGACTGCTCCATTTTATCTAGATTCCTTATGAACCAGAGATTTCTGTTTTTCAACCATGCTAGAAACAAACATGAACAGCTTACTAGCTATGCCTGGARAATACATGGGAAAAAAAAATGAAGATGTGGATCAAGCACATGGACATAACTCCTTTGTGCTTCAAATATAAGCATATAGAACAGTCCTAATTTCTTATTCAGTGATTTGTATAATCATTKACATAATTAATAAGATGAGAAGTTCCAAATCAGATCTATCTTCTTCAGACCAAATCTTCTGCCTAATAGGATTCTATGGAAACTAGGCAAAAAACTTTCCATAAGCAAATGTGTGAAACCTCCTCTATGATGTTTCAGTTTGCTCTCTAATGGTTAAAGAGAGACTTGAAGTTTAATATACTTTTCCAGAGGTGCTGACATTTGGAACACAGCTGTTACAGCTGTGGCTGCAGCTCAAGGTATTATTTAGGAATCTGTATCATAGCCATGCTTCACCAGATTCTGAAACAGTATGAAATTTATCTATCTGRAAACATTTCAATGGTCATTTTCTTAAAATCAATCACTTTCAAGATTACCTGTTAATCTTCAATGGTTTCTTCACAAAATTAAATAGGAGTTTTACAGCATATCATTTTCCTTGCCTTTCTCCCCACTTCCCTTCCTCCTTCCACATTGAAAAGGATAATCAAATAATAAATATCTATGTTAAACACAACTGCTGCCAACAGAATGAAAACTACTTTGATTTTTTGTGAAAACTTGTGATGTGCTCAGCTGGAGAGATGGAGACAAAGGAAAATATTTCTCATCTTTCTCTTGGATTAAAAAAAAAAACAACAACCAACTAACCAAAAAAAAAAAAAAAAAAAGTTTTAGGATTTGGGAAAGTCTACCCAGGCAGGGAAACTTCTCAAGGAATGTCCATTCCCTGTTTGTATATTTGTCATGTGGGGACGGTTCTCCAAACAGTTCAAAATCTCTTACTTGTATTGTAACTAGTAATTTGCCTGATAAATATTTGTTCAAAATTTCTGTATTACATTGTTAGAGCCTCTTATCAGTAGAAAAAACAGTTGACTCTTAATTATACATACAGAGATTACAGCTGTGACTAAACTCCTGTCTCCATCACTCTTCTGTCAGCCACTGAGGTAGGAAGTGTAATGGGGACAATCACATACAGAAGCTGGGGCTCAGGCCACTACTGTTGAGGAAATGATTAGAGCACTGAACTGCAAGATCTCAAGTCTAGAGTGGAGGTTGAAGATCCAGGACTTCACATTTGCCTGAGAGTTAGGCAAAAACCTCCATTAGCCTGTTCACACGCATGTTCCTCAACCTGTAGCAAGGCTGACACATACAGCCCAATGGAAAAAAAAAGAAGTGTCCTTGTATCAGGATCTGTACTTCATTCATGCAGGCTGCCAGTGCAGAGTGACCAAACATAAGTTTTGGTAGGCAGCCAGAACTCATTACAACAGCATAACAGCCAACTCCTAGGTATCCAAGTCTACAAAACTGCCAGGTGCGTTCTGCTAAAGCATACACCATTACTGTAGAAGGGTCTGGTCACATTTTTCCCTGGGTAGGATCCTTGGCATCCCTGCAGTGACAGCAGACATCTGGGCTCTGTAATTTGCCCCAGCACTGATCTGTTTGCTCCAAAATTAATCTTCTCTGTTCAAATAACTGGATGTGCAGTGCAGGCTCCATATTCAGAATACAGAGGAAAAAGAACAAAGGATTTCATCTGCTTTGACACATCTGAATCCTCTTAAGTCCAGGAGGCAACTTGTTGATCAAGAGAGATACTACATACTGGCAACTTCTCAGTCCCCTAATTCTGCCTATAWTTTATGAGTAAGTGTGATTTCTAGACATTAAAGAACAGTATTCCTAGTTTTAGCAAAGCACAGAGTGTTGTCTGATCTCTCAGGCCAAGTGACAGTGACAGTATCACACAACCAGTCCACAATATTGTGCTAGTAGTATCAAATAACATATGAGGTTATGCATGCTAAGGTAACCCAAATTTACGCTWCAGGGTAAACTCTGTTCACTAAAGAACACTTCTTTTTTATCTGTTCCACTATACAGCACTGCAAATCTGTATCAGTTCATTATAGATAAAAGAGTCACTTTCTTCTGAAGCATCAGAGATGCACAGCTGTGAGAAAAAGTGTTGATCATAACAGACCACTGATTATATCGGGGTAGGAAAAAAAAAAAAAAGTTGAGTTTAATTGTGAAAGCTTGGGAGGCAACAAATTTAGTATTTCTACTGAGATATATCATGTTCTCATTCAGCCTTTCATCCTCTGTGGCTCTAAAAAAGAAATTTTGCTGCAGACTTCCATGGCAACTGAAGCAGACTTCTGATATTTTTTGACTCAGTTTCCCAGTCAATAAAATGGAAAGGCCTGTACCTCTTTCATGGAAGTATAAACACTAATGCTGGCACAGCATGCTGAAATCCATCTATTGGATTCCAGAACATTCCTGAAACTGATTTGATGCAGCTCATCACTGGTCTGTAGGCCAGCACAAGCTAACAACAGCATTTCAATCCTTTCCRTGGCAAGAAGTTTTCCATGGCAGCAAATAAGCACAGTCATGCCTATAAGCAGACCTGCCTTAAATACAACACACCCATGATCACAAAGGCTTATAGGGTGAAGCAGAAGCAGCAGGGAGGTGGAAGGGATCCTTGTTCTGGTTAGCAGTCAGCACTGGTGAGGAGGGCCCACATCCTCTTCCCACAGCACACATTTTCATACCACGTGAGGACAGACCTCTCTGCATGTCCTTTCCTGATGTCAGAKTGGTGCTGTGTCCACCCCTGCAACATCTAGTAGCATCATGCATGTCTGAGTGTGAATGAGAGAGGAATCTCTGTGAGGATCGTAAAAGGGTTTGAGGGGATGCTAGCTCTCAGAGCGTGTTATAACACAAATTCTCCATAGGTACTTTAGTTAATAATCGTTTCTTCTCCTTTGTGATTACTTACATATTCCTCTCAGTTTACAAAAAAAAAAAAAAAAAAAAAAAAGACTTTCAAAATTCAAAGCTTGAAATAAACCAGACCAGGATGAACTTATATTCAAAGATATTTGTTGCATGATATTCATGTGGGTGAAATGATTGTGTTGGCTCATCCTGGCTCCCTTTCCAAAATACTTTTATTGCTGCATTACCTTTCCTATTTTTCATATYTTCAGTCTTACATAATGCAGTTTAAACTGTGGAATCTAGTTTATTCCAGCCCTTGGGTCCCACCCAGTCATGCTTCATTACATCAAGTTTTATAAATATTATATATATTTTTCATCCTGATCTTACACAAACTATTCTCTCTTGCTATTAACATTTTAATATACACAGTAGCTTCTTCAAGTTTCTTTCAACTTTCTATCATCTGTGTTTACATAGGACCTACAAAAAAGGTGGCAGTGGTCTGCCACTGACAATTCAGCTCTTCAGCTATGATATTTTCCCTGGGCTGATTAAATAATATGACCTTCACTTACACTACCACAGAGGGGCTCCTCAGTGATTGAGCTTTAGCAGTTCTCAGCAGAAGGAATAGCTGAGTTTCCCTAGTGCTACATGACCCAGACCTTAGTTATTAAAATGTGACATCTGCTGAAAGGTCATGCTCTGCCATAACTTCCCCAAGGTCTACTTTTTTCCTAAGCTATATCTGTGTCACTAAAGGTATCTGTCTCAGTGCTGAGACAGTCAGCACTGTCCTGAGCAGTCAGGCACAGCACTCCGGTTGCAGCTCACACCCAGCTTGCACAACACTACCTTCTTCTGGGGAAAGCCTAAAGTTACCCTTCCAACTGGCTTCCAGAAAAGTAGGAGAAATAATTATGATTATTAAAGATGAACTGATTTAATCATTTTTAAGGATGTAATTCAGTGTGGGAGGCTAAAATTTCACTCTAAAATTTTGAATATGACAAAAAGTACTTAAGGTAGCAGATTTTCAGAGGAATTCACAAGCCTGGACAAAAATGATACTTTTCATCTGTGATCCCAGCATGCCTGAGCTAAAATTAGGACAGATTTTTTTTTTTACCCTAAAAGCAAAAAGACATATGTCATTAAAGTAAAAAATTTAAAGTCTTACTCAAGGAGAGAGATAGTTCCACATTTGCAGAAAAAAAAAAAAATTATTTTACAATCAAAGCATAAAATACAGTCCCAATTTCATAGGGAAAGATGGGTTTCATTAAAAAAAGGCTGATTGATAATAAATTTAGTTTGTTGAAAAGGAGGAAAAATGAACAGAAAGAAGATACAGCAGATGAAATGWATAACCACTTAGCACTGACTGTGCTGGTAAGACTTCTTTTCTATGATGCTCAGTACCTGTCAACATCCTCTTTAAATGTAAAACATTAAAAGAGAATGCATTTTTAAAATGTTCAAACTACATTTTATATTATCTTTCTGTGGAGGTGAAAAGTTTGCTGGCAATTACTCTCTACACACAGCTTGCTGGATTCGTGCCAAAGCCCCTCTCCACATGGAGAAATATTTCAGCGGCTTTTATTGAAATCAGCACATTTTCTCTAAAGCTTCTGTGGCCTATAATTGAGATATTTCCTTTTCTTATTTTTATTCTGTTGTTTAAACTGACACAAAGTGCCCAAGTTTAGATCGTTGTATGAGAAATTTCCCATTTTTTCCTAGGAAAATTATGTAGTCATCACTACCTTCAGTATGTGAAGTACTATAGCTCTGTCTATTCACACCATTCCCATACACATCCATCCCATACACATCTCCCGCCTATGTAGATCTGTTCATCTATTCATTCACACAGGTAAATAGTCACCTATCAAATCAAAAAACCTTTTAATGACAAAAATATTAATATTAAAATATTAAGTTTTTTCTCTCTTATTTAAATTACCACAAAATGCAGTAAATATTGGGGAAATTTAACTGAGGTCTACTGGGCAAGATTTCCTGAGATAGGACATACAAACACTGATTGAAACTCCACAATGTGAGAACCAGTTCCAGACTGTGTCTACTTTCTTTCCATTGGGATGCCTCACTAATCTTAAACAATTTATGGTTACTTTTATATATGAGATGCCACAGGGCTATTAGAAAGTTGTTGACAACAAAGAAATGGAAATTGATATTTAGGATACACAACTAAAAAGCACACAAAGTTCTGTCTTAAAGATAACAAATTGGGATCTGGCTGAAGTCACACATAGAAAGAATGGGTAAAAGAAATCTGTATAGCAAAAATCAAAAAGACCAGTATAGGGCTAATGAACTCTGAAGCTGTTTGAAACTGAAGATTTGGAAGTGAAGGTCTCAAAATGAAGACTTAGGCCTGAACAATCACAGATGCAGTGTCTGAACTTAAAAGAAGTTAAAACTTGATGTTGTCTCAAAACCCAATTTGGTGAAAATGGTGTAAAATCATTTCCTTTAAACTGAATTAGTCTTTTCTTTTTTTTTTTTAACAAGAAAAAGCAATGTAATTTTATCAATCTCTGTTTCTCAATATCTACCTAACAGTTTCTCCAGTTCTCACTGTCAATTTCCTTTGACCCATTTAAAGTAATTATATACATATATTCATAAAACTCTGTTATAAATCAAATATATATGATGAGAGGGAAGAAATTTCAAATGTAAAATCATGATTTTTTTTTTTCAGAAACAATCTGAGATATAAATTTAAATTCAGCTCTTGGTCATGACAATCATTCCTGTGATACAATCGTATAAACTATGTCATCATCTCTGAATGTCCTTATTCTAGAAAGAACTTAAAATACAAACCTGCAGCTGAAATCCAAATACAGATGCAGGCATGTATCTTGGTCTACTCTTGTCTTCTGACTGGCAGAAAAAAAGCATGAACAAAGTCAAGTCAAAGTCAAAAAAAAGTCAACAGAGAGGCATAAAAGAAAAAAAGAATGGTGGTCTAACACAGAAACTTTTCTCCTGTTTTTATTTTCATGTCTTCAGGATGTCTATCATTAGTTTTTACAACATTTTATATGGTTTTATCCAACGCTTCTCACAGCTTTTCCTACTAGGTTTCCTTCTGAACTCTTTATGCCCATCGCCCTTTAGTTTAGGTAATTTTTCCATCAAAATGACTACTGGAATACAGGCACATTTCCTCTGAGCTTGTTGTTGAAGAATGAAGGATTCCCTGAATTTTCAGTTTTCTTTTGTATTTCTAGAAACAGCAGAAATGCCTGGGACTGAGGATAATCACGGAACATAAATTATTCAAGAAAGGAAAACGCMTTTCCTGAACAGCACTGTTGATAATTCTAGGAATGGACAAGGGAAGAAATCAGGAACCAGTAAAACCTGATGCCTGAGCATGCAGTTGAATACAGACATAGATGTTTTCATTATTGCCTGAGACAGTAATTCAAACGACAATTTCTCTACATCTCTTCCAGTCTTTACTTAGCAAAAGGAGGAATAATATTCCATGCTGACATCTACAGAGGTAAACTAAAAAAAAAGGGAAATGTGTTCAGAAAATAGTCAGAATTCATCCAAGAAACTGTGGCAGTGGTTCTAATCTCTCTCTTTTTTTTTAATGGGACAAATTTTTAAATAATACAGGATCTATCAGAGGACTAGAGCACATTTCCTTTTGTTTAGAGATTCAGATGCTCTGCAGCTAGAAAGGTCCACTAGTCTGAAAGATCAACTAGGCTGAAAACTTTTCCACAGAGGACACAGTATATTTTTACCAAAATTGGACCAGAGTATGTCCTTTAGAAAAATTTCCAGTTTTGTCTGAATGATTCCAGACAATAGCAAATTTATCACTTGCTCCATGGAAATTCTTCTGGTGTTTAATTACCCTTAGTGTTCAGAAAATGTATTTTATTTCAAGCTTGAATTTGTCTGACTTCTAGCAAATTGGATTTCATTATATCTCTGTCTGCAAGTCTGAAAATCTTCTAATTATCATATCTTTCTATGTCTAAGGACCTCTACAAAATGATCAGTTAATCTCTCAATCTTTTTTTTTGATAAACTGAATAGATCAAACTCTTGAAACTTGCATAAGAAGGCTTATTTTCAATCCTTGGCTTTTGATTCTATTTTAAATTCCCTACAATAYGGAGAGTTTGTGAGTAGAAACAAAATTAGAAATCATCCAAATGTCCAACTAGGATATCTCTTCTAAAAGGCATGTTACTGTCCTCATATCTCCATGCCCCAAATSCAGTAACTCTTTCCTTAATCTCTGCTTTTCCAAAGACTGAATTCATTTTCTTTAAATTTAAAGTTTGTGCAGTTAGGAGTGTTACAAAAGGCACTGGCAAACACCAGGTATCCTCCTTGTCAGCAAGTATAAATCTTAACATAGAGCACAATAAAAATTTCAAGAGCCCATCTCAAGATTAAGCATCCTGAGGTGTTTGTGACTTCTTCTGTTAGACTGCAAGTGCTTTATCAGTAACCTGTAGGCAGTAAGATTGTTGCTGGGGAAAGGAACCTCCATTTGACAAGTATAGATCATAATGGAATTTGCTTACCTACATACAGATACCTAATGCTGCTRGGATTCAGAAAGCCCACATGGACCTCAGATGCTTTTTTGGAACGTTTGGGTTTCTTGTAGGTCCTGTATCATATCTAATAGTTCCTTCTTTAAAGTACTTCATTTAAAAAAAAAAAAATTAATTGATTCTCACCTATGCCATGTCAGAGTAATATAAAGAAGATGAGAACTTCAAGGACARCTTCAAAATTTTGGCATTCTCTTGCCTCCACATCACTGGCTATTTTTGCAGGAAAATACATTCAACTGAAAGAAACAGTGTTGCATCAAGAAATKGTCTTGCTTGTAAGGGTTCTGGTTTTTGATAATCCTTATTTACCATTGCATTTTCAGGTCTGCTAGAGAGAGAGTTTTAATCCACTTAAAGTGTGTTCTGTTCATTCCTTTTTTAATTTTTTAATCAACATGTCATGTGGTCATAAATCAAATGCCTAGAAGAAATCCAACAAATCCACTGTATCAACAAAGTTTCTTTTATCAACCACACTTGTAAGCTTGTCAAAAAAAGATTAAAGGTTTGTTTGACAAGGCCTAGTTTCCACAAAATTAAGTTGCCTGGTATTAATTATATTTTTACTTTCTAATGTCTCATTAATAAAGTTCTAAATTAATTGTTCCATTATCTCACTCAGCAGTGACATCAATCTAACTAGTCTGCTGCTCCCTGGTTTATCTCTTTTTTTCTCTTTGAACATATAGAAAATGTATTTGAAGCCCTCCAGCCATTTAATTCTTTTTTTTTTTTTTTCCTAAGAAATACTAGCTGTTAACATAAGCTGTCTACAGAACTCCTAGGTTTCTTTACAACTCTTGCAGAAATTATCTTAGCCTGCTGATTTGAAAAGGTTTATTTTCAACACATACTGCTTATCAGCTATCTTTGTTGTAGAGGGGGAACTTAACTATTTATGTGGATTGTTGCATACACAAGGTAAATGTCCCTGCTTTAGTCTAGACCTTCCTAGGCAAGAGCAAGAATCAGCACTGAGAAAAATAGTTTCTGAATGTGAAATCTGGTTTTAATTCTGTAGCTTCTTATAGGTAGAAGGTGTTTTTCTATAAGAAAATGTTTTTTCTATAAGAAATGCTTTTTCTACAAGAAAATGATTTTCTATAAGAAAAAGACCTTATAGAAAATGTTCTTCTTACAGAAAATGTTTTCTTATAACTGTTTTTCTTATAGAAAAGCAAGGTATTCTCRTTTTTCACTGTTGTGTTTCAACTCATGATTGCTTCTGATAACTTTCACAAAATTTGGCCTACATCTAAATATATTGTGCTTTTTCACACCTAAAACATAACACTATGATTTTAAAATTCTGAGTCTCATTCAYGTCTCTCTCAATGACATGGAAAATGTTGTTACAACAGATCATTTAATCTCTTTGTTCTTGTCATCTTTTTTCTTTTCCAGACGTATACTCAAATTATAAAATCTTTAGAACAAGGTTGGTCCCATGTGCAATCAGTAATACCTCCTGAGCTCMTGTTAAAATGTGCTACTACCATAAAAATATTTGATAATATTAATGACAGACTGATAGAAAAGGCTGATGTTAGTATAACTCAGATGAACTCTGTTGGATCCTCACAGCTTTGATCTTATCAGGTAGCCCTCAAAACAATACAGTCTGTTGGTTACAGTAAATATGCATTTTAGTTGCTTTTTTGAAATTCCAATTAGAATCTACAGCAGACACCATTCTTACTACCTGCCTCGGTTGTGGCAATGAATTCTGCCTTTCACTAGCAACCAAAATATGCAGTGCTTTACAAAGTCCAACCACTCTGTAATTTATTATTTTAATTTTCTCTTCCCTTCTTTCTCACCTATCTCATGGATATCTTTTTTTCCTCTTTTGTTTTCTTCYCAGTGACTAAATGTGCAATTTTATGTAGAAACTACATTCATCAGGGATACAGATTATCTATACAAATTTCCAGTTATCAACTCACCGTACCACAAAGCCTCATACCCAACATCCCAGCAGTACTCCTCCTTTCTCCCTGTGCTGCCCTTTAGTCCTGAAACACATATTTCACATGGAACACCTACTAGTAATCCTCTGCACCAGACCACATGGCTCAGCAAAACGTCATTGTAAATAGAGACTTGCTACTTGGGCGCATGCAGCAAGACTGGTGTGCGCATGTGAAAATCACAATAGGCAGAAATGAGTAGGCGGGTGAGATGAGTGTGGAAGACCAATGCAGGGATGGTAGGTAAGGCATTGTACAGTCACATGCTCAATCCTCAGGAGCAGCACAACACACTAGATGATTGYGAATGATCTCAAAGCCTCTGAAAAAAAAAAAAGTTTGGCTCCTAAAGTTAGTTGCAGAGGCAGAGCTCACCTCCTTCAATATCTTCAAAAGCATTTTTCTCACTCCTATTCTAGCTCCTTGGCTTCAGCTATATCTGCTTCAGTTGTATCTGCTTTAACTCACTATCTTGATTGACACAGCAGCAGATCACATGCAAAGGTAGTATTTTAAGAGCAAAGAAAGAAAGTTACATGCTGTGAGGCTGCTATAAACCTGTGAACTAGTCATTGAAAAATTATTCACGTTGAGGAGCTAATGACATCAGTGTGATTAGTTGTGTAGCTCAAATATTCACCAATGTCATGGCTGTACTTTCCAAACCATGACAGAGACATCATCCTTCCCTTCTATTCAAGATAAGAAGTGGTATAATTGTATAAATGGTTTTCTGGATAAGTTATTGTCTGGATAAACAAAAAGTGGTTGTCTGGATAAACAAAAGTGTCCATCTCCATATCCCTGTATTAAGGGACAGGTTGGGGCACTGAATAAGTTATGTTGGGAACTAGAAGGAAAACAGGGCTATTCTGTCTTCAGAACCCACTTAGCTGAGTATTCTGTCTTCAGTAGCAATTACTCCTAGACCCTAAAAAGAGTAAACAGAGGACAACTAACTACTCTCTTGCATTCCTGACCATTTTGTAGTTTAATTTACTAAGGCCCAATGAATCTCTTTATCAAGTTCCTCTCCCATCTTTCTATGAGCTCATGTATATTGCTTTCACTTTCAACATCTTTGGGGATGATTCCCACAGTTCTGTTACATGGAGAAGCACAGACTATGGAGACTTATTCATGGCATTGCACCAGCAACATGCACTGGCACATGTCTCCAGAACAATATTTCTCATAGAGAAGGGAATTTAATCTTTCACAACCATGCAGAAATTTGTACGAGTATTATTAGATCTCTGATTGTGAGAGATACATATTGATGTAATGTATTAGCATAAGAAATTAATAGGTGTTCACATTAACCTCACTAAAACTACACAACATCAGCCAGGGTAACAACCCCAGTAATTGCATACTTTGCTGACTAAAACAGATTTATTCCTCACTTTTCTTTGACATTTGAAAAACTCAGCCACCTATGAGGCCTGAAGCAAATTATCTTGCAATTGGACTGGGGCATCCCCATTTGTAGTTATCACAGCCTCAGTAATCAGGAACGGCTGTCAGCAAACTCATTTCTCTCCTGCTCAGTGAATTGCACTGCTGCATTTCTAAGATCAGTGATTTCAGCCAGAAGAAGGCTAATTGCTAGCAGCTATCTCCTGAGTTATGGCACATACACCAACAAGTAACCCAGCATGTAACAAATAMGGAGAGAGAGAGCCCAGAGAGCATCCAGTCATCAAATCCTATGGATCCTCCATATCTGCAAAATATAAAATTGTGTGTTGCCCTCCCTTAGGCAGCAGAGTGTTAGACAATGTTTTGTGACCATAATACAGTGAGAATGACTGCATGACTTTTGATCTAACTTGACAAATTCAATTAGATGGAAAGCTAGTGTAAGCATTTCTGGCAAGGTCAGCACAGTCTGAAAGTCTTGAATAAATAAAATGCACCAAGAATCATATCAGAGTAGAAAGAAGAGTACACTATCCCAAGGTAATGCATCAATAGAAAATCAGATCTTCTCACAATCTTTTTGTACATAAAAGTTAGAGAATAATGGTAATTACTCATAAAGCAGCCATCTGGCCATCAATGTAAAATAATATCAATAAAATAACTTGCTGTTCACAAGAGTGATCCGACAATAACAATTATTTCTCTGGCTGCGCAAGGACTGGGGAGCTTGGTCAGAACCCAAATGAGCTGTAGGATCAAAGTTCTGCTGAACCAAGAATAGATGTTGAAGCATCCCTGGAAATATTTTTGATTTAGCAATAAGTTCTTGTCAGCCACTCCAAACCACCCAGTGCCTCAGATTCAAGATCAGCTTCTGTCTCACTATCAGTTCTCCAGCAGACAGATTATAATAATGCTTTCAGGGAGCTGCATTACTTCATGTGTTAAGAGTCTTTAAGTTAAATCAATTTTCCAGATTTTATTTTAGACTCATTCCTTTTCTTTTTGACTCAAATTCCTAACCACACAAGCAAAAGCAATTACTCCTAAGTACTGTGCTGAAGAGTTTACAAACAACTTCATGGTACTTGATCCTATGTGAGTGGTATCAAGCATTCTTGAATTCCACTGAAATGATTCTGTCCTCATCACAGGCTGGCATGCAAGCATCATGACATGTAAAATCAGGAATAGACTTAGCTCTGCTTGTGATTCTGCAGCAGAGATGGGTAACTAGGCCTCATATATTCCCACTAGGCATGCAAAAAATAATGGGTACCTCTAAGTATGGTGACTTACATAATTTTCCTCTTATTTTTTCTCAGATGTTGAAGGGAATAAAGTTGTGCAACTTTTTAAATTTTGGAGAATTCTTTGAAAACCTCAAGTAAGAAGTTGGATATAAGCAGAGAAGACAATTCTATTGTTTATATATAAGCTTGATGTTTATATTGCTGGTGCAAGCTTGTGCAATGTTGCCCACGAGTCTGAGGTAGTTCAGAACTTAATACAAWGGCAATATTTTAGAAACATACTTCATAGACTCTGAGTCCCATTCTCCTATTCCTGACATAACTGCCAGCGCCAAATAATTTGCACAACCTGTCAAGAATGGAAGTGTAAGTCAGAGAATAATTTTCTCCCTGAACATGTCAAACTACCAGCTCAGTCTTCAAACATACATAACTCAAATGATTTTATTCACTATAATTGGAAGAAAAGAGAACAATCTTGTCATACCAAGTCTGACTTCTAAAAACCAACTTCACTCATGCTCACTAATAGAAACTTCCTCCTGGGCTGCCCTGCTGGCCCCAGTAGACTACAGTTCTGCCAGGGAGGTAGTACAGGGGACAGCTACTACAGCATTTCTGGGGTTATTGGCYTGCATTTCTTACATTTATTTGCATGATGTCATTTCTTAAACCTTTTTTAAGATGCAAATCAATAAGTTATTCTTCTTGCACTGATTATACTTTCTCTAATGAAGCCAGAGAAAGCACAGCCACCAGAAAACCCTTCCATTGTAAAGCTGGTACAGTAGCTTTGTTTTTAGAGCCTCTTTCTTCATTTCCTGCTCTCCTTCTTGGACATTTTTTTCTTTATGGAAATTCTCCATTCTGTGTTACTGGTGCCACCTGTCTAGCTGATTGCTAGGGTAGAAATTAGATTTATTCATATTATTCTAGAGTTCCTAGTCTCTTCCAGTTGAGACTACCCATGCATACTATACCCATACTTTTGCTTTCTGGAGATAGTCTTGMAAAGAATGATGCATCTGAATAAATCTGTTTCCTGTGTTTCTCACTGACTTCAGTAGTATTATATAAGGAATGCAATCCTACTCATGTGCTCAAGATCTATGATAAAATAACCTGAGTTACTGTAGCTACAGCATGCTTTGCTCTTATATAGGATACTGTGTGCTGTTGCTTAGGCAATAGGAAGGGATGAGAAGGGCATTGGGATGACATATTCTATTCCTTCCAGTTTATCCTACCTTTGGCACACTAGGGCCACATAAAGGTAATCTGAAATGCTTCCTTAGTATTTGGCAGAGTTGTAGGAGCTATGACAAACCATGCTGGGGGTGGAAGAAAGAGGAACAGAAAAATCAACGCACYACATGCCAAGAGTACCTAAAAAGGCTACCTAAAAGTAGCGTTTAGTTGCCAAAGAGACCCAAAATTTAGCTGCCAAATATGCCCCAAAATGCCATTCCCCTATCAAAAACAGAATGAACTGAAGGCTTAGTTAAACTTGAGGGCTTTTGAAAATCTAATTCTAAATCCACAAAGCAGTTAGCACAGCTACTGTCTTTTTTATTATTATTATTTTCTCTCATAATATATAGCCTTTCTTTACATAGTGGCTTTCAAATTACTTAGATAAACATTCAGCTCCCTCAGTTGTCTTYGGAATCCAGTTTTCCTTTTTCAAAAAAAACTGAATATCTTTTTCTTTATTAAGAAATGCTTTGTAATTCTTCATTATCTAACTACAAGACAGTTTCTCTAACTTTCTGCATATTTTCCATCTTCTTTTGATTAATTCTGACATCTCCATTAAATTATATAGAATCATTCACTTAATGGCATTGCTTCCATTTTGTCTTTTTTCTTTCTACATCTGTCTGTCACTTGTAGGACAAACTTTTCTGCCATGGAAGGATCAAAAGACCTGCAGCTAACAAAAAGGGAATTTAAATCTCAGTGACTCAATATACTTTGCAGGGCTAAAGACAAAGGCACTTTTGAATTTTAAATCTCTGTTTTCTAGCAAAGCATTCAATCACTTTGTTCTCTTACATTGCTACTGATTCTTAATAACATTAAACTCAGCCGGTTACAATTTTTCAAGAAAGGGAAGGTTGGGTGCTGTTATTTCCTTCATTACCAATGTATCTTAACAAGCTTGTGGAAGGCTACTGGCCTGCTACAGACAGAACTGAGCTAAACTGCACCAAAAATAATTCAGATTCAGAAAGTCAGAATCCTCTACTTTTTCTTTCATCAATTGAACTGGAAGAGTAATATGTCACTGCATGTTTCTTTATCTTGGTGGGCTCCACACACACATCACAAAAGGCTCCAAGAGTTGTATGTTCAGGCAATTRCATCATCTCTAAATAAGACCCAATGTTAGAGCCAATGGGAATACATAAAGATGACAGCTGGTGATGCTATATGGGACACTGATCACGGTGATTCATACAACACTAGTCATATCCCCCATATGCTATGGAGTTTGAAGAGCTTTGGTTTTTATTAAGTGACCAGCTAGAAAAAAAAAATAAAACTGATTTCAATCAATCTGAAAACATTTTTTTTCCTTTTTAATCAAAAAAAAAAAAAGCTTGAAATACTTAGCTAAGTTGTGTCACCTTCGTATCTGTAACCTATTCTAAAATACACTTATTTTTAAAATAAAAGAACTGCTAATTATAACTTAGAATAATGGAAACTATTGTGTACAGGTATATAACCATAAAGGTACATTAAGCAATAATATTCTTATCATCCTATTTTTATTATATGTGTTATGAATTTGTTGGTGATCCTTGGGATTCATGCGCTTTTTCCACTTTTGTGTTTTACACCAGCAGAATCTGTGACCCATGCTAAGCACTGGGAAGAATCCCTTCTGTGCAGACACCCCGTGTTACCAAGTTCCACATCTTGTAAAGGAATCCTATCCTAATCCCTGAAGTCCCCTGAGAACTGTCTTGGGATGCTGGGAACTGCAAGAGTAGCTCGGGGTCTCAAACCTAGGAACTAGCACACCTCAGTGGGGCTACACCTAACTGTGTGTAAGGAACCCTTAATAAAAGCCAGATTTTGGCGGGGGGGGGAAGGCAAAAAAAAAACCCAAAACAACAACAAATAAGCGGACATACAAACAACAACAACAACAACAAACAGATAAAGTTTATTGCTTCTTTTTATATCCCAGGCTTTTTTGGGGGACTTCTATTCAGATAAAACTCCCTCCTTTTTCCCTGAATGTCTCTGCTTTGAAACTTGATCAGGATGTATTTTATACTATGGTGTGATGGATATGCTCCTTTCCCAGCTCAGTCTGACTTTTCATAGCTAGTACTATTCAAGTGTTAACCACCAGTGATATTATCTGATCCTGGTAGGTGCCTCACTGATTTCTACCCCCACTCAGACATTAACCATCAACAACAGTCCTGATGGTTGCATCCTGATGAGGAGGTAAAGCTAACGAAGAATACCCCAGCCATACACCAGCTACATTCATCTGAAATGAAAGAATGACTGTAAGTCAATCCTCTTATCCCATAAATATAGGGACAGCCTGAGAGTATGTTGAGTTCTCCTTGCATGGCATCTCCCCTTCAGCAGGCACGCCTCTCAAGGATACTTGTCAAGGYTGAGAGATCCTTTCCACAACAGATTCATGGTAAGTGACTATAACATGCTCTCTTTCTGAACTTGTAAATTTTACTTTGTGCACAAAATTTCTTAGTCATAAACCATTTACCAGGTCTGGGACTAGGATTGGATTCAGTCGCAATCAGACTCCTCTCAGAAGGATCTTGCAAAGCATGGGGGTCCAATCCGAACCTCATGACTCAATGGGAGGGTGTCCTTGATAATTTTRTGTATTATCTTGAAAATTCATGCAGTAAATAAGAAGCAACCTTACCATAGAATCTCGTGAAACCATTGTCCATATCARTAAAACCTATTATTRTTTCTTTCACACATGTGAAGTGCATTATGTGAACATGACTTGTTCTGTGACATATGGTTACACAGACCCTTTCGACAATCACCAGTTCAGGCTCAAAAGGGATCCCCTGCTGAAAGGGATGTTGTGACTGTTGTTCATCTGATCCCACCTCCTCCCTGCACCCAGACACATGAAAAACCACACGAAGTAGAGGATTCAGGCAAAAGCCAAACACAGAACTTAAAATTGCAATTACTTTTTATCCAGAGATTTTTCTTGCTCCAATCGCTGCATAATCCTCCCAAGGAGGTGACAGACAACCTACAGGGGATATCAGCATGGGCATGGACTGTGGTTCATCCTGCCCTTATTGGACCTGTGCTGGACTAACATGGTCATGTAAGCACTGCTTTACCTTTTATCTAACTACAGATTGGGTTTATCTACATAATATTTATTATATTAATAAATTATTAGCCCCTTGTGAGGTTGCTTTTATTTCCACCTTCTGGAAGAAATATATAAACCTGAAGCTGTCACCTTTATCATACTCTGAATTTGGGGCACTATGGTATTAATTTTGTAAGTTGTGCTCATTTCATATACATATATAGCGTACAACTGATACAGTTTTGAACCAYGTACAAGTCAGACAATGCTACGTTAGAATGAAAAATGACATTCCAAATTCAAAAGTCAAAAGATGTTTTTGCAAAATGCTGAAATAAAACAAGCTGGCATTTACAAGACAAGATAATTCATTTGTAAAATGGACTAAGTTCTTGACTTTTCTCTCAAATGGACTTACCCTCTTTAATTTTTTCATGATGTCTGAATCTTTTGTCAGTTAAAAACATGGAATTTCCATCTCTCCAAATGATTTTTGTAAAGTTTATCAAAGAAAAATGAAAATGTGTCCAGTCTTACTATCTACTTCCTCATCTTCCAGGCTGATATCTCATCCCTTTGTCTGGCGCAGCAGCAAGTAAGAGGTGGCATATGAAACACCCCAGCCTGCTTCATAYGGTTCTGTCCCAGATAATTGCTGTTACCTCAATGACAGCTTTTGTCCAGCTCTCTCCAAGCTGCTCTGGAGGTGCTTAATTAAGGCTCACAATAGCTCTGCAATACTACTGTCATTTTAAAATGACACAAAGAAGATAAGGAGCTGCCTTAACATTGAAAAAGGGAAGAAGTGTGAGATCTTCGAGTAGAATTGAAAGAGTGAGACTCAGGAGCTCCAGCTATTAACACTGGAAGAAACCAGCAGCCCATGTCAAAATCCTGTTGTTCCTTAGGTTAATCACCTCTGAAAAGCTTATCTAGTCACTTCTTTCTCTGATCATTCCTGTTTTCTCCTTGCCTGCTACATTGTACAACAGGTTTGAAGGTGCAATTAGTAGTCTGGCCTATCACGACAAAATGTACAAAAGTTGTGGAAAGCAATTTTTATTAATTTTTTTCAAGTGATAACAAAGCCACATGCTTTATACTCTTTACTAGGAAGTTGATAAGCAAATATTATAGGACTATTGTCTACAGAACGCCTGCTGCTTTTCTCATTGCTCTAAAGAAGCACCTGAGTCATTCTGTCTCTCAAACTTAGACCAACTTCATCCAAAGAAAACATTCTGGGAAGTTTAAGATCTTATTCTCTGTACATACAGCTTTTCTCTTCCAGAGTTTTTCATGTTTTTATACTCTAAATTTAGAGTGGAATATATTTCATATTCAGAAAATATCTAGCAGATAGTGGAAGCTACAGACATATGAATAAGGAATTATCCTGTGAAAAAGTTAGATTAATGTATGAATTGTGATTAGAGTGATATATGTTCAAAATCAGCAGCTGGGCTGATAGGAGTCAGGTACTTCACTACCTAGAATTTTATATCTTCAAGCCAATACATTGTTCTCACCCARACACTGATTTATAGTCCTTTGCAATGAATATATACAAGGTGGTAGGCTTAAGGGTTCACTACTGTTTTGATTCACTAGCTTTCCTCAGCCACCAAGGTTCACAGTAACTGTAGGCTCACAGGAAAAGCAAGGCCAACGTAGTAAATAATATTTCTCTGATATTCAGCTGATTAGAAAGATAGGTCTGAATGACTGCTCAGCCATAAACATCYTAAACTTTATTGGAGTAAATGGAGCTCAGAATCTGGATCCAAATCATGTTGCTGAAGCACAAATGGTTTACATCTGCCTTCAGATATTGCCTTTATCATTCATTGCACACATTTCTTAAACTGCTTTATCGACATTAACAAATGAAACCTACGGGATCTCTAGGAGCTAAATGTCATCTCAAGGGAGGTGTGGGAAAATGATTCTGGGCTTTGGCTAGCTGTGAACATCATGTAATTGTGTGGGTTTTTTTCAGTTAATTTATTCCTTTCACAAGAGACAAAAGTGGGAAGTCCTCTGTACTGAAAACCAACAGTGATGGACCTGAGCATCAATAACAGAATTCACTGTATATGACCATTAAGAAATTAAGCTGCAAGGCATCTTTTGGGGACAGAATTAGAAGATCAACAAATAGCTGGTCACTACTCCAACCTCATGCAATAATGAGAGACCAAGAGTTTTTGTAGCAACTAGAAGAGAGAATACTCCCCAAAAGTACAGATGCACATAGAGATATTTGTCAGAGTTGCCCACTACTCTAGTTATATTCCACTCACTCACAGCACTCAGATGCCACTGACAAATGAGCCATATGTTTATATTTGCATTCCTTTCATGAAGGTCTCCTGTAATTACTCAAGAACAAACTAAACACACACAACTAAGAAACTACACTTGGGAGATCAACCAGGATATAAAAGCACATAAAGAATAAACTACCTCAGTAAAAATGAATGGCAAAAACCTAAAAATAGTTATTGCAAAAGTAATTAGATGAAACAAACAAGTCTCAAAAGAGAACAGCCCTAAATGAGCTGTAGCCATAATAGACTAYGCAGAGCTGGAATTGCTGAAACGTGCCAAAGACTTGTGTGAGTAAAGATAGCAATAAGAGGACAAAACCCATTGTGCTTCATTAATAAATCAAAGTGAAACACAGTTCGCAGACACATGAATAAACCTCTGTATCTGTGGGGGAAATAGTAGCATATGAGAAATGTGAAGCTGAATATATTAAGCAGAGGAGAGACAATTCTGCAGACAAACAAATGGCAAGTATCCAGTCAGTTCCCAATTAGAGATATTGATTTTGGCCAAAAATATGCCAGAAAATTGAAAGAAATAAACAAAACAACACAGCTTTATCACATTGCCATCTAGAGATTATCAGGGAATAGGTGGTGACAACAGGCTGCTCTGGTTTGGAGTGTCGCTATCTGTAACCATAGACCTATATCTGACTGATGAGAAGGTTTCACATAATGCAGGTACATTATTCTTTCATCGTTATGAAGAGGTCTGAAGGGGGAAATTTAGGCACTGGGAAGATCTCCTTGATCTGCAGATGAACAGCATACATTTGAACACATTGCGTGTTCACACAAACTGGAGCGAGAGCCCAGCCTGGTGCAGCTGAGCTTACAGACTGATGKCTGGAAACGGTTCAAGCAGGAGAGACTGGAGCTTCGGGGAACAGGGRTGGGATAGGGAGCCAGGCAGCTGCTGGAGGCTAAAATATATGATTTGTTTGTTTCCAGGGGAATAGTGTCTAGTCTGAAACTGAATTATTTCCTTGTTGTCACCTTTGTCAATAGTTCATTGCTGCCAAGTTCTGTCTGGAACACACAGGTCTCTGACAGCAYTTGGAACCCTGGCTAACACCTAGTAAGCACCAGTAAAATTAGTAATTAATCCTTCATGATGGACAGTGAGGTGGGAGCATGTTAGCTTTGCTTCTGAGTCTCCAGTAAGAACAACTCAAATTATTCCACAACTGACCACTATCCCCTCTTCAGGGCCCAAGACCTCCTTCAATTTTCCAAGAAGGAAAAAGAATCCTGTGGAGAAGAGTTGTCCCAATCATATTTTTAATGCGAAAGATATTAATTAAAAAGGGAGGAGAGAGGAACAATGTAACAAAAACTGTTTGCAGAAGTGTCTAAAATACATAGTTTTTTTTCATTTATCTAGAATAACTGACTGCCTTTTCCAAGACTTTATAACAAATGTTTATCTTTCTCTGAGTTTATTTCTTCTTGGACATATTTCTTCCTCTTAGAATCTCCAGCATCAGATACAGATATTTAATTACCATATCAACAGTAAAAAGGAAAAAGTTAATAACCACAGCAGTGCAACAAGAAATGTCCCATTGCAGGTACATTTTCATTAGTTTATTTAGCTTGGGCTACATTCTCTTATATTGAAGCCTGAAGTTCTGTTTGACTTCTGGAGAAAAACTTGTGCCTATTCTGGAGAAAAAGTTTTTGTATAATCTCTCTTCAAAGAGCAAAAAACAGTGGGAAAGATATTAGCCATATCARGGAGATTGATTTTTTAATTCAGACCCCCACGGAATTTGTTCCATATCATTCCTAGTTGGCTCAGGAGTTTATTAAACGAATCTTCCAGCCCAATCATTCTATTGGAATTTCATCTTCTAATGGCAGACACCACAAAACTGGGAGGGATGGTTAATATTCCAGTGTGTTATGCTGCCATTATGCTCGACAAGGAGCACCACTCGCCACAGGCCTCCAAACAGACTCGGTCCCATTTATCATCACCCTCTGAGCTCTGCCATCCAGTCAGTTCCCATTCCAGTCACTGTCCTCTCATCCAATCCAATCCGKAGCTTTCCTATGAGGATGTTATGGGAGTCTATCAAAAGCCTTGCTGAAGTCAAGATAGGCAACATTTATTGTTTTCCCATTATCCCAATAATTTCCCAATTATTATTATTGATCAGCTTCTTTCTTGTAGGGATGCACCAATCCTGACTTTGAAGAAGGTGGTGCTTGAATATYAGCCGGCTCTCCTGGACCCCTTTTCCTTCTGGAACCCTGACCCAGGGGCTTCCTCCAAGGAGCTCCCTGMAGAGGTCCAAGTTGGCTCTCTTTAAGTCCAGGGTTGCAATCCTACTTCTTGCCCAGCTTCCTCCATGTAGGGTCGTGAATACCAACATATGGTGGTCACTGTAGTCAAGACCGCCAGCAACGAGGGCAACCTTTCCCACTAGACCATCTCTGTTTCTTAGTATCAGCTCTAGCAGTGCCCCTCTCCTTGTTGGCTCATCTATCACCTGCACCAAGAAGTTATCTGCAATGTTCTGAAGGAACCAAGAACCTCCTGGGTTGTCTGTTCCTAGCTGTGTGGTTAACCCAGTGGACATCAGGGTGATTGAAGGCCCTCATAAAGACCAAGATCTCTGATTGTGAGGCTTCTTGCAGCTGCCTGTAGATGGCCTCATMCACTTCCTGGTCAGGTGACCTGTAATAAATATCCTCCACAGTGTCACCTTGCTGGAATACCTTTTAATCGGCACCCACAGGCTGTCAATTTGCACTTTGTCTTCCCCTTTGCTGAGCTCCATGCATTCCAGTTTCTCTCTCACATTAAAGAACAACTCCACCACCTCCTCCTGACCTGTCCTTCCTGAAAAGCCTAAAGCCATCTATGGCCATGTTCCAGTCATGAGAGCTGTCTCACCATGTCTCAGTAATTGCAATGAGATTATGACCCTGTAATTGCATATGCATCTCTAGTTCTCCTTCTTTATTCCCCATGTTGCATGCATTTACATAGAGGCATTTGAGTTGAACACTCAATAYGCATTTCTTTCTAGCTGGGGCAACTGGTACTTGACTATGTGAGTCTTCAGTATCATGTAAAGCTTYCTATCGCTGAAAAATCCAAAGCTGTGGCGATGACATGAGCCACAGGGCCATGTATTGATGCACTTGTTTCTTTCTRTATTGAGGATTCCTCCAGGACTATAACCCACCTTTTCTTCCTCCTGCTCATGGTCACAATACAGGAGGTTTGCCTTTCAAACAGCACTGATGTTTTTGGAGAAGACGGACTCTTGCTTTCACCATCCATTGATTGTCCCTTCATCCTCCAGGACCTTGTATCTGTTGGATTGAGGTACCTGGWAAAGTGAGATGGGAAAAGAAGGATTTCTCCTGTCACCTCAAGCCTGAACTTTTATCCATACACTGTCGTCCTGATTTTTTTTCTCTTGTGTTAGCTAGGTGATGGAATCCTCTTTTGGACTTTCTGATGCCTACTCCTCTTTCTCCCTCTCTGACTTCCAGATACTCCTCARCTTTTCAACCTTTTCAACCTCAGCTTTTTGAACTTTTAGTTCAACTACCATGTTGAACAGACCTTCCACCTGCTCGCATCTCACAGTTGCTCTCCTGCAACAGTCCAAAGGAGGTATCAGGCCTTGGCACTCCCTGTAGCCTGACACCTGGACTGATTTACTAGTTCATCAGTCTGGGTCAGTCTGGGTCCCTCTCTCCTTTTTAGTAAGTGCTGACGCAGCCCTCCAAGGAGTAATTGCTATTGTGGGTACTCTGGGGAGCTCGCTGCTGCACGTCCTGCCTGCACATCCTGCCTGCACCAACTGCTGCGCTGCTGGTTGCTCGTGCTCCCTGGGGGCAGATCCTGTAGGCTCAAAGCTTGGGCTGTCTTCCCTGCTGGTGCTGTTTGCACTGCCTCAGTGGTGCCTGGGGCTGGGGGTGACTCACTCCCCCTGCCCTGGTGTCTGCACTTCGCTACGTGGCTTCTGCAGCTGATTTAGCTCCTCTCAGAAATGTTCCCCAGCACCAGCCTCTGCTCTGGAGCTGTTCCCTACAAGGAGGACTGCAGGCAGGACTGAAAGACAACCCCTTATTAACAAAGAAATAGCATGTTTGTGAAGAGAAAAGAAGGAGTTCTCATCAACATGCAAATCACTGTTTTACTGGAATTCTGCCAAAATTCTGAGCCATAGCGTAATAGATTTGCCAAAACCTCTCCTTAATCAATTGTATGCTACCTCTAGTTTGTCATAAATCTTTGCATAGGAATACATAAGCTAAATAAGTTTTGTCACCAAAACTTCTGTAAAGTTATATCATCTCCTCTGGAAAAAAAAAAAAAAAAAACACGCGTAAGGAAGAGAGTTTATAACAAGCATTCACTATTGCCGTGGGCACAGGAAAGTTAACATGAGTTCCCTTAGGGGAGATAGATTAGTGACAAAGGTCATGGAAATATGTCATATAAAAGTTAATGACAAAGCAGAAATTCATCACTTTCATGTTATCTAAATGAAGCACTTCAATAAGGTCATCTGGAGATTTCTGAAACAAAATCTTTTTAGAATTTTCCTTTTATGTGAACCTTAGGAGCACTTATCTGCAGTTAGAGATAAAAGAGAATATATATATATATATATATATATATATATATATACACACACATACACACACAATTACTGAAGAACAAAATTTTCAAGTTTTGGCCAGTATTTTTTTGCTTTGACTTTGGTCTGAACTTTTCTGTGTTGAGCATAGACTGTAGTTCTGCAAAATGCAAGGAAAACCTAACTGGAACTGGAAAAGTTATCAGCCTTTAGAAAACCTTGGTGTGAGAATGACCAGTAGAGGTTCACTAGGGCATGACAAGAGTTAATGGACCGAGGATCAGCCGGACTTTCCCCATGTGAATCTCTAGGCTACTGCAAAGAGGCACATGACATGGTAAGCAATCTGTGTGCTCTCAGGGATGTCCCAGCCGGATTTGCCATGTTGGAGAGGGTAAAGCAGCCTGGCATAAATGCAGAGGTGAGGGAACTGAGTACCGTGAGAAGTAATGCTGGTACAGAGAGCTGAAGTTGGGCAGGACACAGATCTGGGAATGGAGAATTCAGACAGAGCAGGGAAGCTCACATTGATGTGATGAAAAGATTGGGATTAGGAGCCAAGAGGTGAGTTTCAACCTGGAAATTTAAGATAGAAGATGTACTGACCCAGAGATATGAGAGCAAAAAATCTGTCAGATAGCTATTCCAAGGATAGCTAAGAATGCAGAGGCAGCCCCAATTTTACCATTTCTTAGCTGTTGAACAGCTGGTCTAGAAACCTCAATTTTTTCTTCAAAAATTGTCTCGATGCTGATACTATCTCAGATGACCATAGTACAAATAAAGGTTAAGGTGCAAAAAGAGTGCATAAGCACAGTTTGTACAGTCATAAAGTTGACTCCTGAACTCATCCATTTACAGACCCACACATGCACAATGTTAAGCTCTGTCATTTTAAAGTAAGATATTTCTCTTTCTGACCTAAAGTCAATTTTGTTTGTGAAACGGGCTTGAATCGTCATGAGTGTTGGTGCTGTATGCATCTTCGTGGCCACGTGCATCTACAAATATATATATGCTCACAGTCGCAGGTGTGGTAATACTCTCATTCATTCTAATTTCTTAAAGAGCAGGAAATAATTTAATAGAATAAGACAGCTCCTCAGCAATAAAAAAGAAAGATATAATGATAAATGCAGAAATTATATCCTTCTGCTAGAGACCAAGATATGAAACAAAGTGCAGACAATTGCAAAATAACTATTTAAATCATGATAAAACAATTTTAATTTGTAGCATTCAATGTGTTTTACAAAGATCAACATTTTATGCCCATTTGAAACCTATTAAATAGAAGGATATATGGAGGTGAAATGGAGAAGGTCACAGTAAACATGAAAGCTTGGGAAAAGAACCCAGGATCAYTAAGTAATGCTTCCTCTATCAGGTCTTCAGAGGTGTTGACTCTGCTTCTCTACTGTCTGCAAAAGAAGAGCTCCCAGACATGGTGCTAGGAAAGGGATGGGACATCGAAAGAGCAGCTTCTTCTCAGGGATTGCACAGGCAAAACTCACAAAAAAAATTTCCAGGAGCATTTTTCTGGGGTATTTTTAAGCAATTCATTAACATCTGTGTCTGACAGCACTTTGACCATAGGATTTAAACCAGTAAGAAAACAGTGATGCTGGCTAAGTAAAGAGCCTTTCGCAAACAAAGATAAGAACAGAAAAATCTTTCCAACTTTCTTCAGTGAGTTTATTGCATGTAAATAATATATGCAGGTTAGCTTTTGCATGCAATGAACTCCACAAATCAGCCTAAGCACAATAACAATATTTATATATATATATATACAACAGCATTTGCGATAAATATTTTTTCAATGAGAGACTGCGGAAGATTTTTCATTTTAATCTGTTATTTGAAGATGTTAATATAATTAATAATAGAAGCAGTAGCATTTGATTTGACATGGCAATATGCAAGAAACAGTCCCTGTCTTAAAGAGCACAAAAGGACAAAACCCTTAACAGAAGAGGTTGTTTCTTCTTCTCCCTTCATTTCACTCCACTATTTTTAGATCCTCTTGCCTTAGGACTCATCAGAGTTATATGGCTGGAGGAGAGATTTCATAGGTAAAAAGCTGAAGTCCTAGCATATCAGCAGAGCTAGATTTATTTCACTAAATGTGGTACTGGTTTAATTCATTGAGGGCCTGGTTTCTCATTCCATATCTGGACAAACACCTCACACATTCTTCTCACATCAAAAATCAGCAGTGCTGCAGCTTGGCAGTCAAATAACCCCCTGATCTATTCCTGCAGAYAGCAGTTTCAGAACCATCTTGCTGTTAATGATGACCTCGTCTCCTGGAAAAAAAGTAAAAATAAAAATACTCTGTAATTTGTCTCTTGCTACTTTAGACTACTTTTTTTTTTTTTCCATCAGCATTTCTGTGGCCCACCTGCAATTAAATCAACTCGACTTCCAATGATGTGTAGTAGGGATGACATTTCTAACAATTCAGCAGCATTCATAAACTGAAAACAGATGATAATTAACATACCTTTATCCAAACCAGTAGTGATATATATCAGATTTTTTTTTCTTTTAAATCAAGCAATGGCAAGGAGGATAACTCTGAAACCAGCAGGATACAGAATCATAGACTCACCCTGGACCACTGTGGGACTTTAATTTTTTTTTTTTTTTTTTTTTTTGTGAGCTACAGTAGGTTGTGAGTTATAAGATCACCAGGAAGGTAGTGAACTTATGGCAATAGCCTTGGCTTTTGCAGAAGGGTAGCAGTGGGCAGAGTAAAGTAAGTAAGGAAATGCACCGCTAAATCAAGAGATAAAGCCAGGTCAATTAGATGTTACCATGGTTCTCTGCAGCTTGGCCAAGTAATTAATTTTGTTCAAATATATACTTTTTATTGATACACTTATGTAACAGGAATTTCACAGTGCACTAACTGCATGAGTTTCCAGAAGAATGTGTTTCCTGGTGCATGAGTTAGGTAATGTTTAAAATTAGATACTATCTGGAAAAGGATGTATTTGTTAATTATACAAATAATAATAATTATTTGTTAATGTTATTATATTTTCATTTTGCAGGCTTAAAAGCAAGCTTGAGTAAGAAAAATAGTATTTGGCTGGACAGTATGAAAAGAGAAGAAAAGAAGACATTCAGCTGAGATGAGGTGAGATTAAGAAGATGAACTGAGACTGACAAAAGATAATGCACTACAGAAAAAAGCTCACCTTTCACAGTGAAAAGGACATCATATGAACAGAACAMAGATTTTATAGCCATAAAATACAGGCCAAATTGTTGAAACAATGGAAATGAGGCTGCCTGAACTGCAACACAGGTCCCACTCTGAATCAGTAACTTAGGAAAAAAAAAATACAGCCTGACTTTTATTCCATAGTGGATATGCAACCAATACTTAGATGACATGTGGATTACTGTGTGCTGACACTCTTGCCATCTTAAATAAAGTGTGTTTCTCTAACCATATGCATGTGAAAATTTTTCATTCGCAAACTAGACTGAACCATCAAACCCCCAAGGCTTTAGGCAACTGTGACTTGTCTTTTCTCCGTACGTGTTAAAGCTTTTTTTTTTTTTTTTAATCTTTTTGAAGCACCGTAGAATATCATTTTGTGATTTCTGTTTCAAAGTTCACCTTGTTAAAAGATTGCATTAATACCCCCAGAGAGAGAGAATGCGAGAGAACAAGAGCACATAGAAGAGAGAAAATTCAATACTACATCAGTCCCTAACACTGCTCAGATACATGCAAACTGTTTCTGACATACTTGTGAGGGCATTTGACTATTTCTTATTTTACAAATTTTCATCATAGAAAAATATTTTTGGCTTTTATTAAATCTCAGGATCCCATTCTGTGCCCCAGACCAATGAAAGTTAGCCACATCCTGCAGAATGAATAGGACTAACTGTGCTTTGTGGGGACAGATATGTTCATCACCACTGCTGGTCTGCTGGTTGCATCCCAGATACTCAAAGATGCCAAATATGCAAAAATGCAAATATGCATTTCTGGAAGAGTCTGGCTCTTCTGGGATACAACAGGAACATGGAGAAGAAGGAAATTCCCTCACATGCTCCTTCTGAAGGAATCCTCACTAACTGAAACCCCAGATTTGCATGGAGTTTCAAAAAGAAAAAATAAACAATCAAACAAACAAACAAAAATTCTGATAAGTAGCTCTGTAAAATGAGGATCTCCAATTCCCACTGATTTGCAAAGCTGAGTTTAATTCTGTATCTCAAAATGCTTCTGAAGTTATGCAGCATATATATGAATATATATATATATATTTAAAAAGCAAATGTGAAGAGTGATTAGAGTAAGAGACATTTTAAAGATGTGAAGCTCTTGAAGAAGGAGAAGGTCTTCATATTATGCAAATGATACCAAGCATCTCAATGACATATGTTAATATAGTAATTAATCATGGTAACACTGAAATAATTTCTGTGTCAAGGTGTAGTCTGGTATTTCCTCTTCTACCTACACAGGAGTTTATTCTACCTAAACATAACCAGGTCAGTGTTGAGGTAAAAGGATCCACAGTAATTTGAATTTGTAATTCTCACCCTGTGGCAAACTAATGTCAGAATTTGACTTGCATCAGCTGAAAGTTCCCTATCTTTTCTTGAGCCTTCACATTCTTCTATAAAACAACAACTTCTCTTCCTGGACACTTGCTTTTAATTAGGCACTCGATGTTTGTGTGCTTCTTTGAGCAAGATCCTGACTCTCAGAGAACTGGGCTTCCGCAAACACAAGCCTTATCTCAGCTTCACACTAGTCACCCTGCAGTTCAGCTGGGAAATACACAGAGCTCTTCTGGTCTTTGTCACAGGCTTTCACTTCGCGGGCGGTCTCTTTTATTGCAGCTTTTTAAATTCTTTCTTCTCCCAAAAAGCAAAGTGTACCCCTAACAAATAAGGATTACCAACTCCCTGATCTATTTTTCTTTAATCAAGTGGCTTTTGTATTAACTACAGAAGCTAGTTATTGTGCATTGACCTGAGCCAGGTGACAGCAGTTTTAATTAACCTCCATAACATTGACTATGTTACGAGATCAGGGACAGCAAATTCAGTTCATTCTCACCCCAGTCCTCTGTGTCACACCTTTAAGACAGCAGCAAACAAGATTTGTAGAGAAGAGCAAGTCCTCTGCCAAGCACATTTTTTTTTTTTTATCCAGATAAAAAATCTTACAGATAACAGGAGTTTTGCCTAGGCGAATATCCCGGTATCAGTAGATACAATTATGGAGATACATTTTCACTTTACTTCCTAGGGTCTGGAATTACTGAGATTAAAAAAGTAGGTGGAGCTCTGCCCCATGATTCATTTGGTGAAGCTGACAAYGTATGTTGTTACTTACAGCTGCTATTCATAGAATCATGTACGAAACTGGACTCTGCTTCTTAAACCATTCACCACAGAGCAGCTGTTTGAAGGGAGGCAGGATGCTCTGGGATAAGGATGCTGGATTTGGCTGTTTGCTCTACCACAAATTTCATTGTGGATTCCTGGCCAAATCACTTAGGCTTTGGGCTGAGATCAGTTAAGCAAGAGTAGGTAAGATTTGTTTTTGCATTTGAGGGTAGGGGGTCAGTGAATGATGACACAGGGACAGCTGGGATGTATTTCCCTTTAAGAAAAATAAAAAGATAAAAGCATTGTGTGTGTGTGATTCTGTGATTAAAAAGCATTAGCAGTTCTGCTGGCAGCAACAGCAAAAGTCTGGATGACTAAATGAACTAACACCCTCCTTCTCATCCTTTGGGCTTTTCCTTTCAGTTCATGACTGACATGTGTGTAATAAAGATTCAGAGCTTTTAAATGACCAGACAAGGAAGAGCCATTCCTGATGGTTATGCTGTGGTGGAAGAGAGAATACTGCATGCYAGAGTTTAGCTCTGCCACCTGCTTTCCAAGCATCCCAGTTTGGTGTCAGCTGATACACTATACATTGACTAGTGAATTCTCAGTCACTAAAACTGAGCTGATTAATTTCGGGAGAGAGAATATTGTGTGAAATTCTTAGTTSAACTAGACTCATCCTGGGAGGTTTTAATGATATGTGATATCTCCTATCTACACTTTTATTTTAGATTGTTACCAAACCACGAATATTTAGATAACTTTTCCTGGAAAAACAAAGTGATACAGAACAAAACAACTTTTCTTTCATGATCAGTCAATGAACTAAAGTCTTTATTTCTCAATATGTGTTCTGTAAGCTCTTTGAGACTTCATTTCAGATTGGAGGGTCTGAACTTGAACCATTTCCAATGGTTCCAGAACCAATTCTGACTAACTGTGCTTAGAGAAGATAAGATGTCATCAGGTTATAAGGTGAAGGGCCTGATTCTATAAAGAGCCTTCCCTGCTGCACATCAAATTAATAAGTAACTAAATATATTTTTGCAGTTATTTTTAATCTCCCCAAATTGCTAATTCTCCCTGGGCTGGATTAACTTTCAAAACTAAGCTAATACTACTACTACTACTACTAATAATAATAATAATAATAATAATATTTTTGGTGGATTGCAAGGTGAACTTCTGAATAAGACCAAGTAGTTTGGAGACACTTGGTCTCGTTTTTTTTTTGGCAAGTGACAATCTGTACCTGCTGTCAAATCATTAGAATTAGAGCAGAATGGTGTAGATACAAGTCTCCTTAGATGTTTCAGGTATTTTTTGGACAGTGGAATTCACRCAGGTGAAACAGTAGTTATAAGTAATAAAATGTTTTCTAATGACACAGTAGATATATATATATAAAGATGTATTCTATGTATATATATTTATATGGGAATACTGCATATTTGAAGAGCAAATTCAACAGATATTCTGTCAAATCTTTTTCATAACGATAATCAGGTGAGTGTTCTTTGCAAAGACAAAGCCTTAGTTATCATTATCTTCACAAAGTCTCTCTGTTATCATAGACAGAAAAGGATAGTTATCTTTCTAAAAGGCAGTTACTATTGCTATTAGCAACTGCTTCTTCGAAAGACAATGTTACACTTAGAATTTTCATGTGTGTTTCTAATCTATTTCCCATTATCCCCTTTGTAGTCAACCCCCTCAATAACTCCTCAGTATGGCTAGTGCACATGAAGTCTTGCTGGATGATGTACACTTGTAGAGGAAGTCATTTCTGTCACGTCACCCAGAATATCAGCCAGTTAATCACTGAAGGGTATGAGGTACGTCAGGCACAATTTGCCCTTTGTGGATGTTCCCAAACTCTTTCTGGTATGGAAACAACTTTCTTGTATGGAAACAACTTTCTTGCATGGAAACAACTTTCACTGGACATGTTCCATAACTTTTTTTTCTTCTTTTCTTTTTTTGAGGGTGGGAATGAAGATAGGCTACCTAGCCCAGGGTTTCCCTGATCATCCCAACTGATGTTTCTTGAAGATGAGCATAATGTCAACTACAGGCTTTACAAACATTTCAACYTCACACRCCAATGCACTACAAAGTGCAACCTATTTTGCCATTAACACAGAAGATTTAATGTTCTTATATTACATGTTAGCCATTAAAAACTTATTCCTTGATATTGTTATGCCTGCCACAGAAACTAACAAAACTTTCAGCTAGATCTCTCAAAAATAAAAGGGACTCTGGCTGTAACCCTGGTGGTTGCAAGAAGCAAATTAATATGGTTTAGTATGCTGCAGAAAGCCTGATATTTCTGCAAAACATGGAATTTCTGAAGTGCACTTTGGGCAAATAAAACTCAGAATAAAATCAGCTGTTTTGTGCAGCTCATATACGTTAGGCCTGTGGCATTCTGTAGCATGAGATTTGTTGACATCTGCCACAAAGTTCATACATGTTGCATAAGGTAAATTAGAGAAAGAAGTACTATAGGGAAATGTGACTTAGTCGTTAGTAATAATCTGTAAGAGTACTRTCGTGTAAGGTTGTGAAATCCCTATCTCTTGATGGATTTTAATAAACAACAGCCAGAAAGATACCTGTCAGTATGGTGATCACATTCAGGTTAAGTGCTGAATTAATGTTCAGAATTAAATGACCTATTGAATTCTCCTTCAAAGAAATTTCAGCAAATTATCATGACTGATCCATGAGATTCAAGAAAAAAAAAAAGATGACAAGTTTCCATTACAGTTAGTTCAGCAATACATCAACATAGTGTTGATAAATGACATTCAAGATAAGACAGAATGCCTAGATCTCAAATTTATAAATATACCAATTACCTCAGAGTTTGTTTTCCAAAGGATTGAATCAATTCTTTCCCCTACTGACTCCCAGTTTCTGTCATTTGCACTTTATATGTCTTTACTACTGCTGCACACTCCATCCTTCCTCATTCTCAGTCATGAACTCTTGGCTCTGTTAAACATCTTCTGCCTTTCAGAGAGTTACAGTAAATATTTGACTGACATCATTTCAGAGGGGATGAAGGATTCCTGAATATTGCACATAGAGCTCCACAGGGGGAAAGTAACTATAAGAGTGTTATAGAACATAATATATACAAGCCAAAGAGAAAAAGGACCAAAATATTAGCACACAAAGGAACCAGCAGCTTCCAAAATTTGATATGTACTCTATCCACTGTGCATTAAAACATGCATTCAAGGTACGAATCCAGGCATATTAACACTACAGCAGATGGTGTTAGCTATGGTAGTCAATGATATGTCAATCAATTAGTTTGATATTTAAGGAGTCTTCTGGATGCTACAAATCTTCAATTAGTTCTCAGAAGACATTTTATTTATATGCTGAACTTCACCATGGATCAGTCAACACACACCAGTTGTATTAGGTGTAAGGTTTTGTAACAGTAAAATGCACTCCTGAATCTCTTTGGGTTTTAATGCTCATTGACTTGGACAGATAATCAATTGCTGCATCTCCAAAGGCCCATAGATATTGACTTGGTCTCCAAAAGACTTTATAAAGAGTTGTTTGGGGGATACTTTCACTTCAAATTGAATTGTGGACCATTAAATCTCCTTAGTAAAATATTGGAAGAAAGACTGGATGTCAATGTTCCTTTTGCATTTTTAAGTAGAAAACAAACGCTCATGGCTAAAGATGAGGTTCCTAGAAGGATCACATATTGTTCTTTTTCTTTGGCACATTCTTTTAATTGTTATAGATTTTATCTCCCCTGCAGATAGAATGCATTAACTTTACAATATTCACTCTGCTTCTCCCACAAGACAATAATATAAGGTACCTTCTTAGCATGAGATATGGATCTGAAGCAAGATGATATGTCAATCAATTAGTTAGATATTTATCTCTGGTTTCCTGCCTACACACTTGAGCCAGGTGGAGGACTGGAGGACAAAAGGAAGTGGGAAAATTTTTGTCTTGAAATGCATTTTTTGTTGCATGCTACCATCTATGCCACTGTACAAAAAGTTAAATTAAACTTCACACTGGTGAAAAATTGATACAAATTGAAGCTATTGGATTAATAAAGATGGATGAATCATCTTGCTTGTCAGTAACCTATACAATTGAATCTCCTCCATTTTGTTTGATTTTTCTAATGAATTGTCAGTGTGGATGCCCCTTTATTGACCCAGTGCCAGATCCAGGAGTGTTCCAGACCATTCTAGTTATAATGCTAGTTATATAGCATTGTACMAGAGGTATGTGATCTTTGACAATGTCAGCTATTCCACAAGATCTGGTGCATGTTCAATGAAGGCTTTTAATATTTGACCTATAAGATGGGATTTTGGCAAGACATATGCAAGAATAATCCAAAAAAAACTCTAGGTTGTAAACACMAATTAAAGAAGACTTCTTACTCAAAAAAAAGTAGTAGTAAGTGTTAACAAARAAGAATGTAGTAATGATGCAAATGTAGACTGATGTAACCAAAATGAGCTTTGCAATCCTTATTGACAGTACTTAACATGTTCTATATGAATACATTAGGCATTATAACTTATACAATGCATGAATATTATGTAAATATTTTAGTTTTATACCTACATTTTTATTGCATGCAATATATTAATTATAACATATTTATCATGTCTAAGTATTTATACCCTGAAAAATATTTTTACTTCAGTTAAGGAATACTGTGCCTTGAACTCCTCTAGATATCTTTGTTCATTCCTGTGAATCAGACATCTTCTATATGAGCTTTGTCTTCCCATGACCTGTCTYGGCTAATCTAAAACTCATCTAAAAAAACCTATTCAGATTATTTAATCTGACATGGTGACATTGTAGGAGAGCTGGAACAGACATTTCAAAGAAATAAGGAAACAGAAACATCAGTCATATTCTCACTAGGACCTGAAAGGCATGTAATAAACAAAGAATGATACTAAGAATGAGGTACACGGGGCTTCCTGCTGTAAATCTGAGAAAAGACAAAGACAAAACTTCCCAAAAGTAATCTGGATCACAACTGAGGGAAGGAGAATACATCGTTCAGTTTCCCCCACCTGATCTGCAAGAAACAAGACAATTTGCTGCCACACAGTGATGGCAGAACCACTTCGGGTACAAGAAATGTCAGCAAGCAGAGAAATGCTTGAATGGACCTTTTTGGGGCTACATCAAAGCCTTTGCACTACATCCATCTTCTTCCTTCCTTCCACACCCTCAGAGCTGCTTACTCACATATGCCTATCTATTCATTAACATCCAATTAAGGCATATATCTGCTAGAGCTTTACATCAGCATTACATTGCTCCACATTATGACTGCCTTGAGCTTAGTCTTATCTTCATATTTGTTTCCAGTGCACTAAGAGCAAAAGCAGCTTTTTCGTGGTGATTGACAAGCAGAAGGGAAACAAACACTACAATTTAAGGAGGATGAAAGAGCAGAATGTGCTTCTCATCAAAAAACAATCTCTCCTCAGGGCTGTGCCCCAGAGAGGAAGGGAGATTTTTTTTTTAATTAAAGGAACAAAGTATAGAGAAGAGTATCACAGTTGCAAATAATGTAGTCAGAATCTAAACATGGTAATTGCAGAGCCTTGGTCTGCATTTGGGGAGTTTTGCTATGTGAAACAACTGCAGTGTATCACTTTGCCTCTCTAATTCTCTTGCTTTCTTTCCAGACCATTTCTATATGCCCAAGCTGTAACTCAATGCCAGAGATTAATGACTAAACCTAAGATGATTTCCTAATAAGGTTTCATACCATCCCTCAGATTGTGTTACACAAAAAGATGACCAGAGACATGCTCAAAGATGCTCCAGAAAGCCTTGCTAACTTGTAATATACTTTTGTTTTTTTCCTAAAGAGAATATTCACAGCTGTTTTTGACAGRTCTGAGAAATGGAGATAGAACAAGCAGTCTCACTTTCTGCTGGCAAATCTAATCTTGCCCCGTGGACAGATTTYTCCTCCAAGACACAGAATATAGAACTAGAGGAATGATTCAGGGTATTTTCCACTCATTCCTAAGCACACCGTTGCTTGGCCACAGCATTCCATCTTGCTTTCCACAAACCACTGCAACAAAGCCATGGGGAACAAGCAGTTTCAGAGATATGCTAAAAAGCTAAACTTCAAACCCTGTGAAAAATGTATAAATCAAAGGACTTTTTGATAAAGCAGCATGGAGTGTTTAGACATTATTTGGTTCAGAACTGACTACAGTTTCATCTCAATACAAAAAATACTCTGCTGTAGTATTTCACATAGAAATATTTACCACAAAGACAGATTGCCTTTAGGGAGGCAATGCTTCCTGCCTCACTCTCAGCAAGACAAGGCACAAACAAATGCCAGACAATATCTGGCTATATTAATAAAATTGTTTAGACTGGTTGTCATTACTCTTTGACTTGCTGTTACTCCAGGACTTTCTACTTAATTGCTTAATGTGAAGTTGTGTTGGTAAAGCAGAGAGAGATGTGATTAACTACTTTCTTTGAATTTATCTTAGCCTAGCTTCCATATTCTGAAATCTCGTGCATCTTTTTTACATAAATATCACCTACAAAAGTCATCTGTTCTCACTATCATCGCTTATTTTTTTCTTTGATACACTAAACACATCAAATTTTCTTAGTTTCTCTGTAGAAAATAATATTTTCCTATTATTCTTTTCTAAGTCCTTTTCAATCTTTCATCTACTTTTTTGAAGAATGACTATTAGAACACAGTGCAAAAATGTATCATTAGTGCCAAAGGTTCATGATTCATAATAAGAGCTATTTCTGGTACTTAAGCAATTGAAATAKATAGAAAGAAACATGCAAGCCCATGTCATGGCAACTGCAGAAGCCATACTACTTGTTCATACAAGATATTTCTCCATCAATTCTTTGGACRTTTAGATATGTAGCCCTAGCTACAATAACACATTTTCTACTGTCCTGGTGCCCTCCAGTTAGTGATTTCAAGGRAAAGGTCCCAGTTCTCTACGATTCACTAATTTCTCTTGTGCCTAGAAGCATGACCTTGCTTGATGGCTATGCCAAAATGAACATATTGACATACATGCAAATTTACTTCTGTAAGTGACCCAGAGCAGCCTCTATAAAAAAATCTTCCCTGTATTACTATCCATTCACTTACTTTATCTCATCTGAAATTGCACAAGCATGGTATGGCTCAGGAATGAACATTGAAAATATTTGYCTAGAAACAGGACAATGACTGATCTTTTAAAATAATTTTCTCACACTATCATTTACCCAGGTTCTATCAACTCTTTTAATTTTGTTTAGTGGTAATTTTCACATTAGACCATTATGTGTGTGCTAGTATACCAGTAGCCTCACTGGTATAGTCTATAGCCAAAGAAAGACTTTGAGTATATTTTATTGTGGTGAAACACATCTGAGATCTCAAAAACAACTTTGCTTGACAGAACCTCTTTTCTATAAAAGCACACTGATGACATTAATTATCCTGCAGCTCTTTGTGTTTTTCCATTTGTGTTCCATCACTGCTATAGTATCATTTTGTCATGAATGATCACTTTACAGATTTCTAAAGAATTTTTCTGAACTCTCTAACTAATGATACATGATGCATATGTTTATATGCTGTAATGTTATCATTTTTTCCCAGATTTGTTAAAAATTAAAAAAAAAAGAAAAAAAATGTGTATGGGACCTCTGTTACCCATCGCTTTTTTTTTTTTTGAAATAGAAAACTGACATTTTTCAACATGCCTATGATTAGCATGAGAATAGAAAGAATCTCATTATTAGTCTAATAATCTCTAATATGTGACCATATCATTCTGTGACTTTTGGCGTTGCATGTATTTAGGTGCATACATTGAATAATATTGATTTTTTGTGCATCATGATGAATTTTTTTTCATATTAGATCTGTACAGAGATAAAACATCAAAAATAAGGAAGTTGTTCTCTAAAGTTTACTAGAACTTTAGAGGAAGATATTAAAATTCTGCACCACATAAAGAGAAATAATTTGTGAACATGATTATGAATTCTGAAATCTTATTTCACTCTCCTAGTTTTCCTGGTGGCATCCATAGACAAATGAAGATATAGTTGAAAAACACTTGAATTTGATCAAAATTGCACTTAATGCTATCAGAAAATTGTTTTTATTGGTGAATCACGATTCATGAGGAAGTAGAGGCTCTTTCTAGAACTTATAGCATAAATTAGTCATAGCTTTTTATTGTGGAGTGTGTGTTGATGAAAAATTTTTTTGTTATTATTATTATGGGTTAAAACAAAATCCAAAAATATACTTTCCTCATTCCTCTTGAACTGGGAGCTTGAAAGTGTAGGAGAAAAAAAATATATCCTTTTCCTCCTGTTTTTGAAGTTTTGAAACTCAGAAGAAGAAAGAATACAATATAAAAATGAAAACAAAGTGTTTTATCACAAAAATGAATGTTTCATAGAAAATAGTAGAAAAACAGAATCAAACTTTTTTCAAAACTTTCCATGGACCGTATTTGCCCCTTTTCAATCGACTCTAGCAATGTCATCCAGAGCAGGAACAGAAACACTTGCCACATTATACAATAGGACACAGTTTTAATGGTAAATCACTGGGCTGAAATACTCAAATTAAATTAGAAACATGAGGGAAATGGGTTGGAACAAAATATTCATCAAACCATTTCAAATAATAAACTAATTAATGCAAATTGTGATGTGTTCATGGAGAAATAACAAATGCAAAAAGGGCATATTTCATTGTCAAATGAATTGTTCTCAGAGAATAATTCATCTGGCTGCAGAAGATGGAGAAAAGAGTTGAATGCTAATGGGTAGGAATGTAGAGAACAGTAATATGGAATAAGGACTAATTCAGATGGCAAAAAGTCTAGTGAATATCTGAAAAACAAGAGGCTACTTATTGCTGAGTCTCTTAAAAATTTTTACATACTTTGTGTTTAAGCCTATGGGTTATTTTTTTTCATGATTAGTAGTTTAGAGTCCTTAAAGAAGTACCTTAAAATGAATTTGCAGTATGTAACAGAAAGAAATTCGGCTTTCAGCCAGAATAACCASTTATCTTGAAGGAAATGGTAATAGTTATTAGTAATACACAGTTATAGAACTACTTTTTTCATTCTATTTGGTTTTCTAGAATCCTCAAAAAAATTACAACATGCATTACATTGCAATCATATGAAGCAAATCCTTTTTTTGAAATGACAGCATATTAATTTTGGATACAATCTCTAATTTTCAGTTTTATATATTTATTTATTAATTACTGTGCTTTCTKGACACTACAGCCCTGTAGGGGCTGTTTCAGTTTCAGCAATGCCTAGCTATCACAAAACTTTTGAGTCATCTATGCTTTAAGCATCTTCTCAAGATTTGTTGTTTCATCGCGGCAGACTAACACATACACAAATGCATACACAGAAAACCTGAATTCACAGCTCGTTTTCTTTTTAGGTCCCAGTGATTAGCTTTGGAGAGAGGTTAGAGAGAGGGAATTGCAGTGTCAAGTGTCATTGATTTCCAAGATGCATGAGGAATTGACCAGCAAGTTCTTGCCCAATTTAAAGGTAGCAACACTTAAACACATTCTAGGCAGTAAGCATAGGATTTGCTTTGCTGAAATATCAGAACTGTTCTTTGATAATGTTAAATTTAAGGAAGTGAATTCAATGCTATTTCAAGGCTGGAAAGGTTGAATGCCTTTTCTTTTTNTTTTTTTTTTTTTTTTTTTTTTTTTTTTTCCCAATTTCATCCCTGTACTATTAGTTATAGCTCCAGTGGCCATAATAGGGTGCCCCACTGCTTACTGCAGTATAACTTCATGTGTTAAAAATATCTGATTCTTCTCTGCCATTTCTGATCAAGCCCAGTTTAACAAGGTAATAATTAGATGCAAGTTCTTCAGCTGTCAAATGTATGTTAAATGAGGAAACATTTATTCAATGTGAGTGCTAATGCCAGGAGAAGCAGTTACAGCAACATTTCTTAAAAAGGAACAGAAGAAGCTATTCAACACCTGCATACTCTGTTTTGCACCAAACTGCTCTAATTAGCACATTTTGAGATATGATTAGAGCACTAGAGGAAGCTTTCCAAATGCCATTAATTATGGATGTGATCCTAAATTATTCACTTTGAATATTTTTTTCTTGCTATGCCTCTTTTATCTTCCACTTACTTTTTGTTGCATCCTAGAACAGATCCAATTAAACCTCAAATGGAAGTTTGTTATGCTAAAAAAAAAGGTAAACTGAAAATTAATCACTTTCTTTTTTAAGGTGCTTGTCCTAAAAAGGGAGAAGATAGGGGAAAGACATTTTTTTTCCCTTTTTAAAGTTCATCATTCTCTACCTGAGCTTCTACCAGTATTAGAAGGATGATATTCATGCAATCATTAAGCATGAAAATTTCCATCTCTCGTTAAAACAACATCATTGGATACAACAAAATATTTGCATATTCTCTGATCCTTACTCTCTTTAAATACTGTATGGCAATTATGGCAGCCACATCATYTATCTCAGGCTTTGGTATATCATAGATAGTATCATATGTACAGTCTAGCAGCATGTGTTTAACAGCAGAACCTTCTCTAGTCTTACAAGCAACCAGACCTGTCTGAAATAACTCTGTGCAGAGAAAGGAAGGAAGGAAGGAGGGAGGAAGTTAAAGTGCAAGAAAAAGAAAAGAGATGTGGAAAACAAGGTTGGACGCAGCCCAAGGTAAGAAAGAGATTGGGAAGGCAGGCAGGAAGGAAGGAAGTAGAAGAAAGGGAGGCGTTTCCCTTAAAGGTAAGCTAGCAAAGATATCTGTTTCCAAGCTGCTAAATGTGCAGGGTGCTCTGAGGTCCAGCATGGACGCACAGCACCTTGATCCAGAATAGCCCTTAGGGTGCTGATCCCTTCACAGATATTGGTCAAGGAACGAGAATTTGRCCAACAGACTTCTGTAGCCTAATACAGTATTAGCTGGAATTTTTAAACTTATCTGAGTATTCAAGAGACTAACTCGAGTGTTCAACTGCATAATTTGTCTATACTTTAATAATGAAAAACATGGAGAGCACAGTACATGAATAGCTTGTTTGCTTGCTTGCTTGCTTTCTATGCACAAATCGGATTCTCTGRTGCATTTAGCAAAGCACTTGTTTATGCAGGCAGAATTCATATATGGCTGTTTGAAAATAACACTCACATGTAGACATAATGGACAGAAAGGTGATAAAAGGATTCTGTGTATATTCTCTAGAATAAACAGAATAGTCAAACAATCCTAACACATGAAATGAGTGAGCATTGCCTGAATTTTATCTTTTTTTCTAGATCTAAGTTCCTTCTTTAACATTTCCTCCGGGACCTGTTAGCAGCTACTACTACATATCTGTTTTGTTAAAGACTGCTGATAAAATCCAGTTAAAATAAAGAATAAGAATTCTTTTAAAAGGTGTTTAAAGTTTATGTGGCTGTGGAAAGATAGAGGACTTTAAACTGGAGCACTAGCTCTCTACGCAATACCTTGCCTATCTTAAAGCTAATCAAAACTGAAATTGGCATCTGGCTTAGAAACCTCCAGGAAAATACACCAAGGAGCAATAATTGGAAGGTCTGTCCTCACACTGAGTCAATGATGTTCGGGTGGTGTAATGTGAGAGCTATCATTGATAAGATTTGGAAAAGCTTTTCTTGCATTTGGAGTCTTAAAAGTGCTTTAGAGGGAGTTTTTCTGACATTATAAATCAATCCTATATGTGATTATTGCCCACAGTCTACTAAAGCACTTCTGATGCTTCAGATTTTACATCATCTTTTATGTATTCTTATTTTGTCCAGTGTACTACCATAACCTAGCAAATAATTCTCATGATCTTGATGTCAGTTGCTATTATCCCCAAACTCCACTAAGAACTCATTCACAAGCTTGAGTGGCCTAGGCATCAGACTCAAAACATGCAGAGATTTTGTTCCTTATCAATGGAGTTTGACATCTCCCACAGGTACATCACAATATCCTAAAGCTTACAGAGCCACAGGTGAAAATGCAAAATAAATTCTCTGTTCATGGTTATATGAAAAAGACTGTTATTAGGTAAATAAAATATGTTTATAGGGTTTTTATGGCTCTTTACATTCTTATAGCTTTATTCTGTTTTGATGATCTATGTCTGTCCCTTTTTCTCCAAAATCACTTGAGATTTTAATTTATCATGTATTTATCATGAATCAGGAGATTAGGACTTTSCTTGACCAGGTCCTTCATTGCAGTTTGGCATCATACAGTAATGAATCCATGTGTCTGTGTGTGTGTACATGTATGTGACACATTTATTTCACCTGGAACCTGTACAAAGTCACCATCAGKTTGAAAAATCTATGAAAATGCTATAATTCTAGAACAAAAGGAAAGTCTATTGGCAGAGGCATATGCATGCAGAGTTAAAGCCTRTCCTTATTGCTACATATATAACTTCAGCATTTGAATGACAACTTTGTAAGTTCATATTGCTTTGCAATACTTATGGTTCCCTGAAAAGGTGTTACTGAGAAAAAGGGGGAAAAATGAACAAAAGTCAGGGACAGAATCTTAGACAGAATCTGTCCTCTTTKTATTACCTTCTCTGCTAAGTTACAGGTGCATAAGTATACAACTGTGGAGTATTTAACTTCAAAGATATGATGCAACTCAGAAAAATATCCTTGGCTTTCTCGCTGAAAATGAGATCAACAGAAACAGTCTATACCTCAAATTCWTTGCAAGAAGTATCCCACATTGTTTGTCATTATTAATATTTGTATAAAATCTTGCTATGAGTGCAYGAGTCACACACAAGTGCAATAAAGACATCTTAGCAGGAGACAGCTTCAGATGCTCTCCAGTAACATCATATACTGTATTTCACATACACAAAAAAAAACCCATTCAATATATATATTCATCCTATTCAAAATTCAGTACGTATCATCATGACAACTTATTAGGACTGACACTAGGTCAGGTAGAAGAGAATTTCAGTCACTCTGCACACGATAGTCCTAATTGATTGCAAAATTACTAACAATTAGTTCTATTTAAGCTGAACTTTATTCCATCTTATTTTACCATAWCTTTGCTAAAACTTGGCTTGGCAATATGCCTGACTTTCTTGTTTTTAAAGCTTAGTATGGACATGGCCCTAGATCCATGGGTTGTAAATGATACAAATCTAACTCAATACAAGGTCTGATTCTAATTCATACAACATGAAATAAGTCATAACTGGTTCTAAGTGGAAGATGTCCATATCATTAAATGTGATTTCTCCAGCTGGCCTAGTTTGAAACACAAGCAGATGAGTTAAAATACAAATAGGTCAGAAGGACTTAAATACACTCTTGTGTTTGACAGACAGCCATGAAAGACTACAGTGAAGTATCCTAGAAAAGAAGAGTTCCTACCCATTCTATCTTAAATGGAGGAAGGTTTTTTTTCACTTGGGTGTTGAATTAATATCAACTACAAGAATTAAATATACAGGAGAAATTCTCAAAAATAAATTAACTTTGCCTTCATCTATTTTCACTTGCATTAGATGTTCAATTTGTTTTTATTTTCATTAGGAGAAAATCTGAGTAGTAAGGAAACCAAGAAGAATCCTAGTCAGTACTGAAAATAACAAATCTGCTGAAGCAAAAGTAATAACTTTTTGCAAATCTTAATTCACTCAGTAAGGAGATTAGCTGTACACATATATTGTCCCTGCTACAGATATTTGCAGTCATGTAGAAGTTTCTAAGTAACTTTAGATTTTGTTTCACTCTGCAAAAAAAAGAGACAAGTTTGTTTCATCCTCCCCTGGACTCCCTTTTCTACTTCTAGGAGAAACCAGTGCATCCAGCATGGGGAAAATAATAATTAAATTAAAATTAAATTAAATTAAATTAAATGTAAAATGCCTATCCTTTAAATGCTTACCAGGAAAATCCTGCCAATCCATCATGCCGGAATAAATCCCCAAGAATATACCAATGAATGGCTTAGGAGATTCCAGACAGGATCTTTTGCTCACATCTAAACACAGTAGGTAATAATCACATGAAATAAAGCAGCCTTCATTGGTCTGAAAATGAGATTAAATGAGCTTATTTTGGCTTTAGATTGTGTGCTAAGAAAGGTGCTTCCTGGTAGTCTATCTACACATTTTTAGGCCTACTAACAGAGAAGCTACACAAATAACCTTTGGTCTAATTGGTACTAGGTCAATAGTACTGAATAAAGAACATGCTACAAGAAATACTTTATTTTCTCACTTTTATCTCTTTATTTTCATCTTTTGGTAATGGTTCCAGCAYATCCATAGTATCCCATTAAACAGGTCAGATCAGAGAGACCTGGAAGGGACAAGTCACAGGTACAACTCGATCAGCCCCATCCTCATCCCCTGTTAGTACCACAGTCAGATGTAGCATATAGATATCAATTCATGAATGTGTTAAGGTACAGACATGCTTAAAAGGTTAAAGAGATGGRGGGTATCCAAAAGGAAGTTTTGCATAATGATACTTTAATAATCTCCAGTGTGATTTTCTCTCACAGCATATAAAGCCCTGAGCTGATTACTAAGCTATTGCTAGTTCACAAGAGGTTAAGGAAAGCACATATAGTGGTTACAGGGGTTTCTGTATCGCATATTAGCTATGAATGGGACTGGCAAGCCCTAAGTTAAGGATTTTCCAGCAAACAGTTCTTAGTGGTAATAACCAGATTACAAGGCAGTGAAAGTAATTCTCTCCTTTCCTGTTCGAGCAACAGCCTGCAGAGCTCCCACTCAGGCTCTCCTTCAATAACCTCATTTGCACTTTGATTCTCTCTCTTGACATTGAGAGCTCCTAGGTACTCCCTAGGCTTTACTCCTTGAGGGATAGTTGCTTGTTGCTTTCATAGTCTTTCCCCAACCAACCAGACTTTTAGGTACCACCTGCGCCACATTGAAACTGCTACTCCAAATGCAGAAAAATGCTCATCTTACATTATCCTAATTGGATCTATTGTGGCCCACAGGAAAGTGCTTTCAACAAGTCATTTAAGACAGGAGATGAAAGCTCTCTGAGAAGAATAATAGCGTCATCATCTTCATGTTTCGTGATTGTTTTGTTAATTGTGTAGTAGGTGACATCCTCTTCTCTTCCTCATGCTTCCAAGTAAGTATGGAAGCAATTMAGGGGCAGGGCACAGAAGAAGGGTATTTTACTGGAAACATTTTTCTAGATTTTCACTTTCATCTCAGTTAAAAATCACCCCTCATCTCCTTTGCAAACATCTCCTTTGCAAAGATCACCTGGTGAGTTTTCTGTCTTCTCAGACTCATTCTGAATATGCCTTAGTCAGAATTTCTATTATGTAGAAATATAGCCTAGTTTCACATGCAAGAGAGAGACATGTTCCTGATTGGTCTGTAGTAAATCCAGCATAGGGATTCCAGCAATAGCTTTTCTGTCCCTCAGTATAGGGATAAGGGCGTTTGTAACCTCTYATAAGAGTGCTCTGCCACACACATCAACCACCACTAAAAAAAATGATTCATATTGCATCAATAAAAAATACATTACTTATCTCTGTATATACTATCACCATCCAAACCATACCTTCTGTAGAATTTCTTCCTTCCAACACTGAAATTCATCCCACTCATCATAGCCAAGTTACAAAAATGTTTAGCTGAGAAAGTAACAAAAATTGCTGGACATACACAGAAGGAATATTGCTGGCAGAYTGAATGTAATGGTCTGTGTTTGACCTTCCCCAAGATGTTCAGACCACTGCATTTTATCACSAGAGTAGATGCAATGTGTCTTTTCTAATGAGCAAAACTGTGAGAASTCTGGTTTTATATATCATCTTTCACTTTGATTCAATCTCTGAATGACTCGGTGTCCGCCTATTCCAGCCTACATCTTAGAACTGATGTTGAGTGCCAGGAATGGGGAATTAGGAGAAAGTTAAGACATGCTGATGATGTGAATATGAAATGTGAAATGGCATTAAAAAAAAAAAATCACAGAAGCAGATTATTGTTGAAAGCCCTGTATTTACTCCAAGGGAAGTCAAGATTTATCTAGTAGTTCAAAGCAACTAATGACAAGTAGTTTTAAAAAATATATATATTCCCTCTTTCAGTCTCACAGGGCATATAAAGGTGATGATGCAGCTATTGAGGAGGATGTGAAGACACTCTCCACTGATTTCACAGGCATCAGGTCAGGTGCTTATGCAGCTGAAAGTAAAAGCTGCCTTTCATTTATCCCCAGAACTTGTTACACTGTCCTGAGTACATAAAGGGAATTAAAATGGAATAACTGCAGCTTGTGCTTAATTTTAGTTCTCTCTGCACCAATGGTGAAAAAGGATTCATATGGAAACATGAATCAAGCCTAACAGCTTCCGAGATTAATTTAATGTCTGGCTAGGAGGATAAAAGCTTGGATATTTTTGGAAAAAAACATACTCATTTCTCATGTGGGTTTCATGACAGTAGTAAGCATGCAGCTTCAAAGCAAGRTGACAATAACCATCAGATTAATTTCCTTATTGATTCAGATATGGATTGCTGCCAATACTCCCAGAGACATCTGAAGGATAATGCGATGTGCAAGTAAAGCTATGTACATCATGAAGCACAGGCAGTGGAAAAGCAGGACACCAAAAGAAGCAGAACCTCTGCTCAGTTTTTCCCACTGTGAATTTATTTTCCTTGGCAATGTACTTTACATAGCYTCATCAAATCCCATACCGCTCTGAGTGACAACAGCAATTGCACCCAACTATAAAAATTGAGGCATCTTATGGAAGCTCAGAAAACATCATGATCCACACTGATACAGCTTCTGGACTTGAGAAATCAGAGCTCATGCTCTGACTACTTTTCCTCTAAATGTTGGTATATCCTATCATTCATGAGGCAMGACTTCTGCAGTCAATACAAGTTAGTTCTCTCAGCTTGCAAACACAGTCTACATCCACAGGAAAGATGCGAGAATAATTCCATTTTCTTCCCCTATGCTTTGTAATGAATGTAAAACATGACAGAGTTACCTAAATGCAGCAGTTATAATTGGTAATGGGGAAGTAGGGACAACTTTATTTTTTCTCTCCCTTGATTAAGACAATTCACAGCTATCACAATTATGCAGCATGCTGTACTTATTAACCCAGCAGGCACCATCAAATGCTCATCAGACATTTGCATTTAATCTGGTGAGGCAGTATCTTCAGTAGAAAAATTGCTGTCAGCCATAAATTTATGGCATCCAGCAGTGATAGCCAATTTGTTGTTTTGCAAAGCTGCCCTGAGTGACAGGATTCCGAAAGAGCCTCTGGAGAACTGAGCAGAGGGAGTGGAGAGGTAGGTGTGACTTTCGAAGAAATCAACACCAATGAAAATGCCATCAACATCCTTGTTGTCATTCATTTCCAATTCTACTACAATTTCTTAATGACATCACTTGTGGGAAACTTAGGATAGGTTTTATTTCTAAGCCAAACAGAATCAGTGGAATACTTATATTTAGGTAATAGACTGTTGTGATACATGTGCTCCTTCCCCAGCTCAACCTGACTTTTCATATGTAGCCCTATTCAGGTGTTAACCACCAATGACATTATCTGATCCTGGTAGGTGCCTCATTGATTTCTTCCTCCACTCAGACATTAATCATCAATAACAGTCCTGATGGCTGCATTCTGACTGAAAGATAATGCTAACTGTGCATACCCCAGCCATGCACCAGCTACATTCATCTGCAATGAAAGAATGACTCTAAGTCAAACATCTTATCCCATAAATACGGGGACAGCCCGGGTGCCCGTTGAGCTCTCCTTGCATGACAGCGGGCTCCACACCAGGATCCATCAGCACCAGGATCCTTCAGCAGGGCCATCTCTCAAGGGTTCTCCTCGAGGTTAAGAGATTCTTGCCAGATTCTCACAGATTTGTGGTAAGTGACTATAACGCTCTCTCTTTTTGAACTTGTAAATTTTACTGACCTAACAATGCACAAAATACCCTAGTCATGAGATATTGACCAGGTCTGGGATTAAGACTGGATCTAGTCACATCCAGACTCCTCTCAGAAGGGGTTTGGAAAGCATGGGGGTCCAATTTGAACCCTGTGACTCAATGGGGAGGTCTCCTTGATAATTCTGTGTATATCTTGAACCCCCATGCAGTAAATAATAAGTGACTTTGCCAKAGAAACTTGTGAAACCATTGTCTATATCAATAAAACCCACTACTGTTTCTTTCACATGAATGCAGTGCATTGTGTCACTCACCTCCACCACTACTCATTCTGTGACACCTCTTCCTATGAAACTTCCTATCTACTTGGTCTGCATTTATTTAAAAATAGAAAGTCATCTCCTAACATGACATGTTCATTTATTTGCTCATATATTCCAAAGTGAGCTACAMTAATGTGTGTCTTGAAATTTGCACACTCTTGAAAATAAAGCTGTTGAAACAAGCAGTCTCTAGAAACTGCTTACAGATAGCAGAAGAGATGTATATCCCCAGTCTGGTATAAATCAGAACAGTTCCATTGCTTTCAAGARGTTATATTCATACAAATCTGCTACAGTTACAAGTTACAGAAAATACCATGRAACTAAATCTCTGGTTTGCACAGATTAATGCCTCACTGGCAAAAAATAGACAATGCAAAAGCTTGCACTGATTTTATTTTCTTTTTTCTTTTTTTGGTTAAGCACGTCTTTATACCACATCACACACTGGAGAAAGCATGTATATAAAAGCCTACCCTAAAGTCATTTGTCCACGTTGAGGCAAATGGAAAAGTCCGTGTAAGTGAAGGTAATATTTATACCTAAGTCATCAGTGTTTTCTGTCTCAGAGGCCTTTGCATATTCATTTTAGGTTCATGTTACTAACTCTGATTTACTCTCACCATGAACCTTTCTAGCACTGCTCCTGAGCATATCAGTATAGGTGATTAAAATACAGGTATGATCTACAGGAAATATTTGAAAAAACAAAAGTTGAGTGTGGAATGTTCTTGCAAAATACACTCAGAAAAAAGATCAGAATGAAGAACAACCCAAATGCCAGCAATGTCTATGAATTTACAGCAAGTCATTTGGCATAATCTTCACAGAAGAAAAATACAAGCCCAATTTTCGTTTTAGTATAGCTTTTTGAGAGGCAGAAAAATTTCTACCTTACTGAATTATAGCCCTGGAAGCAAAAGGATAAAACTAGCAGTTTCTGTGTGAGACTTAAAGCTCCCGAATGCCACTGGTACACTTCAGGATTGTGTACTGCTTATATAAGAAGAGGCTCATTGCGGTTCTCTGCCACGTTGCATCATGCAGCAGCACTGTACTGCAGTGCTCAGCCTRTTTGGAAATCCCATGCAGCTAGGCAGGTCTGATCGTAAAACAGTGGCATGTTTTGTGTTAAAAGGGTCTTAGCAGGGGGCTAAGAGGAATATTGTCTCTCTAGTAGCCCCTAGTGGCAGCTGAGAATCTTTAGAAGACCTTTCACAAGAAGATAGCCTGGGAATRTTGCCCAGAGGGTGTCCAAGCAAAGACTATCCCTCCTTCAGTTGTTTGTTTGCTTTTGATGCTCTTTTTCCACATGGGATTATTTACAGTCAAAATACTCCTCCTTTAGTCTACAGCCCCAATCAGAATATGACTCTGGATGCAGAAGAGTAGACTGCTGTGTGGTACTAAAAGAGATTTGTTGCAATATGTGTGTAGTTAATTCAAAATTTGGTATAAGCTCATCTCAAATTTTATGTAGCTGTCCTATTGGCAGTGGCTGCCTTTGAAAAACAGAACAAAAAATCTGATCTTAATAGCTACTTTTTCTTTTAGCCAAGATTTTCTATATATTTTTTTTTTAAACAGCAGTGTTAAGTTTAAATTTCCAATCTGAAAGGAAATGCCATGCTGTATTCCTAGGTAGGGTCCTCTCTTCATTTCAGGTAAGCAGCATTTCTAATAATTATCTCCTAATGAGCATATTAGCCTAAACTTTTGTATGTATTTTGATTTCTTTCATCATTTCAGGGTAGTCAGCTACTGTATTACTGAGGATCATTGCTGATATAAAAATATTTACAGATTCGGATTTATTGCATTGATTGCATTTATTGCAATCTAGTTTTTTTCTATTCAGTACTTTGAAGGGTGTGATTCCCACTCTACAGCTGTCAGGAAAGAGCATCAGGCTTGAGTAAAGAAAGGTCACTTTCTACCACAAAAATGCTCCTAATCTGAAAAAAAAAAAAAAAAAAAAAAGGCGATTTTGAGGGAGTAAGAATGAGACCTGGTGCAGGTGCAGGAACAATGTTCAGTAACTCCCGGAAATGTTCAGAGGCCAGAGAAAGGCAGGAGGTAGCTAAGCATCCACGCTATTATCTGAGCAGGCTCCACACTGGTGCAGAAGAAGGTGGCTTCCCCTCCAAGAAGARACTGTCAGTGCAGCTGACCTCAGTACTAAGATGTATGATTTTAGCCTACAACCTGACCTAAAAACTAGAGGTTTACCATGAAGACTCAAATACTGACGAGCATTTAAATCTTCTGCTGTGGCCAGCTTGCACCAAACATTCAGGCTACATGTCCTATCGCTCCTCCCCACTCTTCTTATCCCTTCAGATCCTCTCCTTAACCTTCCTTTGCCTTTACATTTTTACCCCGCTTACTTGACAGGCTGCTGCTTTTTCTCTCCCTCAAAAACATAGCAAYGTAAAAAGAATAACATATTCCACAGCATCAAATAGGCCACTTTGAATAACCAGTTAGAAAATTCATTYAGTGCTGCTGGGAAGCACTGGGTCTTCAGGCTCATCCCTTCTTCTCTCCCTGGAAATTCGATGCCTGCGCTCAAGATGACTCAATAATGACTCGAGGAGAGACTCCCTCATGAAATGCTCCCCTACCCTGGGAAGTGCTTTTGACTGCCTCTCTCCCCAGGGCTCCACATGAGCTATACTGAAGCAGCATCRCAACCCGGCCTCTGTCCTCTTGGCCCAGGCTCATGGCAGTATCTGGAACCCCACAGAAGTGGGGCTGTTCCTTGGGGAGGAGCTCATCCCTGGGTGCTCCTACCTGATACAAGGACAAAACCAGACTTCTCCCAGGGAATCCAAGTTTTTCTACTTCTGCCTGAGCATATTATTTGTGCACATGTGCTCCTATGCAACACTGTACTGGTGGTCATTTTTTTCTTCTTCCCCTTACTCTTCTGAATAATGCATCAAAATTTAGAAAGTGCTTAGAAAACCTTTTTTTTTTTTTTTTGCTTAATAATTCAGTTGTTCCCCTCTTCCTATATATAATCTATATTTTTTGAATACATGTTCTTTTCTTCCTCCAAGCAAAAAAAGGGAAAAAGTCTTAAAGCATATATTTGATGTGAAAAGCAATTTTTTTTTGTTCGGAATAAGAAGGAAGTCTGTTCCAAAGACATTTGCATTACTTAAGATAGCTTAACAGAAATCTCAGCGTATTGCAATTGATTTTCAAGGGATATAAACACAGTCTGCCCCAAGTCTGGGCATCTCAGGGAGGAACCGTTTACCAGTCAGCCAGGATGGAAAAGGAGAATGAATGTTCACAGTTTGGTGACAGCCATGAAGATTACAGTTGGCTTTCCCTTCCCTCCTTTTCAAATCCTCTTTCAAAATACTTATACCAAGCAAAATCTGCCTGTGTAAACATTCACTGAAAATGAATATTGGGTTCACTGACTACATTTATTATACCTCAAAACAAAAGTTATTCAAAAGAAAAAAAAAAGTTGCACTGCTGGTAAAAATAGAAGAAAATAAAAAKAGAGAGAGGGGAGAGAGAGAGAGAATATTGAGAATATTTCCCTGACTTCCACAGTAAAACTATTTACACATGTCACTGAAGTGGAAAAATATTTTTTTCCATTTTTCAAAAATATACCTATATTTTTTTCAACATCTAATATTAAATCTACTAGTGAAAAAGTTGATGGTGCAATTCAAGTGCTGCAATCAGCTTATACTTGATCCAAAGTTCTTAAAAACAATACTCTTCTTTTGACATAACTGTATTGTGTCCACCCCTTTTCTGTGTTACTCCTCACACTGTTAGTCTTGATGACTAGATAAATGTTCCTTTTACCAGCCAGCATCTTAGGTGATGGGGAAATAAGCACTTCAGTACTTACATATCCTTGTGCTTCCAAGTACTATTGATCTGTGCTAAAGGTTTCTTCCCTGCTGTAATAGCCCTTTCTGTAGGTTCAGATTCTTTCTTTAGAATAACTGAGTTATTCTAAAAATAACTGTGTTGATAAAGCTTACCATAGGGTCAAGCAGGGAACAAACCCATCCTGCTTGTTCATCGGGAGAGAGAAGACAACCTAACCCTTTCTAAACACCTTCATATTATGCTCTCGGTTGAAAATGTTTGACATCTCTCTCACTTAGAAAGTTTGGACAGGTACTTTTGAACCAGCTTTAAAATTAACAGTACAAATCATCCCTCTTCCTACTGCCTCATTTATACAACAGTCATCATTACTTCTTTCTGAAATATATTATGTCATCTTCCCGTAGTCCATGTATAAAGCCGGGGAATTAGTGAGTATTAAGAGTTACTAACAAAGTAATGTGTTTAACACATTCATTCAGAATTTCTGCTAGGCACTTTGGAGCATACACAAGAGGTGGTCAAGCACATAGCTGTGAGGACAGATTCTCTCCCGTCCTCCCTTCCTTATTTACAATGAAATCCTACTGAGAATGGAGCTAACTTTCCAAATCATGCTCTTTTCACATTTAAGGGAAGCTACTGGATGTAAAGCAAGCACGGCAGGCCACCTGGTATGGCAGGAATTAGGCTCTAGTTCTATTAGGCCCCCATAGCTGCACAGTGAAATTAGTTCAGAACTTTAATTAAACCTGGAGTAACAACTTAATCAAAAAAAAAAAAAAAAAGTATTAGTTCATTGGTAATCCAGCTGAACTGAGGCCTTGAATGGCTCACTGAACTATTAAAAACAGATTTAGATATTTATCTATGCACTGTCAGTAGAGATTATTTTCACAGGTATCCCTGTGGATGTTTGACATCTCCAAACTAACCTAGAACTGACTAAGAAGTCCTAGTGTTCACTGACAGCTTTCATTTCATACAGGTAGGCCGAGCAATGATGGTGTACATACAGCCGAGGTACCTACAATATTAGCATTATATTTCCGGGCAGTTTGTTTTCAGAGCAATCTAAACCTCACCATGAGAATTCCCAATTTTTTTTTGGTGTACACAAACTGGATTCTTTCAGAAGACATTGAACCATAAGCTCTATTCCAGATCAGATGGATTCCAAATCTGATAGGAACACAAACCATGGTCCCAAAGAGCCTCAAACCCTGCACATGATGAGGATTGCCTGGTCCAGGGTACCAGACTAAACKTAGTCTGATGTGAGCACCCTGAAATTCACATTTTTTAAGTGTAAGGTCTTTAATATCAACTGCCTCCATCTACACAACTAGTCCTGCACTGCATATCTTAATAAGCATATATCTTAATATCTTAAGAAATCTTTGCATATCTGAAGAAGAAGAGAAGAAGGAAGTGAAGGAAGGAAAAAAAAAAAATCTGTTTCCAAGTCAAAACATTCAAGCCCCAGAAGCTTCAGGAAATGGTTGGGAGGTAATGCAATATAGAGAGTTGATTTATTATATGTTCCCCATGGGATGTGAAAGTGAGCAGAAGTTTACAGCTATTCCTTGCACTAGTTAACATTTCTCTGTGGTAGCCTTATGAGCATCCCACAGCAGGAGTGTTATAAAAGAAGAGTGTATTATTGAACCCAGAATCCCTAACTGAATAAATAAAGCACTTCACAGTGTAGGTGGTCTCCTGCAAAGGACATTTTGGTGAGACATGGAATGTGTCCCCTACAGCACAGCTGAGATATGTAAGACAAGACCTGTGAAACAATGATTTTCGGTGAACCTCTTACTGCAAAAGAAACCCTATAAACAGCACAGCTCTCCAAGAGAAAAATAAATCTCCTTAAATGATCAATGAAAAGCAAGAGTGTGAACAAGAGTGAGTCTGAGCAAGAAAGTGGGCATAAGCGAGCACAAGATGTGGCATCCAATAAGAGGGAGAGCACAAGTAAGAAAAAGACCATGAATGGGAGGAAGCAAGACCATGAGTGGAAGAAAGTCCGTGAGAGAGCGTGTGAGAGCAAAGCAAGTATCTTCAAGAGTGTACAAGCGTGAGGATGAGTGCTGTAAATGCTTTTCTAAACTCTGTCCCAAACAACTGCGTGCACTCTTCAAGTTTTCAGTTAAAATTGGAATAACCAAATAGAAATGAAACAAAATATTTCTTTAATGGAAACCACTGCAAATGCTGGAGGTTCATTAACAAGAGGACAATGCTGCTGGACAACAATATAGGGTGTCATTTTCCTGGTAACTCATCTAGAATGGTGCTCAGATGTGCTGAATTTTCACCTGCCTCTCATTCTGCCAGGACTAAGATTCTTCACTGGCCAAGTGTGATCAGAGACAACCTGGCCACTTTGTGCTAGCCAATCTCTGCAAAGCAGATGTAGGAATCTGGGTCACATCTCAGTCATGAAACTTCAACCATGTGTCATGAAACATCAGTCATGAAACATCAACCAAATACAAATACAAATTTGTATTTGTTAATACAAATTTACCCAGAAATAGGTCCACCATTGTCAAAAAAGTTTGGAAATACCTCAGCCAACATCTCAGTGATGTTGTTACTGAGCATAGTAACAACACTTAGCATTGATAGGCTGATGTCTCTCAGTCCTTCACCAAGAAACTTCAGCTAAAAGTCCGAAGTGATGAATTATGTAATTAGATACATAAAATAAATCACTGTTTTTCAGTGTGTCATAGAAAGGAGAGGGATTTCTGAATTTATTTTTGGTTAGTTCTATTATTTAGATGTTTTATGTGGAGTTGCTGCTCTTATAGTTAAGAACGACTGCACTGTTACCGTCTGAAAATATGTCAAGCTGTCAGGAAGGCAGTTTCCTAATAGCCSTTAGAGCATAAACTTCAGATCACATTACAAACACTACTGATCCCCTCCAAATCCCTCTAAGGTACACAAGTCAATATTATTATTATTATCACCTTCTTTTTCTAYGGTTGTTGAAATTGTAGTAGAGAAACTTTGAACAGCCTTTGTCAGCATTGCAGTGTGGAGGGTAGATCTTTCTGTTGAGCAAAACTTGCTAACCATGGAAATCAAAACAATGAAAGTCTCATATCACATAAGAAGCTGCACTTGCAAGATGAGTCCCCTAAATATTATTGTGGATAATTTTCTTAGGAGATGAGGAGTTAACAGAGAACATATGAATTGCAGATTAAAACCTTTCTTGTATACAGCTACTAAATTACATTCAAAAACAAATAGTACTTAAATATTTTCCAGTAGAAGGAATTGCTGCTGTTGCTTCAGAGATATTATGCAGCACTGCCTGCTGCAGCAATATACTAGGTGCCTACGCTCTGCTCCATCCTCCATCTCATTTTCTTATACAAGGAGCCTAGWATATTACTTAATTTTAGCCACACTGATAATTCACTCCTTTGTCATTTAATGCGTCTGGGAAAATAACTGAACCAATACAGAGGTGTATGAGAGAATGGGCCTACTAAAAAGTGGTTTCCAGAGAGAATGGGACTATTCCATCAGTCTTTACTGCCTGGCTTTATTCCGTTATGATTGTCCTTCCTTCTACTTAAAGCATTTTCTGATAGATTGCTTTTACTCTTTCTTTTAATTAGACATAACTAATTCACTTGTATGTCGTGTTATGCTGCATTTTTTTCTTTAGCTACTCTGGATGAAACATTTCTGTCCAGCATGGCTTGAGTAGAATGACTCATATCTATGGCAAAGACAGCAATCTGTGAGAGAAGACCAAGCATATTCAGGAACACAGAAAGGCCAAGGTAGGCTTTAGACAAACTACCACAGATAAACTCATTCCTAAATCCAAACAGAGCCTGGTAGCTCCTTCCTTTTCTACCACTCCATGGGCTTCAGTCTCTAAAATCAGACAAAATAAGTGGGGCAGTGACCTGTGATGAATGAAGTTTCAAATGTACCAAAGAAAAGGTTGAGTCTAATGTTAATAACTGCAAAAGAAAATCCTTTGGCGAGGAAATGAACAGAAATCAGCTACTGCATCCCATTTTTCCACAAGTAACAAGCTATGTGCAGGTTTTGAGACCTAATACTGTTTTTCATGTTTTACAGAAATGTTTTGGACAATGTTTTGGACAACATTGAGACAACATAACCTGCTGACTGAGTTTCCTTTCACCGTTCTTCAAGCTTCATCTTCAGAAATATGCAGCTGGAGATCACAAAATAAAAGGATATCTGAGGGTTTTGATGCTTGCCTGTTCTGGTCAGACATAGTCATGTAAAGGCAGTAAGATTTGCCTGTTAAAAAMACCATCATACCAAAAATAATTCAGTTCATACCCGTAACAGGAGGTTGCTGTGCTTTTCATTCCTGTTGTCACATTCAGGACGCACAACAGGTCCTGAAGATTCTGAGCATGTGTTCAGAGTGCCTCTGAGAGCCAGGTTCCCCTGGGCTGAAGAACAACCACTCAGCATTCGAGCTCCCATCTCTTTTCTATTTGTGGCCAGTAAAGTGATTCAAATTCAGCTAACTCCCTCAAATCTTTTAGGAGATCAAAAGAGTATTGGCTTCCCTTCACTAGTACCTAACACAAAGATGATAATAGGCTTTCCATCTAGTAACCCCAAAGTCACAGCACTAACATAGCATAGATACAACCCCCTATTTTGCAGCTAAGCTATGCAGATATCAGCTGAGACAAACGGTTTATTCTACTATACTGAAGATGGGATATGGATAATTGCYTTTTAAGCATCTCTTCCCTTCATTCCTTCTTTCTGTGTAGCACTGTTCACACCTAGCAAAAATTACAGTTTTTTTTTCTTTGTTTGATTTACAATTTTTTTCTATATTTGTTTGCTTTACAAGGTAAATAATCAAGGATATAACAGGATATGGATACTTTTATAATTAGTTTATGATGATTCAGTAGATCATCCTTCAAGAATATGAAGGATACCTGCAGCAGGTGCAGAAGTATAAATATTAGCATCTGTGGAAGTAGGAGTGTGTAGCAACACAGGCATGTGTAGTGTTTTGGAGAGATCCTCTCCTCATGCTCTTGAAGTCTTGGTTGTCTTTCTCCAGAGACATTTCAGCCTGCTAGTTGAAAGAGATGAGTCATAGGTGGCTTCTCCTAGCAGTGAAGAGCAGAACAATATGACAAGGATGAGGGCAAAGTCTGCCAGATGTACCCTTTTACCCTTCCTTCCATTAACACAGTGCATGATGTGGGATAAAACAGAGATAAAGCAAGTGAGAATCAACAGAAGATGGAGCTGAATGGAAGTAGGAAATCAGTGATGGCCAAGATGGGCTGTCTGCTTTATATTTCTGAAGTTCTGTCATGAATTACAGGGACAGTGAATTGGGGTAGCCCCAATCTGAATTAGAAGTTATTCCAATCTTCAAGACCACTGGAATAGGGACACTTCACTTCTCTCCCTGGTCTAACTCTGCACCCTAAAGAATTCAGCAATTCCCCCCAAATATAGGTCATGCTATGGCAGTTTTAATTAGTTTTTTAAGTAAGGAGTTTCCTGATAGCTATTCAACCATTCTAAATAACACAATAAGTCTGCTAAAAAAAAAAAAAAAAAACACTACTTTAATATATTTAATAATTAATAATAATGCATATAAATAACCAGAAACACAACAAGGACCCAGCACAAATAAATTTACAGACCTGTCACTGTAAATAACTCAAATGATTTACCTTAGGCAACATTAAGTGGCAGACTTTTAAAACCATCACTATTATTTAGTGATGATGACAAAGGGATATATATGGAGATAAATTACTCCCTGCTCTTCCTTGCTGACCTGACGGACCTGTCAGAGCAAAAGATCTAGTGAAATAAGCAGTTACTATTACCAGGATTTTGTACAATAACAGACAGCTGGAGAAGGCACCCAGGGCTGTGCACTGAGCAACTAACAGAGCTGGAAACTGGATCATTGAAGAGATCAGTCTTAGTAATCTCCATCAAGTATCAGATGTCATCCTCTCCAGCCCTACCTGCACTTTTTTGAATGCTCTGGAAATGCTCATTATACTGGGAACACTGTCTGCTTAACAATGTGCACAGTACCAAATATAAGTACTATGTCTAGCTAGTTTTGTTTTATTTATTGATTTTAAGTGAATTCRCATTTCTTACTCTTAAGTAGCCAGCAAAGAGCCACCAAGGGCCAACTACATTAGTCTCAAATGTCTTTTCAGTGTGTGAAAAAGTGTTTTCAATTAGCTCCTAATATATCTCCTGGGAGAATGGAAGGATTAGTAGAATAATGAGTTTTAAATACTTAGTATTCTCCTACCTTTTATTATATGAATATATTAGATTGAATCCTAGACCAGAGATATTTAACAGTACAAGACAGGTTATATCTAATACACGATCTTGATCTCAAATCAAAGGATTGCAAGAGAATAGTAAAATGCAGATTTCTCCTTTTTCAAGAAGATATAAAGAGGTGGGAAGATTTTTTTTTCTTTAACATTGATTGAAACAACATGGTTATTAAACCACTTATTAACACTAATTAATAAACAATTGTGAACACTTGTGAATTTATCAGTCAGAAGACAACAGTGAAAAACAAAGCTGAGGTGGGGCAGAGGAATGACCTAGTCTTTTAGCTTATTGCATCACGATCTAATAAAGATCCAAAAATTCAGACAAGTGAATTACCACCTGAATTAAATTTTAGAACTGGTGAACTGAGGCACTTGAGCTTCCATCTAGGTACTCATAAGGCTWTTACCACCCAAGCAATTAACCATCTCAAAGTTCTTATTATGTTTTATGCTCATAATATCCTGAAGAGGTAGACATATATTGGTAGGTATTGCACTCAGGAAAAGAGGCACAAATTATTTGCTAAATGTGTCTATGAAAGCTCAGAGAAAGTCAAAATGCAACCAGTACCTCCTGAGCACTACCCCAAAAACTGTCACTAATGGGTCAAGGGCAGACCAAAAATCTTGAGTTCAGGATTCTGAGTAAGTCTTTAATCAGAGACGAGTGGCTTTTTTTGCTTGAGATGGACTATGYACATGTTTATTTCTTCTTAAAAAAAAAGTTATTTATTGTTCACACACACTGTCAACATCTCTTTCCCTCTCCCTCACACACACCCCCAAAAATCCTACATCATTGGACAAGTCTTAATCTACTCTTCTAAACAAGAGAAAAATCTCTGTGGGCAGGCAAAAGCATTTTTCTCTGTTCTAGTCATGAATTCCTGATTTATTTTATTCTTAATCTGCAAATGTTATAAGGGATTGTCTATTTTTGCTAACAGATATTATTACTTGCTAGGGAAAAATGGGCTTTTTTAGGTTAACTCATGCTTTCATAAGACTGAGTAATCATAAATTAATAGATAGGTGTGGAGATACAATTTGAAATTAAAATCAGAAGTATCTGTCAGACACATGAGAAGGTTAGAACAGAATACACAGAATTATCTATCAATAGGGAAATTAGCAATAGCACGTCTCAGCTTTCATAAAATTATCCAGTATTTTCCTCCGTTCTAAACTGGAGACTGAACTCAGACTTCCATCACTGAGCTGAGCTGAGCTGAGCTGAGCAAGATCTTAGTCTCATACTGTACTCAGATGATGTATTTTCCATTGGCCTTGCTATTGCTTGTGATCTATTGCAACACGCTCAGGCTTCAGAAGGTGCCAATACCTTATGATGAATGTTATGGAAAGAGACCAGTGGATTCTCAAAGGAACCTTTATCTACTTTCATCCTTYTCTAGGAGGCCATTAACCAGCATATTCAGGAGACTTTTCTCAGCCAAAAGACAACTAGTTGATATTGGTGGTCTAATATCAGGCACCTTGACTTCATCCCAGGAAGAGTGACTTCAAAATGAAACAAGCATCCACAACAGTTGTTTAATTTACAATAGTAATAGGAGTTTCTTCATTGGGACAAACAAGACCTAGCTGTGAGGCAAAATGAACCCAGGCTCTCCCTCAAAACGCCAATCACAATGCAAACCAGAAGAGTATTTTCAAACATTATAATGATAAAAGATTTAGGGAAAGCTACATTTTGCAATTAACTCACAGATAAAAACTGCAAAGGAAGGCTGTAGATAGAGAGACCCCATCTGTTAATTCTCTTAGTAAAATTATGTCTGAATTCATGCACAACCCAGAATTTAAGAGATTGCACATTGCGGCAGATTCCTACTTGGGAGCCCCAAAGCAGCAGCAGATGCTTTGAGTGTACTGTGAATACTCTCTCACATCCCCAGGATGATAGTCTGCTAATTCAGAAATGCTACCCAGGGGCACAAGAACCCAGAGCTAGAAAGGAAGGTCTCATCTGGATGTTCTTCTCCTTTTTTTTTTTTTTTTTTTTTTTTTTTTGTAAAAAACTGTGATAACGTGCCTAGATAGAACTTTAACCTGAAGTTAACTACATTATGTATAATGAAATATTATGTAATTTATACCAGACAATCAGTTAGTGAGCTTGCCACTGGAGACAGCTGATGTCCAAATAGAATATTATGAACATGAATAAGTAAGTTCAGACTGTTCTCATTGGGGATGTCACTGTACAATCTCCTATATATATATATATATATATATATATATATTTAACCTGTTAAAACCTTTGCAGCACTTAGCAAGGTTTCCAACTTTTGCATTTATCAAATTTTAACTTGGCCTGGACAGGTCTGGTATTCAGAGTAGAGAGAAATCAAAATCTAAAGAACCAGGAGAGGAAGAAAGCAGAGTTCCAGCCCATTCCTTAAAAGGAGGAAATTTTAACCCTCTCAGACCAGCACCTGACACTCAGGCTTCAAAGCTCATCTCCAATAACTGACTGTCCAGAAGTGCTCTGACTGGTCCCACAAGGATAGTCACTCCCAAGTTTTGAAGAGGAAAGATTAAGTTATCAAACTAGCATCCAGAGAAATGCAGCAGTTTTTGTACTCCAAATTACCAGACATAGCCAAGCAGCAGGGTCTGACTGTAAAATGATGATTTGCAGCCTTTCTCTTTGTGGAAACACTTCCCTGAAGTGCTTTATTGAGCAATTGCTAAATGCAGGAAATTCCTGATTCTTTTCCTGTTCTTTTAATAGTGCCATTAAGCTCGTGCTTGTTTGATGAGTGTATTGATTTCTGTCTCATGTGAGGATACTGCAGCTTGTTAAGGAGAGTCCAGTGGGAGATCTCTCTCTCTTTATTTTTTTAATCACTTAATCTTTTTTTTTTTTTTTTTTTTTTTTTTTTTTTTAAATCCCTCATGGCACCTCAGGTGTTGGGACCAGTGTATTGACAGCTCTTTGCTTGACCTTAATGCTTACATGTAAAATGGCAGACTCCTCAGGCAGGATTTTTGGCATTCAGGAAACCTGGTCGTGCCCTGCCACTTCAGAAGTTACTCAAGGAGCTCATGCACAGATTGACCACATTTAACAGCAGTTAGTGTACATTACCTCAGCCAGCTAAATCTTATTTTCCAATTTTCTTTCTCACTGATACCCAAATTGGTCCCCTTTYCTTCCCTAGGGAGATGTACTTTTGTCTGATCTTGAGATCAACAGCAAAAAAAATATATTTATGAACACTGAATTARATGTTCTGTGGTTTATACTGGTGTCTCAGCTATCACAGAAATTCTGTGCTACTAAGAATGTTAATGTCCTCCGCTGTGTGTCACATTATAGAGCTACTATAGCCAGATTCACTGGTTTTACATACTGAACAGCTGCATTTCAGTCCAACATTTCAGTATGCCACCCTACTCACACTGCCTCAACCCCAGCACATCAAGAGGATCGTGGAACTGAAAGGTCCTCAGCAACTCAGAAGTAATGCTGTCTTTCCAGGTAGGTCTTTGAGATGCAAAGAATATGCAGCATGAGCAAGGCAGGAGCATTGCAAAATCAAGTTATGAATAAATGTACACAGGGAGACATTACAGGGGCTGCTATTTCATTTGTGAAGGTCCAAGGAAGCAAGCCAATAATTGTCACTATGATGCCACAGGAGCAGACTGCCTTTCCCAACTGGGAACTGGAGACAACTGTTTGCTTCTCAATATTTCCATGATCACAATTCAGTTAAGCTCTGTAGACTTCTATTTCTTTATCAGGAACAGGAGTAGCAATGTCTATCTTGCAGGACTGCCATGAAGTCAGATTCATGTCTATGCATTTGAGGCACTCTGCAATCAATAGTCCTAATTCTAAGCACAGTGACGGTGATAGGTACATCCTCACTGAGTTCAATGGACTTTGGGGATAAACACAGAGTAGAAATTCCCTATTAGAGCATGGCATAGCATGAATCCCACTAAGAGGCAGAACAGCTTTAGCTTTTCAAATGAAAGATATGGTTGCAGGAGAATCTCCACCCTTATTTTGGAGATTGAATGAAAATACTTAAAGCAAAGAGCTGTGGAAAAAAAYCTCAGTAAGAGAAGAGATTGCATCAGTGAGTTTGACTGTAGTCAGAATCAGAGGAGGCTGCAAAACTCAAGATCAGAAAGTTTATTTAAATCAGACGTTTGTGATAACAGGGAAAGTAAACTTGTCTGGCTGCTCAACAAATTTAAATTTAAACTGGGTAAACTGGGTACTGCATTACTTTACAGAGTAAGACTATTCTAGCAACAAGTTCTCTTTCATCTTGCATTAATTCAAGAATTATCACAACTATGGCTGTATAAAAAAGATATTTTGCTTTGAAATAAATTATAGAACCATGAATTTCTACAATTCCAGAGTGTTTGCTATATTAAACACCACTAGGGAAGAGATCTTAACACAACCATTAGTTTCCGTTGTTCTGACAAAGCCAGTAAACAGAATCTGGACCTACAGTTAGCTGAACTGCTGCATCTTACACCATACAGCTAAGTTTCCTTTTCTCCAGTTAAGCAATACAGATGAGAAACCTATGCGTGGGACAAGATGTTTGTCCAAGTACTTCTTCAGGTTTAGTCCCTCACTTTCTGTATGATACAGGCAATAATCACATTTTATTTTTAACATGGTATTTTTAAAATAAAGAGCATCTTTTCAATCCCACTGCCTTTTTTAACTGAAGAAGTCTAAACCCAAAAAAAAGATCAAAACAAATTGCTTCAGAGGAAAATAGTTTGTAGGAGAGAGGCAATTTTAGAAACAATTCCAGAAAATTAATTGTTACCAAAAAAAGCATCTTGAAAATTTTTTTGGTAATATTTCAAATGAAAAAAAATCCTTTTTGACCCATCCTATTCATATTATTTTCCTATGTTGTCACTGTGCTATATACYAGTGTTTTCAGTTGACATAAAATCCATTGAGAGCTCAGAGAGAAAGCAGCACAGAAGAGGCAAATGACATTACATATGGATTTCTCACAAGGTTCTTTATTCCCAGGAGATTTACTTTGTTCTCTCTTCTCACTTTTACATTCTCAATCAATACCAGTGTTGGTATATGTCAGGAACATACAACAGCAATTATCTAGAAGTGGATCCAGTTGCAAGATGCTGCTTTCTCAAAAAGGTGTTTGCCCATGACTAAGTTCTACCTACCATCCCTTTTAATTAAAAACACCACATCCTCCAATCCTAACAGCTTTGGCTAGGGATTTTCCCCAGGGTAGGTAACATCACAGCCGTCTTATATGAGCTATGCTATTTCACATGATTTAAATCTGAAGAGTTGTTCAGTCCTGCAGTATCCTCTCTTTGCCTGAATAAGTATGGCAGTACTGATTACCCCTAATAACATTAGTATGCTATGTGCACAAATCGAGCATGAAGAGCAATCAGGTGGAGAATTAGATTGTTTTAAAACTGATCTTTATTCTGGCTACATGCCTACTGGACCTTGAGCATAATAATAGGATGGCCTTTAAATTCCTACTGCTTTGATAAGAGATGAGAGGTGAAGTCAAATATATTCCTTCCGGTTTGGTAGTCATAGCTAACAGGCACTACTCAATGCCAACAGGTTACATAAAGTAGAAACTATGAAGTTGGTACAGATATGATAATCATATCTGTACCAACTACGTATGCAAGTATTTTAACACAATGACAACACTTATGCAAATGTATCAGTACATGGCTAAATAGTGAGCTCAAAGGTACCTGTAATTATTAAATATTGAATGAAAAACAAAATAAAGCAATAGAAACCCTGTACCAGTATTCAATTAGCTCTAGAGGATAGAAGGTCAGCCTTGTATTAGCTCAAAAAGCAATTTCAGAAGTTGGAGGATTTGGTTTCATTTGCCTATAGCTTTCCCCTACCCCCAAACAAGTTTTGTCCACTAAATGATTTTTCATACATCCTTGCAGAGCTGCCAGTGATGCTGCTCTGGCTCCTCTTATGCTTCTAAGCTTCTTAATGATACCACCTAAGCTGAGAACTTTTGCCCATGAGTAGATTCTGGACTCTTTAAGAGATCAAGACTTTCTTAGAAAGTACCTCACACACACCTTGTGCACAAGTGCGCACACTTTTCATAGGCCTGAAGCCTTGAACACAAACAGCTTGTATTAGTCATAATGTGGGGTTTTTTTTGATGGCTGATATTGCTAGAGGGATCAAGTCAAAGAACAAGATATTTTAAGTATTTCCTTGAGTTTGCCAAAGGATGTTCTGAAGAACTGTAACTAGAAAACTAGATTAACTCATCTTCATTTGACAAACTGTTAGGCAGCTCCCTACAAAGACAGTTATTCTAGAAAGCAGATTCTTATTAGACTGAACATGCCTAGTAGCAATGTCTTTAGGACCGTTTCTTGTTCACTTTTGTTCACAAAGTGCCTCAGTAATGSACATACTACCAAATGCAAGCAGTCTGTTGAAGACACTTTCATTCATCTAGCCAAGGCTTACAGGAGTAAGTCATCTCTTTTCTTCTTTCAAATTCCTTTCCCACAGTATGTTAGCTTTTGCAGTACAGTTTTACAAATTACACAGAAACCAAAGCATCAGATCTAGAAAGCTAACTAAAGAAAGTTCTGATGATTGCTACTAGATCCACAAAAGGCATAATATTTGATGAATCATTTAGGAATTCTAATGAAGAAAAATTGGGTAAAAATAATGGGATTTTCCATGCATACTCTCTGGCAGTGTTCAGAAAAAATATATCCCCAGGAGATTATTTTACTTTTCAATGTATTAAACTGCATGATCATCATACGAGAAAGCCTTAAGACCACTATCACTACCACCATGCTGTGCACGACCTTCAGAGAGATGTAGTTTCTCTACCATATGCCTTTCCAATACTTCAGATATTGGATCATTTACACGCTCACTTACTACAGTAGGGGCTGTGATTACCAGGTTTCCATATGCACGTGGTAAAAGCTTTCCACCCACCCACCATGCAATAACAGAGACAAGGTACAGAGGTTCAAATGTAAATCATATCTAAATCTTTCATATTTCAAACATTGCTCCAGACTTCTAGAAAATTCTCAGCTGACAGAATTCAAAGTAGCACCATTGTGTTCAGTAGAGACAAGGAAACTACTTTTTAGAACAGCACAAATTACAATGAMAATACATGCAATACTGTGAGTTATACAGACTAGGTGATTTTACATCATTACCATCTCAGATCATTACGACTGTAGACTGACAAGCTAATCTGTGATGACAGCAGCATTTAGCAGTAAATGCAGATATACAGATAGTGGATAGACCTCCTGCTGGCAGCTCCGTGCTCCCCTGMCAAGGGCTTGGGTTTGATTTGGGGACACTTTTTTCCTTATTGCCACAAGATGATAAAGGGTTTGTTGTTATTGTTTGGTAAGTCACAATAACAGATCCAACATTCACACAGACATTTGAAGAAACACAGAAGGAACTATGCCTAGCCACCACTACTTCAAAGAAAGAGGGAAAAKTTAAGCTTTTTGCCAACTAACTTTCATACAAGATATCCAGAATCGCTTCTCTGGGAATGAATAAGCCACAGCTCCTTTGCAGCTTGYCCCRTTTGGCAGACAGTCCTGGACTGCCTTTGCAGGTGCAGTAGCATGCAAAGTCAGAGATGCCAGATGCTGGATATGGGAGAACTGAGGAGATGAKTCAGAAGGAACTTCACTAATTGCCCAAGTCTGCTCTTAAGTCTACTGCCAGCTGGCAGAGTGTGTAGCAGCCTCATTAAGTTTCACTAGCTGTGTTGCTCACTTCTAGTTCTTGAAGGGTGGCAGGGGGCAGCTTTCTTCTCCTTTCAACAAGAACCAAACACACCAAAAAACAAGCAGAAGAACAAACAAAACCTCACACACAAATAAATATATAGGTAATTCCACTTACCTTGCTGATGATGCCTGAAGAGAATTAGAGATGAGTCTCTAAGCCTAACATCATTCAGACAGATTTCAAGTTCTCCTCTTCATTTTATGTCTAAGGGTGTGTGGTTAAATCCACCTTTTCTGATTAAAAAGCACCATATTGCAGTGTAGAAGGTCCTGATGAGTGGCTGGGAGCCAAGTAGCAAAGGTTAAGAATCATTATGTATTCAAACAGTAGTGCCAGAGCTTCTTTCTTCCTTTGGCAACAACAGATTTGTTATTTCATAGTTTAAATTAAAATGCTGATTGTTTTGCCTCAATTCTTTATTTAAACACCAAACCCTTAAACTCTCCCCTGGGATAAGTTGCATGGAATTAAATATTTTGTTTTACTTGTTAAAAAGAAAACAAGGCTGATGAAAAACAGATCCTCTGAAGTCCCTGGTGGAAGACAGGAGTGGAAGGCATGAATGAAACCTATATTCCATGTTTTGTGCCTTTTTCTTTTCACTCTTAAAGACCAACAGCTGTCCGTAGCCAGGTAGAAAATCACTTGTTTGATCCAAATCCTGACTGCTTTCAAATYCCTAATTTGGCTAAGTATCACAATTGTACCCCTACTGAAAAAGTCATTCTTTGAATAACCACTTCGTATATGCTTGTAGGTGTTTTCAACTAGGAAATTCTCATTCCTGATTTTTTTTTGGTTTTACAAAAAAGAATTCTAATCGTTTTCCATTTCCTGTTTCCTTGTTGTACTTATTCCTTAAAAAGATAAATCCTTTGGGTTATGAATAAGCTGAAGAAGGAGAAAGGTCTTTTTTACATGCTGAGACAACTGAAATGTGCTTATGTGCCAACCAAAGTAACATAGACCCCGAGCCCTAAGGAAAAAAAAAAAGAAGGATAATTGGCTTCTGGAATTCAAAAACCCAATTTAAACATTGTCACTCTGTAACATAGTTAGGAGATAGCAAAGAACTGTCCTGTAGCTAGAGTGCAAAAGTTGGTGATAAAGGTTATTTGAAATCCATACTTTGCCTCCCAGTATCCATGTCTGCCTGGCTGTAGATTCACACATGCATTTAAACCACAATCAGAAGTCCTCTTCTGGATTTAAGCACCTAAAATAATTCTTCTTCTTCCTCCAGATTAGTTTTACTCTTTATGACATTGTTAAACATAGTTGGAACACTTATGAAAGAAACGAGAGAGCAACATCGTCCTCCTACWGATCCTCTCTGCTATACGAAGTATCAAGACACAAATTATGCTGAAGAGAATCAGTCTTGTCCTTTTGTGTTTCTGGGCCTTGTGTCTTAAGTCCTCAGTCCCATCTGAGGAGGGAATCACCAGCAATTTTTTTTCTTTGCCATAGCCAGGAGCTTTTCTGGCCTTTGACATCATCTGTTCTTTCTTTCCAGTTAACGTGAGGGCAATCTATGCAAGAGCCACCTGATATTAAGAACAGGGGAACAGCACACATAGTTGCTCTGCCCCTAATAAATCAATTTTCTCATTTTGTTTAGTAATCTGCCATGTCATTTTTTCTGCTTGCCAATCAGTAAGCTTACTTAGAAGCTGTCTAGAATGTTTATAAATATTCACCAACTAGACAGTAAAAATAAGGTGCAGAGAGAACAGAAGTAACTTATCCCAAGTTATTCAAGGCAATGACAAGAAAGTTGCAGAACAAGTGAGGAGCACTGACTTCCATCCCCCTGATTCTTTTCGTCATCCAAAAGAAAAGCTGTTACTGTCTTCGAAACTTCTGCCAAACAGATGGMTGCATTTGGGTTATTTCACACTGAACGAGGTAGGAGATTTAACTGCCTCCAGTGCCTATCAGGCTTTTGCATTTTTGTTATTGCTTCCTTAAGTGCCAAGTCCCTGCACAAACCTGCTTGTGGCTGAAAACTCAGGAGCCTTGGCATCATCTTACTTGGGCTTAGCTTAGTCATATCTAGATCCAAAGACACTACCTTCCAAACTAGTCTTTGTAACTATTTAGTTATGGAAATACATGCAGAGTACTGCCAGGAAAAAAGAGAGAAAAAAGTCACTAGCCTGCTTGGCATATTGATGTCGTAACTCATTTATTCTGAGAGGAAGGGCTGCTCTGTAGGTCTTCCACAGATGTACTCCTCAGCAGTGATGCAAAAGTCAAAGATGTTATCTTCAGACCATGCCACCTATTCTCATGGGAAGCAGCCAGAGAGGCAGGTAAGCACCAGCTGCATGTAACAGAGCAAACAAATGTACTTACCCAATAAGTTTAAAGTAGAGGTGGCTCTTCGTGCTGTTGGTAGCTCTGGAATTCCTTGCCAAAGAAAAGTAGACTTTTGCATGAGGCAAAGAGCAGACTGCAGCTTTTCAGGATAGAAGGTACTGGGGATGATGAAATGCACAAAAACTCCTCCAACTCAGGAAGTCATGTTCTAGAAACAATCAGATCAAAGGTTTGAAAAAAAAATTCTTGCAAAACCTGCAAGAAATGCTAAATATAGCTGCTCTTGCTTATTACCAAACYTTTCCTTATCACTACAGATAGAAAATAAATATTGATTAGACAAGYATTTGTTTAAGCCAATACAGCTTAAACAAGACATATCACAACAAAAGTTTTCCACAATAACTAGTTTGTTCACGATAACTAGTTTTGCTGTGGTAGCATGTATTCTGCTGTCTGAAACCAGCTGAAACTGTGAGCATGAGGCACAAGGTCCTGTCAATCAATGAAAATAGCAATATTTTCAATTCAGTAAGCTCATGCAGAAAGGAGACATTTTGTTCATGTACCTGACAATCCAGCGCTATATGCAAACTAAAAAATATAGGCATATATATATATATATGTAATAACATAATTATGTTCTGCTAAATAGAATTTATCAACTCAGGAATTTTTTCCTTTCTTTTTTTTTTTTTATTCTTTTAATTGATATTAAAATAATTGACCTATGTAATCCACTCGTACCTGACTCAGATTAAATAATTCTTTTCCGTAAAAAAAAGAAATATAAATATATTTAACATAGTATTCCTACAGGAGAACTATTCTGACAACTCAGGAAACCTAGATTGACTGTTGATGTAAAGCAAAGGATGATGCAGGTTTCCACTTTACTATGTACACCTACTTTCCTACTAACATGTCTTAATGGGGTTGTTACCAGGGAGGGAACATAATTCATTTTTCACAGTCTCCCTCACCTCTTGGCCTCTCTACTGAGTTTGACAACCAAGGGAGACAATTAGCAGCTATGGTAAGATGGATGAATATTTTATGAGCTTGCTGGCAGAGAGGACATAGGATATTTTATTTAATATGTTTAGACAGTGAGCTGTGGTGGACATGAACTGCTGACCCTCTGCAATAAAAMACCATGAGGTATTACCAGCTTCCAGAGCCAGAGTAATTTTTTTTTTTTCCTTTTCAAGTGACCTATAGCAGATCTTTAAGGGAGGAAGGGGAAAAGAAAAGCTAATGATCACAACACTTAAAATGCAAAGAAGTCACRCATCCAAGGGCATTTTTAAAACCAAATTTACTGCCATATCATGAAATTATCAATAGAATCTGAAGAACAAGCCAAATTGCACTATTAGACGCACAGCAATATYAGAAGGTATACTTCAAATGGCATGAGCTGCATCTTAGTCCTATGATGTATTGCATAGAAACAAACAGCAGTAGTGTAATGAATTGCCACCCACAAGGGCTATCGAACTGACAGCAGCAATTGGCAAGAGAATGCTACTTCCAGGCTATACCTAGATGAAGACATGCAGCTGGAGCAGAAGTAGAAAAACAAGCTAGTCACAGTTGTGATAAAAGTGTACAAAACCTTGAAGAGACAGGATATTTTCTTTCAGCAATATGATTGCAWTTTTAATTCCATTCTCTTCTTCAAAAGTCATTTATTCGATCAGGCTAAAAGTACACACAATAGTCATCAGTTTGAGTATACATGATCAAGAGGTTAATGTTGTATAAGAAGTAACTTTTATTGGTTAGTTAGAAAATATTCTAATGATACAATTCAAGTAATTTCATATTTTGGAAACTGCAATCCTCTGAATAGTTCAAATGAGGAAGGCTGGATCTTTGATCCAGTCTCTGATGTATGTGTGTATGGATGCATGTACAAACACCTGGCTAGTAAACTCTAGGAGAGATGATTAAATGCATCATGTCTAAGTTTCAGGGGTTGTTTTGAGAAACTAGGACCTTCAGGGTTCTTTGAAAACAGAATCAAAATCAATTTTAAATACGAGCCTGAATCAAAGCAAGGGGCACAAACAAGTCCCATCTTTGAAAAAGTTCAGATCTTGAAACAAGCTTTGCACTCTGCTGTTCTGCCGCTCCTCTTTCTATTGCTGCTCTCCCATCTCCATTTCCCTTTGATTTTTTTCCATCTTTCATATCTCCCTCATGGGTCTAGTAAAGCATTCATCTCTTCAGGAAGCCTCACTGAAAATAGCCAGCTAGCACCTTGATTTATAGCAACAAGCAACCTCCCTACAGAAGACTGACCAATAGATAGTTTGCTGGTCCATGCATTCCCCTTGTTGGCAGAGAGCCCACAGCTTGAATGAGCCCTTGATTACCTCTATTACAGGAAGAGGGTTTTTTTCTGGTTTTTTTTTTTTTCTGTTTCTGTTGGTTTAACTGTCATAATAGGTTTCTCATTTAAAGGGACTGTCAAACTAACTAGAGAAACTTGTGAATGAAGCTTTGTACTTAGAAAATATTATGGAAAAGTATGGCGGTGCTTCAGTTTWGAGACAATCCTTCCAAACAAGACTGAGCAATATTTGAGAGCATATTACAGGAAATRAAGTTAAACTTTCCCCTAGGGATATTTTAGATGACTTATATAATATTTTTTATCACTAACATCTGCAAAAATAGAAAATTTAAGCAGAACAGTATACAGTGAGTGCCTTGGCATCATAAAAATGTACCTAACAACTTTAAACTTTAATGCTGTTTTATTTATAGTGGTTGTTGGTCTCCCCACATCTAGCAATATTTTATTAGTTTAACATCCTTTCAGTGGCAGGACCTGTTCATGTCTAGTGACCCTCTTCGAAGTAGGCATGAAAGAGCCCTTGATGAGAGGTAAATTATTTGCTGACAAGTTTCTAATTAGTCCTGTCAACCTGTTCCAAAGTCTAAGCACTGAACAAGATGAAAATGGACAAGAGGTATAAGGGAGAGGAGGGGCAAGAGAAGAAGAGACATTAATCACAAATAACCTTTCTTGAAAGTGATTCCAAATGGCCAAAAGCCTAAGAACAGCTATACCAAGAGGCCTTGCTTCAATCATTTTCATTTTGATATATGTATGGACTTACTGAACTAATTATTTTACAGTGCAGAAGTGATTAATAAAATCCCACGAATTTWGAGAATTTAACATATAATTATGGGTAAGCATGTGTTTAAATGAAATACTATGCCAAAATAATTCTTTGGATCATTCTTTGTGGTCTCAGTTTATAACACACAAGGTGTACAAATAAAGAAAAAAAAATCCACAATCCAGCAGACCCTTGGGGCCAGGGAATACAGCTGTCTTCATCAAGAATTTGTGGAAAGAGTCCTGGCATGTCGTTGGYCCAGGCCAGTAAGTTCCATCGGAGGTGAAGTGCAACCACTTCTCAGTCAGTACCATTCCCCCTATACAGGTAGTTTAAGAGTGCCTTTAGCATAGGACAGACATTCTTGCTGTCTGAACTCACTACCTGCAAACATTGTAAAGCACATTTAATAAGCCAGTCATCTCATTACAGAAATGAATTCATCGGTATAACATATTCCCTTACCCTCTATATCTAGAATTTTTCAGCTCAACAGTTTAGCCAGTAAGATAACTATGTGAGGACAGTTCACCTTTCAACTGAGTTTGCTCCAGAGACAAATGAGAACCAAGCTGACTGTCTTCACATAGGTGCAGTTGAGGAGCAAAGAAGCTCCTCAAAATCTAAATTAAAGAAGCAATAACAGAATTGGGGCATCTGGAGACTCCTGCCTTGATACTTAATAATACTTGAATGATCACTGAAGGCTTAAGCTAAGGTTATCACTTAGAAATACTTTAGAAATATTACAAATGAGTCTGAGCAGTTTCTCAGTTTCTTCTAATTGAGAAATTAGACCATCATCATCATTCTGCCAGCTCTCCAAGAAGAGCCCTGCTCACTGCTGAGATCCTTAACAAAAACATCACATCTTTCCAAGTCTGTATTTCCTCCGTATTTCCTCTGATTTAAAACTGCCTTTCTTATCTACCTTTGAGATCTCTGCTTTATTTTCTACTAGCAGTTTTCAGTACAAAAATAAAGGCAACTCTGGCTAGTTGAAGTGATTTTATTTCATTCACTCCTCGTCTTCATTTTCTTGGCATAGCTGACAAGAGATATAGGCTAACAGTTGCATACTCCTAGGTTATTCTCAGAAACACACAGAGGAGGAACACTCAGAAAAGCAGGGAGGTGAAAACACTAACCTTCACAGCACAATGCACCTGAACCTTCAAAATTATTAACATCTCTGTATTTTCTGCTTTTAAACTTAGGAAAGAGGTAGACAAATTGGAATATGTTAAAAAATAACCACAAAGTTCTAAAAAGACAAAAGTATAACTCACACAAAGAGCGAGTGAAAGAGTTAAAAAGCAAATCAACAGGGAGTAAGATCAGAGTCTAATACTTTAAAGGTAATATGAAAATAAATGAMGGCATGAAACTAATTCATAGCTTCAGAAGACAGCAGGACTTCTAAGAAAGAAATAGCCAGAGATGAAGGAAGGTAGAGATCAGTCCAGGTACCAAGTAAAGGCCTTAGCAGTCAGAAGAAGAGGGCAGCAGRTTATATTCTAAAGGGAAGTGTCTGAGACAAACTCAATACAGACATTCAAGAGATTAAAAACATGACATTAATGAGAATGTGGTAAAAAGAAAAGCTGTGACATAGAATGCTCAAGAACAAATAACCTATACGGGCTGCTCTTGTTTGTTGCTCTCACATCACCTGTTCTTYGGAAGTGATGTCACTGTTGTAAGAGTACTTGGTCAGCATTAAAGTCCAGCATGAGCTGCCCTGGAAAGCAAGTTAACAAGACTAAAGTAAATATTTGGGAAGATTTTATTGCAAAGAGTCATAAACACAGATGTTCATATTAGGCAGTAAGAATGTAACTAACCTCATTCCACCTCTTCTGCTGAAATGTTCTACTGGCTGTTAGTCTTAGCTAGGACCAGCTATCACRACCAGCAGCTCTGTGGAGTAGTGTCATTTGAAAGCAAAGCAAACAGTTTCAGCTGAGACTGCTCAGTTTATTGCAGATAGATTTTTTTTAATCTTGATGCTACTCTGTGCATTCCCCAGAACAGCTGACCCTTTCCAAAGTATTTTAATTCAGTTAAAGTAGATCCAAAGACATCAGGTAGTATGAGCGTTTTCGCTTGATGTATTTTTATTGTTTCTTCAGTTTGCCAGGAGTGAGGAGAGAATGCATTTGTGCTGGCAGCAAGTTTGGATCTTATAGTTACACAGATAATTTAARCTGCCCCCAAAACTATAAAAAGCTTGTTAGCTGTTTGTCATAATTATGACCACTTAGAGAATGGTTAATCAGTCCCCATCTCAGAACTCAACAGAACAGAACAGAAAGAATAAACTGATCAGGTGAGATAAGAGGAAGGAAAAGAGCATAATATGATCTCTGCTATGAAGCAAGCTTTTAAATTTATTTTAGACCTCAAGATTACCCATTTATCTTTGGGTTTAAGTTTGTTTTCATTTTATTTTCAGTATTATTATCCTAACCCTTGGAAGACCCATGATTCYGCTTTCCTCAAAATCATAACACTTTAATTAGAGACTGGGATCTTAAAAATAAATCATTCTAGCTGCCTAAATGCCAAAGCTTTAAACATTGTCTGACAGATATCTTCACTATGAATTGAATGTAGATCAGGAAGCAGGGAGTGAGGGAGGAAGACAAATAGTGAAACACATTGTTTGAAGGGAAGTGAAGCTGAATGCCGTGAGCATCAGGTCTCCGAAGGCAGCTCCTTCGGAGATTCTCACTCCAGGGATATTTCAAATCTTACCATCTGAGTACCTATTGACCAGCCTGGCATAGTATTTACAATGAAATAGCTCAGTACAAGCCTTTCAGATATACAGTTCTCCTCCTCCTCCACCTGAGGGCAATTTTTAGCTACTACTCTTCACAGTGCAATTCCTGGCCTGAGACAGGCAAAGTCAGAGTACAAAGTCCTTGTACCTCAAATCTTTGGTGTACCTTGTCCCTTCACTCATATAATTCACTTCCTATCATACAAAAAGGACGTGGAGCAAGCAGAAGTAAAGGGTGACGTAGTTATGTWGAGGCCGTAGAAGAGAGAACATCCCCCATAGTTTTATTTGTCACCTGTCTCAGATATAAAATAATGATTTTTTCCTTGATCTCTTACACATAATTCTTTTTATATTAAATACAAGTGCAGTATATATGACTGAAATATCTACTACCACATTTCACATTGCATACTTAGAAAGTTTTGAGTATTTCAAATTCTATGTTGAATATTTTCTTTGCTCTAAGGTTATTCTAATGCTCAAAGCTGCCTATTTTCCCGTCAATTACCTATTTACATAGGTAAAGACATAGCCCCCAAGTTAAGATGCAATTCTACCATTAGAAACAGAGGAAGGCGCTTCCCCCTCACATCCCACTTAACCAGCTAAGTATAGATTAGATGAAGAATTCTTAAAAAGTGGGGAAAAAAGCAATATCGAACCACAGAATGGAAAAAGACAGTTTAATGAGTCTTCACCATCTTTGTTCCTGACAGCTGACCCAGCAGATGAGATCCATGGAAATGCATGYGTACCTTGGTGCTCAGATGCTAATGTTTCATGGCAGAAACGTCACTCCACATAATTAGAACTCTGGCTAATGCAAACTTGGAAACTGCCAGTGGACTAATTAGCTGTGTCAGGAAGCACATGTTTCCCCATTTCTTAGCAATTAACTGGCAGTGAATTATTATTTTTTTTTAAGTAACCCACTTTTTAAGTAATAATTAAAAAAAAAAGAAAAAGAAAGAAACAGCACGAAGAAATTTCACAACCACTGCTAACTGCCAACAAAGAMATTTCCAAAAGAAAAAGATACTTTCAGGAACTCAGGCAAGCTTACTCAAGCTTACTCAAGTCAAATCATAATATAAGCAAGCAACTGTTTTCATTTTCAATTCCTTTACTAATTCCTTTACTAATAATAAAGAATCTGACATTCTGCAGACCCTGGCCAAGAGTAGGGAATGGCCAGGGAGTTTGGAATAAGAAATATTTATGAGTTAAAGAAATACTTCTCTTTTGCAGAAAATGCCTCAACACATAGAAGGAAGACATACATTAGCTAAAATAAGGCTATTTCCTTAACAGAGGGAAAAATTTCCTCCCTACTGGAATTCTACCCTATTTAGCAGCTATCTCTTTAGAAAGCAACAGTTTAATTCCATTTACCAAGATCTGACATAACCCAATAGCTTCCTGGTTTCTATAGSTATCTGGACTATGGGAAGGATGAGTAGGAAGAGCAAAAGATAACTTAAAGTTACCTTAAATCTCCTTCCTTCAACAGTCTTCCAGAGCACACACTCCAGAGGGACTTACTGATCTGAGATGTTTGTAGACTCACTTGTTGCAGCTGTTCAAAAGGAAGTCCCTAGGGCTAAACTCAAGTCTTTGAAATCTTTGTATTTGCTTTAAAATACATTAAGAAAAGGCCATAGCTAAAATCCACAAGGGTCCTCTTGAGTATGTTGCAGCATGTTAACCAAACCTCTCAGAGGCAGACTGATCTCAGCCACAAGGTGCATTCACAAAAATGCATTCAAGACATAGGCAGAATGAATCCTTGGAGATTGCTTTAAATCCTTTAGTGGAATGAGGGTTACTAACATTGTATTTTGCTTATTACTACTTAAGTTAATTTTAGTCACAGAATCACAGAATGGTTGAGGTTGGAAGGGACCTCTAGAGATTATCTAGCCCAAATCCCCTGCTCAATCAGGGTCACCGAGAGCACATGGCACAGGGTCACATCCAGGAGGCTTTTGAAGAACTCCAGAGAAGGACCATTTAACTGGTTCACAGTATCCTCAGCTACACCTTTACTGTTTTTTTTTCATCATTCCATTCATCTCCTTTAACTCTAACATTTGCAATCTAGAAAGAATTTGCCTGAGTATGCAAATCTTGAAATACACACAGACTCTCTCCAACAGCCATAAGAACTGTTTGTTTTGTGGTTTAAATTGCAGCACTGCGCAATGGTTCCCCAGGGGCTCCATTTTACAATTCCCCATTGCTATTCTCTCCTATTATGTCTGTATTGGATGGATCAGGAAAGACACAATCCTGCCTAGCTCATCTCCAACACAGGTACAGTACACAGACCCTCCTCCTTGACTTGATTCAAGCTATCTCAAACCTGGAGACACTATCATTCTAGCATGCAGAATATTTAGCTTGAGTGCCACATGCATGTTGTTAGCTTCTTTTAGTCTTGAATAGGTAATTTCTTCTGGGGCGTGGAAAAAAAAAAAAAAAGAAAAAAGAAAGTCAATACAGTACCAAGTCTTGTTTATCTCCACTTGCCTGGTATTACCAAAATCACAGAACCACAGAATCACAGAATCACAGAATGATTAAGGTTGGAAGGGACCTCTAGARATCAACTAGTCAAACCAAATGGTATGGAACAGATTTGTAAGTTTTCTAAYTTATTTTCAGAAGCATGTTGATGTATATTTTCAGGAAAAAAAACACAAACACTTTATAACAGTAGTCTCTTTGAGTAAGATGTTAGGTACAGCCATCTATCTATATATGAGAAGGGAAGTGCTTTGTGTTTAGTCTGCAAAGACCATGCCTCAAACTGGAGCAGCCAGTTCTGGTAAGTCTGTGTAAATGTCCAGATGCTTTTCTTAGTTGCATCTCCCTGCAACTGGGTGCCAGAAGCCATGTAGACAAACCCATATCTCTGATATCTCTGTCCTCCTTTTCTCCCTGCTTCTGGGCCACCCACCATAACTGCAGGCAGCAGACTAGGGGTCATCAAAGAGAGTTCTCAGGCCATGAAGAAGCATCCTCCACTCTGCCACCAAGATTGATGTAATATGCTGAATTGAACCTGGGTAGGTAAGCATATCATAGATTCTGCTGCGAAGAAGGATTTGAGAGAAGAATCGAGAACAGGATAAGGAAGGCAAGTTCTGTGGTTTTCAGACTTGAATAGTTTTTGATTAGACTTCCCCTTGTAAATTTGAGGAGCCAAATGTTTGGGGAACATTAATAGTGTCTTCCSTTTCAAGCCTCACTGGTTTGCCATTGTGGAAGTAAATTGATGTATTTGCATGTGAAAGCTCTCCATTATCATCCCCACACTCCGGATGGATTGAGAGCTAATGGATCTGGAAGAAGGAATAGATTGCTCTTTAATATACATAAAGAAAAGAAAAATTCACCTCATCTTTTCTCCTGCTCTCCTCACAAGAAAAGCACCCCATCACAGGCCAACTTCTGTATTTTGCATATTGGTTGAGTGGGGCTGAGATCAAGACAAAATCATTGTTTCTACATCATACATACCTGCTCTATGCTTCACTTTGCAAGGAGGTATGTGGGGTGATACTAAGCCCATGTGACATGTTTAAGTACTCTCCTTACCTTTAAATATAAGCCTACGAAAACAAAGAGCACCCTTCTTGTTTTTCTCCACCTCACACACCATAGCATGRTATTTGACATCAAAAACAACTTGCACCAAAAACAAGGGAAAAGCTAAGGCCCTCGTGAGGCAAGGAGACCACTCTCCCTTCTCGGATAGATCCAGGACTCATTCTAAGCCAAGATAGCAGACAGCACCTCTTTCCCCTTTCCAACAGGCAATCTTAGAGGAAGATCAGACCTGTACATTAAACGGACTGAGAAAATGCACACTGCAGGAACAACAGTGACTGACTCTTGCTGTTCAAACTTTCTCATTCTCAATTTATCAGCAATTATTTCTGGCAACTGTTGGAAAAAAAATAACATAAACCTGTTTCAAAGAATATTATGAAATTTGTCAGCTGCAGAGAACTGCCACACCCTCTCCAGGAAGTAAATGAACATTTTAAATTAACATGATTGGTTAGGAGATCTTTTAGTAATAAGCACTGATCCTCAGTAAATACTATCAAAATAAGCTTGAACAAAAATGTTAAAGCGTGTACATTGTTTCACAGAACAGGCTAGAACTACTTATTTTAATTGAATTATTCTATTTATTGTTTTATTATTTAATTATTCATTTTAAACAATATTATTGTATTTTTCAGAATATTTCAGAATATTTCAGAATATTTCAGAATATTTAAGGTTGGAAGGAACCTCTACAGATCATCTAGTCCAACCTTCCTGCTCAAGCAGGCACACCTAGAGCATGTGGCACA
>NW_020454527.1:636757-871889 GCF_003342845.1 Nothoprocta perdicaria
CCCTCGTCCTATCGCTGGCCACCAGTGAGAACAGCCTGTCCCCTTCCTCCCTGCATTCTCCCTTCCTGAACTTATACATATTAATCATATCCCCTCTGAGCCGTCTCTTCTCCAGAGAAAGAATTTTTTAACCAAAAATTTATTGTTTATTATTTAATTATTGTAATATTTCAATAAGGTACCACTGAACATTCTTAAAGTATCATGCAAGAAAAAAAGAATAATTCACACTAAGCTGTTTCTTAAACCATTCCTCTCACCATAAGAAACCAGAGAAAGTGGAAATTTAACTGTCCCTTCTAACTCTCTGGCTTCCTGATTACTCTTTTTTCACCTTCACAACACTGGAGAAGGAAACAATTTTCTTGTGTTTCATTCAACACTAAGTAAACTGTTTATACAATGAAGCACAAGGATTGATAACCTACAATTTTACTCTGGCTTCTTCATAAATTAATAGTAAGTTCACTTTACACTTGCAGTCTGGCCTATGTCTTTTTGAAATACATATTTTCATTTCAATAGTACCCTGAAGAAATTAATTCCTTGCATTTCTCAGCTCATCAAAGAATATTTCTTCTCCTCCATTCTATTTTTTGCATTTCAAGTGCTTACTTGTCCTTGAGTTAGGAAATCAGATAAAAGGAGCATGCACTCAAGACTTCTTTATTGCTTTTCTCGCATTAGTATTCCACTAGAGAAACCCCTGTCTTTTGTTTGATGAGGAAGCCTGACATGAGATATATGAAGTATGGATGTCTATGACAGAATGAATTTGAGATCTGCATTTGTGACATTCTTCCCATTCTGAGGGTGAAGAGCTCTCTGTTTTATGCTTGCTCATGTTCACTCATGTGTGAGCTCTTCAATTTCACCCAAAAAGTCAAACCTTTTAGTCAGAGACATAGGTCTGTTCCTCCATGGACCAGACAAGCTTGGAAGAGTTAATCTTCTAATTACCGTTGCATGTTGCAGTGTGGTTGCATTCYTCAAGTTTGACAACTCTGAACAAGAACCAAACTTTAAAATCTCTTTTGAGTCCTGGCCCTTGGGTCCTGTGCAGAACTGTAAGGACTAGCACAGAGGAAAGATTTCATGGTGAGAAACAAGTGTTTCTGTCAGTCAGTTTGCAGCTGTGAAACAGAAAAAAAAAAAAAAAAAGAAAAAAAAGAAAAGAAAGAAAGAAACAAAATGACATAACTGACATTTGCTTTAGGACCGTTTGTTTTAAATAGGAAATCTTGCTTGCATAAGAACTGCGGTTACCTTCCCTCAAACACATAAATGAGTATGTCATTAATAAAACCTGGAGCACTGGACCCCGAATATCCTGCAAATGAAGCACCTGAAAAGCTGAACAGAAACCACCTCAAGTGAAAGAAATAAAAAAGCTGTAGTGAAAGTTTATTTCATCTTTTAATAAATACAACTACAGGTAAAAATTAAAGAAAAAAACCCATAATCTAAAAAAGACAAAAAACCCACAACTGAACCTTGGCCATGTAGATAAGGAATAATGATGGATGGTATTTATCATAGCCTGGGCCAGCTGCAGGATGTTATGCATAAAATACTCATAGGATTAAACTTACCAAGAGACTGAGATAGTGAGTGAAAAAAATTTGCCTTTATTCCTTCAGTTGTAACTGTCTCCAGACATAAGCTAAAAATTAAAAAAAATGGCATGAAGTAAATTATCAAGTAGCAGAGGTGTCTAGATCTATCTAGACAGAAAAGGACAGGTCAGAGCATGACAAATGTTGTCATGTTCAGGAAAGATACTGTTATTGATTAGCATCATTATCACCCAAAGAGCATKGACTAGAGCCCCTCAGATGCAGCTCACTGAGAAGAACACAGTCACACAGAGTTGCACAGTTCTGCTACCAACCTGTGCTCCATCTCTGCAGCATGACAGTTCAACTGAGCAACTGACTGGAACAAGAATCAGAATTATCCTAGCGTATRAGTGTGTGTAATCGAATTGTCAAAAAGAGCAGGCAGTGTATTTTCACAGCTACACAACACAGGCAACGTGTTTCATGAGAAGGTACTTGCACGGAATAGGAAAGAAGATGAGATGTATGTAGCTATAGRAAGTAAGTTTGTAGGCTTAATGGATTTATAGAAGATTGCTGTTATTATTAACTTATGCATCTCTGTTTCAGAGTGTCAGTTTGGCATACCTACAAAGTAAAATATACACTTTTCCCACAAAACCTTGAATCAAAATGCATAATATCATCTCAGAAAAGAGTACTCTTAGGGTTAAGAGGTTATTTCAGTCTTGACACATAGTCAATCTTTTGCTTCTCTGATGAAATAGTCAGTGGCAAATCAGAGTAGATAGCAGTGTGATATCTTTCTCTAGTCACTACATTACCAGAAACTAACAATCTATAGCAGGCAACCCACAGGCCCTTCTACTAAAGCACCGTTTGGTAGTAGTGACTCACAATGGCAGGCGTCATGTTCAACTCCTTCCCGGTAGAAGGTTATATTTGGTAGAATTATAACAGAATTTTAACAGATTTTTCAGATTTTGGAAGGAGGATTATTATTATTATAACTGGAAAGAGCTTAGTCAAAACACATGATGGCAAATATATTAAATATTAGGAGAAGATAAGCATTAACATAATCTGACAGAATAACTGAAGATAGACAGTGCACCAAAAAGGACTGTAAATAGTAGTAGGAGAAGTGAGATTGGCTCTTAAGAAAGTTCCAGAGAAGCTAGAAAAGATTATTTTCTAAACATAATGCAGGTAATTGTCTAGCAGGTTTAAAAGTGCTTTTCCTTTGTAGCAAGTAGCATATGAGACACTGGGAGAAAAGAAGGTCCTCATTGCTTTCTATCCTTGAGTACATTATCACTTATAATTCAGTTGCACAGGCTGGCAGCTTCAACTTTATCATGTGTCTGAGCAGAAAAGTAGGAAGGAAAAGGGACAGTGAGAGAAGGGACTTGCATTAGGACACACAAGTMATCAGCAGCACAAAAATTATCCAGGCTTCCCAGTGTTTTCACCTCTAACTGGTGCAGCCACCTGGTCAGGGACTTAAATTTTTGATTTAATGGTTAGGTGTTTGAAATGCCTCAAAAGGTCTTAAGGTTTGAAACCATTACAAGATAGTCAGAACAACACTGAGCACATTTGTATATCCYGTACAGCAGTTCTCTTACAGTTGTTCTCCAGAGGTTTTTTTCTGAGGTGATCCTTCAGCAGAGTGACTAGGGGAGGGCAGAGTGGAGTAATACTTTGCTCTCACCAAGCTTCCTACTAAGAAGAACTGTAAAGAAAAAAGCAGCTACCATCAGCACATCTTATTCAGTATCAGCACTCTGAAGAAGAATTCGCTGTGCTTCACCAAGAGCGAGGCCTTGGTTGCTTTTCAAGGATGCAATGATTGGTGCTTTATGCACTCATTATGGTAACTGTTGCTAGACATATTTCTGTATCTAAGCATATCATGGAATTACAGGCAGTTTTATGTCTGTGTGCAGTTTTATGTCTGCAGATCAGCTGTCAAACAAACATCCTTAACATATGTGCATCTTCCTGTACTCACAGGAAGAGGTCTCACAGTGATCCCCTCTCCACTCCATCAGGCTCAGGAGACTCAGAAGTCTTTTGCTTCCTGCATTTCTGTCCTCACAAGACCCTCATTAAGACATATACCCGTAGGGTCTTTGGGCCTACCTTCTGCTCAGCAGTCATTAGCTCATTCCAGTACACTGTGATTTCATAGGTATACAGTGATGTCATTATCAGGGTTGACATCTAGCAGCAACTAAAATATAACAGCTGTAGAACTTATCAAAGCCTTTTTTTTTTTACTTTTTCTTTTTTTTTTTTTTTGAGAATTGCTTTGTTTATTTCTATGTTAAGAAAAATAGATAGCTGCAATCCCGGCTGACAAACATTGATGCTGCACCTATAGCACTGGTTATTTTGAAGTTTGGGTTTGGGGGTTTTTGCTTTGTTTTTTATTATTTTTCATTTCCTAAAATGTCTTAGCATTTGCATTATCAAATCATCAGATTMACAAAATTTCAGCCATATCTCTTCCTGTCAGAAATCAGTCATATGCCATTTATTTGCTTTGTATCTGTCATATCCAGTACAGGGAAAGAATATCCAGGTATTGCTATTGCAAATTGAGCCTACTGGAATTTGCATTGCTAGGCATGAGGATACCTGTCTAGCATTGGCTTGGCTTTTTACCATCCCATCATAGATATTGCRTAACACCATATGTACCTTCCTCCTCCTTCTCAGTAATAAATACAGCTGAGAGARGTCTATTTTATTCTTAATTAAAACATCTTGTAAGGCAGATTTTGCCTGGGCTGATTTTTTGGATGAATCTTCTAATGCAATGTATAAAAATCACAGTTATTCCTCTTGGAAAGGTTTAGCATCCAAAAACCCTGAATTTTCTGACAGAAAACTAACTCTAATTACACAAGGGAAAGAACTCAGGCAACATAGTCCATGTTTTTCTTTCTCTGCTCAAGGCCATTAAGACTRCTGGACATGGATTGCTTTTAATGTTGCATTTTTTACTAATGTATCTAAGAAAGAATGAGGAAAACCTACATCAGACTTTTGGAGCCAAAAATCCCACTCAGCAATTCAGAGATAAGTGAAGGCAGGAATCTCTTGCAGATCCATTGGATTCTGTTGCTGTACAGGAGAAGAGACAGGGCCCAGACTAATGTAAAAAGATTCCTCACCACTTTTAATTAAAACCTTAAAAGTTCCCCATGGTCCAGCTGGCTCCACTGAATTGTCATCTTCCGTTTTYCAGCGTAGCATCAATGCTGCATCATTTATGGAGGTGTATTTGCTTAAGAGCTTTCCTCGTTAAAATTCAATTACATTGAAACCGTATAATCCCTCATTGTAATAACCTGATAAAAAGCCCTTAACGGCCAAACCACGTGCCCATTTAGCAAGGAAATTAGTTCAGCAAAGAACACAGTTCTAATTTAACAATTAGGGTGCAGTTTGTATCAGGCTCTTTCAATGAAATTGTAAAGCAATTTACAAGGGAGTTTTGCTTATTGCAAACTACTAAAGGCACATCAATAGTGAATAGAATTGCCATTGTATGTCGGAGTAAGGAATAATGTCTTTCTGCAATTCCAAAAGCCAAAAAGATCCAAGGAACAGTATGCTTTGTTCAAAGTTTTATATACCAGGCTAGTACAATTCATTTTCTCTTTGTGTTAAATAACAAATAAGTTTTATTTTACCAAAAATACTATAAGATGAGCTATAGAAAGAAGAGAATGGTCCTTGATTCTGAACTCCTTGAATTTTGGGAAATTTGAGATTTGAATTTGAAGGCCAAATTTCCCCTGTTAAAAATTTACTATGACCTTTCTAGATTTACCTATGACTTTCCTAGATTGGCTAACTACAGTGAGAAGATCACATTCTGTAGAACCTTTCCACACTTTGACTCAGTCATAAGCTARAATATTGGCCATGCAGCAAGATTATTTGTCAAGGGATGATATTGTGACCCTTACCTCCACTCATACATCCTCCCAGACAACCAGTACGATGTTCCTTGACTTCTCTCTTGAGCTTTTATTATCTGACCTGGTGATGAAAAAAGCACCTCTATGAAATCTGCTCTTAGTATYCTTTACTATCTGCTGTAGTAGCTTTTAATTACTTTAGTTTATTGGAAGTGGTGGGTCATTACAAAYCAAACCCAAACATTCCCCTGGAAATAAAGTTAATGATGTGAAGGCAAAAGTTTTCAAAAGATAGMGGCCTCCTAGTACTCTTTGCCTAGGCAGTGGCAAGTTTCAAAGGCATAGTTTAAGAAAGCTCCTGTGTTCCTGCTGTAAACTGGAGAAGTTTCGATTCAGGACTGGTATGCAAAAGTCTAAGGAAAAGCAATGCTGTCCTGATATTGAGCTCTAACATGCGTTACCCACAACATSTGTTTGAACTGGGATCTGATGTGATCAAGACAATCTGGTTTCACATCTTTTTACTATGTGCAGTAATAGTAATAGTGTATGCAGTAGTTGGATTAGACCTTGCGTTTTTGTTTTTGTTTTTGTTTTGTTAGTTCTCTTTTTTTTTTTAATGCTTCATAAGAACACAGAGATGATTTTACAGCAACTAAATCCAACAGAATAGATTTCAATCTGATGGCAGGTGCTTCTAGTCACAGCACATTTCATCTTCAAAATACTGTGGTTAAACTGGCACGATTTAAGGATGCTCAGGTGTGAGGGCATAAGGCTAAGTGATTTTTCTTCAAAGTCCTTCTAGAAATCTTTCAGTTTATACTTAGTTACTCATTTTGACCCTTTACTGCTCATTTTGTTGTTAAGTGTTAATGTTTTCTCCAGGAAGTACAGGTCTCTTATTTGTAAGAGTAGTTGTTATATTAAGCATCTGTGTGCCTCTGCCATGCTGCATAGTGTACAAATATGAATGGAATGAGCAGCTTTAATTTCCCTGATAAAACTTTTCTACAGAAATGAAATTCCTTTCATTATTTCCAAGTATATAACTATAGATTTGTGCATAAATATAGCTAGACTGCTGAATGTGCTGTCTTAATTTGTAATAAAGGAAATAAACAAAGGTTCTATTCAAGAAGCTCCTAGTATAGTACTAAACAGGCAATTAAGTTAAGCTGGAGTGCACATTTAACTACTYAAATAGTTTTATGTGGAAAAATAATATTACCTCCATAGATACTATTTTTACACAGGCAAGGTATTTATGTGCAAAAGTCTCACACATGTAGTTTCCTGGATGTTCCTAAGTTTCCCAGGGAAAATTATTTTTTCTAGTTTTGGGAGACAATGAACATATTTTACACTCAGATAAAATGAACTGCTTTGCAAATATGCAGTTAATTTAGGAGAAGATGCATCACACAGCAAATGATTTTAGTACTCCAGTATTCAATTTGCAGAATTRAAGGTTTTGTTTAGAAGCAACCAATAAAGTAAAACCAAATCTTCCCTTAGCCCTTATAATTCAAAAAAAAAAAATCTTATCAGATTTTCACTGACATATTTTTGCTCATACAGGTGCACCTACACAATTATAAGTTTTTTGATAGCTTTGAATCAGGTCAGAGTGCTTATAGAGGTCTCTTTGTGAAGAGTTACCACTCAAAGTACAGAGGGACAGAGGTCTTCATGTTGCCAGTCTTGCTTTAGCACAGAAGTCATGTATGAAYGGTACAGTGAATTTCTGTAGATGTAGCTTCAGAGATGTTAGCCTCCTGGGAGCTCTGCTGAGCTCCTGTGATAAGGATCTGTGACAGTGCATTTTGAGATTTTACTCACAATCTTGCAAGGTTTAAGTGGCATGCCCTGAAGTTTGCAAGTGAAGAAAAGGAAGATATAAAATAGACATGAAAGAAATGGAAAGAATTGAAAAATCACATAATTAATTACTTGTATCAGCTCCACAATTTTTTTTTTTCCTATTACAAATTCCCTACACCATCACCTCTCTATCTTCAGTGGTTTAAGGGAGGTTGCTCCTGTTGGATCCGCTCAATGACTGGCAAGAAATCACTGGTAAGGTGATCTCTGTCAGGGAGCAGCAGGAGCAGGATGCTGCATAAGGGAAGGGCCAGTGGTGGTGGCCATGAATACAGACAACCTGACCACTATGAAAGAGGAGAAGAGTTTATGGTGCCCGTAGAAGTACTCAGTCTCTGCTCCTACCCAGTGTCAAGGGCCTAGGAAGAGCATTGTCTTGCCTCAGGGGAGGCTCTAAAATACACCAAATATATTTTGTTTCTCCTTGTGTAATGCTACAGAATGTCACCTGTGAGATAGTTTTGCCTCAACAGCCACTGGGCACTAGGAAAGCAAATACAATGAGTAGGCAAAGAACTAGATGGTGAACTATAAAGAACTGCAAGGTGTATTCTGCTATGGTCTTGTAATAATATGAAGAAGACAGAAGCATTCAGTACCTAAATTTCTGAATATTTGCAAAAGGCCTTGAAGTCCATGGGGGAAAGATGAAGAGCTCTGCTGTCCACTTAATGGAATTTAGCACTTGATGGAGAGATACGAAGTGGGAAGTCCCAATAACTGAGCCACAAACAAGGAAACATATAATTTGAGAGGGGTGGATAAGAGAAGACATGCAGCTGTGGCTGCTCCCTCTGGTGTAATTTATTACAACATAAGAGAAAATTAAAAAGGAAAAAATATGGAAGGCTGCCAAAATTAAGTGATTATATCCAAAAAAAAAAAAAAAAAAAAAAGACCTTCCCACATGATTTATGGGTTAATATAGTTAATATATACCCAAGGGTGCAACTTATCTGTAAGTAGCCAGTACAATTAGTGCTGTTCCATGAATCACTTGCATGCTGGTTCTCTAGAGGATTTTCACACACAGTTTGTTATAATAACAAATAAAATCATCTGGCCCAGGAATTGCTGCTGAAGGCTGATGGTTGGTAGGTTTCTGCAGCCTACTAATGCTATTTATTTAAGAGGACTAACTRTTTAACCCTTCTGCTTAATTGGCAGTTTCAGTCAAAGGAGTATATAGAAGGACATAGGTTGAGCAGGGGGCTTGAAATTTGATGGGTAGACATGGGATGTACCCAGAAATGGCTAACTAGATTTGGCCWAGATGCAATGCTAAGAAATGCATGAGGATCTACTGAAAATTTACCTGTGCTCATCTTCTATGCTGTCCTATTTAGAAGTATTGGTGTCTCAAAAGGAGGCAGTCTCAACTTTTTGAGATACAAATGGGTGTACTTACTTATTTTAGCCAAGTTAATTGATGATTAATCCTCTGTGACACATAAGTACTGATTCTTAAAATGCTTGAGATACTGTGAACAGTAACACAAATAGTTGTGGATCTATATAGAATTATCTTGTRCTTTAAGGCATCAGAAAATCACTGCAACAGCAGGGAAATAGTGCTGTCTCTTCCATTCTCACTCTTATACATGCTCACAGAGTTGACTGTGATTTGCAATACCAGGGAAATGCCTGGTTTACATTTCTTAAATCGGACAGGAGAACTGCTTTCACATCTTACAGGCTGTGGTTACAAAGTTTACTATCCATTTTGATTCCTGAACAGGCATTTTCAACCATATCTGTTTCATGGAACATGCTTATTGTCTTTTTGGGATGCTCTGAGCACATATAATGCCACTAGCAAATTAGGAGCTAAGTCTTTGCAGGGAGTCTTTGAATGATAGTTTTACCTTATAGAAATAAACACTAGCCTTAAAAACAGCAAAGCTTCTCCTTTTCACTTCCTTTCAGCTTCCATTAGTGTCTAAATCTGCCAATTTGGAACAGATTCCTTTGCTCAAGAAATATAACTGAAGAGGGTGATTCAGCTTTGTGCTGAATGTGAAGTAGCTCAGAGCAACAGCACTGAGGGAGGAATCAATACAAGGACATCAATACCAAGATGAGAGGAAAGCCTTTCAATTTTGCAGGTTTCCCTTTGGAAATGTGCTGTTTCTGCTGTAGAAATGAGCACTCATGCAACAGTGTTCTTGCAAACATTGAAGCTCACCATGAAGCTCATTGAAGCATCACAAGACTCRCCATGGCTGTTTGCATCCTTTCCTATGTCTGCATCACTCTATATGGTCTGCAGAGCAGGTAAAATGGCTTTCAAGCACATAAAGAACAGCTGGCAAGAATAGATGCCTTTGGCCCAATTCTTATTGTACAAGTGGAAGGAAGAATTTAGAAGTCAGCCTAAAGACTGAGAGCTGAGCTGATGAATATGTATAAGAARTACCTGAGAGGAGAATGTAGGGAGGACAGGGCCTTCTTCTTCTTGGTGGTGGTCATTTGGTAGTCCATGCACAAGGGGTAATGCGTATATATTAAAACACAGGAAGTTCTATCTCCATATGAGGAAGAAGTTCTTTACTGTGAGGGTGACAGAGCACTGGAACAGGCTGCCCAGGTAGGTTGTGGAGTCTCCTCTGGAGATCTTCCAAACCCTCCTGGATGCCACCRTGTGCCACATGCTCTAGGTGTCCCTGCTGGAGCAGGGGGTTGGACTAGTTGATCTCTAGAGGTCCCTTCCAACCGCAACCATTCTGTGATTCTATGATAAGGTTTTCTTCCTCCCTACGAGCTACTCGCTAATGGGTAATGGAGCCAACATTTGGAAATAAGAGCATTGGCAAGGTATAGAGTGAATGCTTACTGGAAAGTTCCTCCTGTWGGGTTAGTTGGGATTGTCTTCAAAGAAGAGGAGGAAATAATATTCTTTTGTATTGCAAACTTCTCTAAGTTACTGACTTTTGGCCTGGATCTAAGAAGTGAGCAATAACAGTAGTAACATTTTTTCCCTATTAATATTCATAGAACTGGAGAGAAACAAGCTCTATCTAGAMAAAGAGTACATGAGACAGGGGTTCAATATCCTGTTTTCAGTAAGCCAGTTAGCCAGAAATGTGAGTTTTTATTTTCTTCTTTGTACAGCACCCACCAGTTGATATCCTGAGGTGCCATGGTATCCAGTGACATCACAGCAGGGTTCAGCATTTCTAACATTTTTTGCTATTAAGTGCTAGAAATTTCCTGACCTGAGTATGATATTTCAGACAGCTCTGGAATCCAGGCATACTTTGCATAGGACTTAAAGCCCAGTCTTAAGAGGTGTTTTACACTTTCTGTCCCCTGTATCATCCCATAATGCAATTAAAGTAGTTTAATTCAACAAGATTACAAGGGATGCGACATGAAGTGTGGCCTTGAGTAGGCATCCTAAGTGACAATGGAGTAGGTGGAACTAAACCTACTGAGCAAAAGTAGAAGACTGAATTAATCTCTCAGCTTCCAAAACTGCCTGGAAACAATTCAGCTATGASTGTATCTGCTATCTGGATCTTCATCATGGAGAAATCCAGACTTTTTTTTTATAAGCCTGTAACTTCCCAGGTTTTAAAAGTTTTTGAGGAATATTTTTTGTGTTTAAATTAGTAGTCAAGATAAATGGCTGCAGATTTATTCTATGGCTGCCATGGTATGGGGAAGAGAATATAAATGAGACACCTGCCCATAGCTTGAAAGTTTAAATGCATTGTTTGTGCACGATTTTTATTGTCAATTGACATCTGTGTACTAGCTCTAATTATACCCTTGAGATGATGGGACATCACCATTTTTTTTTTTTCAGTGTTTTTGTGGATGCTTTTAAATGCCTGCTTCAGGAAAAAGAAAAAGAAAAAAGAAAAAAAAAAACTAAGCAGCATAGAGAAACTACAGGGAMGCAAAAAGAGTTGGCATTCAAAAGCAAAGCTATTCCATTTGTTCCTAAAGAAAATGAGTCATGCTAATCCTCTCTCTAACTGCCTAAGTAGCACAAGGTGCTTACAAGCCATACTCCAATCTCTATGTGTTCGTATCATGCATGCATACATACATTGCTGCCAAGGGAGGAGCGTAAGAGCCACTGAGAGCAGTGTTTTGCCTTATGTTCTTGAGATATACAAATGTGGGTATCTGCAAATATCATCCTGCTAGTAAATCCATAAGAGATGATTAGGGAATAATTATTCCATAAATTCTCTTATAAAGAAATAGGATCCAACCAAAAAAAGGTACGAGCATTTTTAATGCTTGATTTTTAAATCAAACAAAAAGAAGTCCTTTTCACACACTTCTAAATAAATCTGCAGAACATAATGCTGCAAGATACTGTAGAGGACAGTTAGTGAATGGAGTCAGTTGGAGGCTGTGCTAGATGCTCCTACTCAGTAAGTCCTTGGGTTAATCCCTGTATGCAATTGGGAGGGCCTATTCCAGAAAGAAGTAAATCGTGCTCATGCTACTCTTGTAGGCACTGGCTGCTGGAGAAGCTAGTGTGACTTACAAAAATCTTAGGTCCTGCCCAATACAGTTAGATTTGAGTAGAGTACTTCATAGATTATCTACTAAACTTCCATGACCCAGCCATATTTGAAAGCGTTAGATGTGGTATTCCTATTTTTTTCTTGCTATCGTTAGACAACAGCTGCATTCTCTCACAACAGTGAATTTTAGTGTTACTTGCTGCCATGTTTTGGACTGCTTTAAGGATTTGTGTCCCTAAGAATAAAAGGAATTATTCACTGTGTGCTCCAAAGCCCAGCATTTATCAGCTGCATTCTGGTGATTTTCTTCCACTATTTTAGCAGAGGATAACTTTTGACCACTGGCATTTCAAACACAAATCACTGAGAAGAATCCATGTCCTAAAGGGGAAAAAAAATCTTAGCAATTAAACATGTGGTAGTGCAATCCTCCTGTATGCATGTGATTATACTTACAGGAGGATGCCTAATCATATGCATAATCAGTCCACCAAACCACAACGGAAAGTCATAATCTGTGCCGAGAGGTGTGGAATGTRGTGTAGTGGGCAACATCAAACCAAAATCAAATGAATTCTCTCTTTTTATTTAGGACATGTTTGTTTTTAGATTAGGTACCTATTTTGTAGGGATCACACATGTACATTACCATAAACCTATATTACCATGCAACTTGTTTCCAATGTTATTCTTTATTGTCTCTGTAGATCACAGTGGGGGGAGGTGACAAATACGTACATCTCAGGGGGAGCTAAAAAGTGCCTTTCTCTTATTTAATTATGTTTTTCCTTGCACAGAGTAGCACTCAGCACAGGACTAAGTGGGCATTAAAGTGTGAAATTAATTTCTGAATGTCAAATAAAGAGGATGGAACGATATAAGAACAAAGTGTATTCACACTGAAAAAGCACTTTAAGATAACTCRTGCTGTTCTTGCTCTGCCAGTACTATTGCATCCACCCTGAAATCAGGACCCCTGATTTCTACAAATCAGAATGTCTTCTTCAAGGCATCAGTTCAGACTACATGACCTGATCATGGTGACCTCACTGCAGCTTCAACTTTAAAGCTCCTAGCTGGAGACAAAAGCCAGTAACTAGCAACCGTAGCAATGACTAAATATTCATGGCAGACAGCCTAAATCAAATTATCTTCAAATGGGTGTTGCATGAGAGATCCTAACAGTGATGCACATCTGATAATGTAAAGGAAGAAGGGGCTGGAGCATTTGTGGTAGAGGAGAGGACAGTGGAAGATAGAGAAAAGTATGGGATTCCTGCATCATTCAGGAAGCGATTAAGGAATGATGTAGGAGGTCCTGGTCACTTGAAGGGCTATTCATATTGCTACTTTAATTAGTAGCTGTTACTCTAGTTTGTTCAAAAGAGGTTGTAGTATAGCAGCATAGTACCCCTGAAAAATGCCTGAGATTGAATTGTGCAAAAACCTAGCTAGGTAGAGATATTTTTCCAGATATTTGCAAGATGAGACAATAAATGAGACAATATATTTTTGCCAAACGATAAGCAAGGAAGTTTATATATCTACTATGAAAACTTTTGAGCTGGAAAAAAATACAATGAAAACAAAACATGAAACAAGTCTAGGAAGGGCTATACATTAACACCAGATAAAATCACTGTGGAAGAAGTAACTACTCTGGACTGACCAAAAGGAGAATAAGGATGAAGTGACTACTTCAGCAGTTGAGAATCTGGGCCTGTATAGGAAATCACAGAATCACAGAATATTCAAGGTTGGAAGGGACCTCTAGAGATCATCTAGTCCAACCTTCCCACTCAAGCAGGCACACCTAGAACATGTGGCAAATGAAAAATGATGCCCTTGATCCATATTTACCACAGGAAATGGAAGTGTTAAACAGAGATGCCAGACATTCTAATTGCATCTTTTGTACTTGCACTGCTAAGATTTAACTTCTCYGCCTTCTTCTTCTGGTGGGAACTTACTAATGAAAGTGGAATAAAACTGCTAGTTCACAGTKGGACACGACAATACTAAGCCCTTTCATGGAAGCCAGTTTTCAGAGACAGACCATAGAGTGGGCTCTAATTTATTTAAAAAGTAAATAAATAAATAAGGAAAGCATTGCTATCAAACAGCAGTTCCTTCTTGCATGACATGGCACATTGTCTCTCCATGAGGAGACTATCACACTGACTATAAATCTAGCTAGCAGCCACTCCTACGAGTGACTGGAGACAGACATATATCATATATACAGAATATGCAGTGAGCAAACTATTAATTTCCTCCTTTCTGGAGCAAGTGCAAAAGCAATTAACAAAAGCAGCACGAGTTTCCTTCTGAAAAGTCATTTCTTGCATACATAAAGCAGATGAACTCTATCTCCCTTAAGGGTTTTATTGGAAAATGCCCAGTGATTTCTCATTATTAACTACAATTGCCTTAGCTGTTTGGACATTATCGATAAAGAGCCACATTTCTCCTGTAAACCATACTGATGTCAGTGAACACACTGTGTTTTAGAAGATATGTGATATTATTAATATTAGCATTATTTAGGGGTTCCTTCCTTGATTTTATGCTTAATCAGAAATTATATTTAGTAGGTTGCCTTTGAGATTTTTCCTTAGAACTTGTGCTTTGTGAAAAGTTGTTCTAATAGTAAACATGTCACCTCTGAAAATATTTTTGTCAAGGTTATTAAAGCCATGAGTGCGATTTTCTGCTATTCCTTCAGCTTCAGCACTAAGCCAGTGCTTCTGACCATTTATACTGCATGGATGTCACACAGAGCGGGCAGCATTTTAATGTGAGGTAATGCAAATTTCCTCTGAAGTTGTTTCACTGTCAAAGTTAACATTTCATGCAGATACAGCTTTAGCTATCCATGTGCATTTCCAATATAAATAGCATCTTGTGGTTCAGCAGCTGATCAGACTTACTCTGCTAGAGTTAAATTTATTCATGGTTCTATATCATTCCTATCTCTATCTCTGAAGAATTTCCTCACTTCTATTCATCTTATTTTTATATAGTCCTTTGCTGATTCTATAACCAGTTGACACAAGTTTACCTATGCTGCAGTGGCAACTCCAGAGGTTTCAACACTTTCTAAAGCTCCTTTTTGCTTGTAGAAGAATAAGACAACATAGTTACAGGCTTTGTTCAGGAAGAGAGTGTAATTAGGATTTGTTGTAGTGTTGAAGGAGAGGAGGTTATAAAGAATATGTCAGGAATATTSAGTGATTTTCTTTGGTTTATGAATAGCTTCCTTTCAAATTCTCTTCTTGAGGTGTGTTTTTTTGTTGTTGTTTTGTTTGTTTGTTTTTGCTTTACTCATGCATTTACTAGTAAATTTTCAGTCTTATGTTGTACAATTTGTAACAGTATTGAACAGCAAGAAATTTTGGGTTAATATAACTATGCAGAACTTCATGTCTATTGTATTTTGAAACAGGGTATATTTTTACAAGAACGAGTAAACGTCCTTTGCAGCAATGCTGTATGTGCTAGAATTAAGCTTCCCTTATGTTTTGTCATGAAATGTTAATAACATGAAGAAAAGCAATCATGTCTTGCTACAAAAAAAAAAAAAAAGATCTTTTCAGAAATCCAGTGGTTAAATATTCAGAGTGCACTTTAAAGTACACAGAGTAAWACTTTAAAAGAGCTTTTGGAAAGCTTTAGAAAAGTATGTGGAAAGAGGAAAAAAATGTGAAAATTTGAGGTGTGGAAAGAACCTGGGGAAACAATTGTTCCTAGCCTGAAAACCTTGCTTTACACATGACCTTTTTTTTTCTCAAAATGATGAGGTTTTGAGATGGAAAATGGAACACTTTCAAAATGCATCTTCAAAAATAGCAGCTGAGATTGTTTTATACACAAATCTTTCTAGCCATCCCCTTTTCCACCTTCCAAAGCAAATGCCCTAGCAAGTCACAGTTTATTGGTGATATTTAAAATATTTTAGAACAGCTGGGGAAAAAAAAAAAAGGCCTATTTTTTTTTTTTTTTGGTTTTATGGCTTTTCACATTTTCTCTGACTCTTTGTCACCTTCCAGACTGAGGGGAACATTATTGTCAGCAGAGCTAGAAGTATTTTTTTTCCAAAACTAGCTGAGTCAAGAAAAAAATTACTTCTGGGGCCTATTTAGTTAGTTTGCTTCCTGGCTGCCACTGCCAAGAAGTTTATTAAAGCTCTGCACTGAAAGAGAGTGGAGAAGCAAAAGTGAGTACTACTCAGCAGACCTGAAACTAAAGGTGGAACCTAAATAGATCTCTTTACTGGTCATTAAAGGGTCTATCTTTGAAGGGTCTCAGTCCATAAAACTCATATATCTGTAGATGTCCTGATCTTATTTTTGTATTTTGATTAATGTGCTTTGTTATTCCAAGATTCTGTATGTAGTTTCTGCTCACCATACSAAGCAACTGAGTTTTACAAGGATTTAAATTAGACACCTGGAGCAGTGTCCATCTCACCTAATACCCAGCATCTGCAATGCTGAGCGCCATTCTGAAGATTGTCACCCTATACTATCCCCACAGTCACTGGGCACAAATGAGGATAGAGATATCTGCAATCATTAGCTCAAATATAGGTATTTACACTACAAATGTTAAAGATTGTCTGGATTAAACCTATGCCCAGAGGCTGACTGAAAAATCCTGCCTTCTGTCTGTTCTTCTGTCTGCTCCATTCTCTCTTACCTTGTGTGGATATACCACATATATTCTGTATGAGCATCTCAGAGCCTTCCTGGAGTAGAGGAGCCTTCGCTTTCATGAGGAAGCTTTTCACAGAGAAAAAGACTGCACATATTGCAGACAGAATACCAAAGTACAAAATGACTGAAAAGTCTGCCCATTTACGTACACAAGCTTAGAGTCCTGAGCTAGAGTTATAGTTGACTCTCCCACTTCAAGTGTTGTAGGCATCTTGTTCAGTAGCCAACACAAAAATTCAAGAGGAAATATTTCCTTGCAATTTGGTGCAAACTTGTACTTCCTCAAATGTCACTTCTTTCAAAATGGCTAAGGTGACATCAAAAGCACACAGTTTAATGCTTAGCTAGTACAAGCCTCCTACTCTCTTGGCAACATGTGTCTTAYAAGGACTGTTTCCTGCCCAGAAAGCTTATGATGGAAACTTTGAAAACTATCTACAGGACCCTTAGACCCTTGAAAATTCCATTACAAATTATGTCTATAGGGAATTGCTGCACTGCAGGATTAATTCTTCTGTATAATATTAAGCGCTCTTCAAGGTCTCCATTGAGCACCTTCAGGAGACGTTTGTTAAAATTAAAAAGCTGTTCTATGTAACCATTGCTCCAGGGGTAAATAGACAGAGCTTGGGTTGTCATAGGAATAAATATATTAACAATGCCAARCACTGCCTGGGAGGAAAAAAATTGATCTCACCTTCCAAGATCATAAACCACATGTTTGAATTCTCCTTCTGGGAAGATCAGATTCACAAAGTCTTCTGCTTCTTCTGCCCATTCTAATTTCCCATGTTAGAAAACTAACAAAGCTTCCTCCCATATTGGATTGAGATTTTTCCCACTTTCCCAACATCTCCACTTCCCTCCTCAAAATATATACATACACATATCATTTCTTACCATAATGCTAAAAGATTTCTTTTTCTATTAAGAAGAAAATAAAAAAAAATTCTTCAGTACAAAATTATTATATATATTGTTATTCTCCAAGATGGCAATTCATTTTCCTCTTGGTGATTCTGTACATATCTTCACTCCTAAAGGTCAACCTGAAGATCCCTACCATAACATGTAATTTTTAGTCTTCTCCTGAACATAATTTCTGCACTTTGTCTCTCAACTCTTTATTATGAGTGGTTACTAAGTGACCAGTTAAGTACATAATAAGATAAGAGCTGGTTTATGCTACTCCAGATTATTTCCCATAGGTTACTTAAAAGAGCAATTTTTGCTAGTTAGTGTTCTCAGATTTCAACCACTGAGCTAAAGTGCCAGGATTTGGTAGAAACTTTTGAGAAATCTGAATAATCGAATATCCTTGGTAGTGAGAAAGTCTTATGATCCAAGGGCATCATTTAGATTCTTTTTGCATTAACACTGATGCATAAAATACATGAAAGAAAATCACTAGGATGCAGGATGAGAAATACCCAGCTGAGTTAGGTCATGTTACATATGGATTAATAATGTGGATGCACTTCAAAAATTTCTTTCAGCTAAGAGTCCTTAGACTCAACCAAAATCTACATAACATCTTGGTCCAGGACATTCTGCAATGCTATTCAAAAAAATATACTTTATTACAAWCTATAGATTTTCTGGTCCTTTTCATCTTTTTCAGTGAGAAGACTTGCCMTTTATCTCTTGCATATTTCCAAAGTATGGACATGAAAAACTAGGTTTCTTAATGCAGGAGAAAGAGGATCTGTGTTTGTGAAGCTTCCTTCACAGAGGTGCATAAACGTATCTGAATAACTCTCTATGCCTGTTCATATTGAGTCATGTGATCACGGAGGGCACAAATAATCCATCATTTCATATGAAATATGAAGCAGATAATGACTGACTGCCAGGAAAAATAGATAGTATTGAGATGATAAACAAACACCAAACAAAATGGCTCTGAACTTAAATGAAAAATACTGTGTAAAAACAGAATCCACACTCCAATGAAAAGAAACGGTATGGACTTCATTAATGTAAGAGAAAGCCAATATGTAGAGCTACACACACATAACCAGCCAGCCAGAGGCTGGAGCCTGCAGCTCCGCTGAAGGGGTACTTGTGTGCAGCTGGGAATAGTTAAGCACTAGGTGAAATTGCCTTGAAGGATTTAAGTAGAGAGTAGCTACTTTTTTTTTCTCTTTCTATTTTTTTTTCTCTCTCTGATAACAGTTCAAAGAGCCTGCCATTATTTGACGTGCACTTAGTTGAATTCAGATGATTGTACCAGTTGTCCAGTCACAACTTAAAATGCAGTTATTAAGCACATGAAAAATGTCAAGGATAGGGAAAGAAGTAAGCAGAACTTCCAGAATCTCAGGAAAYATCTGAATTTCAGATATAAAATTTGAACAAAATAGTAACTTGGTTTTATTTTACTGGAACAGCTCCACTCCAGGCTAATACTTAAAAGTTTGCATTTATYGTTACAGGGTTTGCATTTATTTTACTTAAATAGGACTTAAAGTAATATATCTCATCCCCAGGTCCCTCTTGAACCACTTCTACTTCAGCTAAAGCTACTACCATTCTGAAATCTGAGATAAAGTGTCTGCAACTAATAATAGTAATAATAATAGCAACAAAATGCTTATATGGCATTTTATGTCTCTTTAAAAACATCCACTAATTAATTCAGTTAGCTAGAACAATTAGTTTATAGAAATACTACACACTCAAGTCATTTATGCAGAAAAACAATCCTTTCTAACTTTTAAAAACTAAAAAGATAAGTGCATTAAAATCACTTAACTCTCATTTCTATCCTGTGTCATAAGAATGCACATATTTCTACCTAACCACTTGAAATAAAAAGAGTGAGAGAGAGGGAAAAACTGCTTTAATGTATCATACGGAATATAATTACATATTTGTTCTGGGATAATTGTGCATAAATTACACAACAATTTAGTTTTATATCATTAGTACATCTTAATTAGTCTTTTTTTATGATCAATGTTTAATTTACTCACAATTGTTTTGATTTATTTTGAATTAAGTACTTTTTTGTAGGCCTTTTGCTTGAAAACATTAACCATGACTTTGTCACTTGGTACTGAAAATTATGTGTTTGGTGTTATGAAATGTCCACCAGTGCRCACTATAATTCCACTGAGGTGTAACATATCAACTTATTTCTTATATCCAACACAATTCATTTTATTATTTCTTAACCTAGCTCATRGCATATTTTTATATATCTAGATGAGATTTAAAAAATCCATGGGCAAAGTAGGCTTGGGCACTTAGCAGAGCAGTAGCCTTCTCCTTAACTTTTAGAGATGAAAGGTTAATTACTTCATGGTGCTAAAGGGAAGGAAGCATTAAATAATAGAACAGGAAGACGTGAACGAGTTCAGAGCATTTTTTGATTTGTGTGATCGAGAAATGCTAGAACAGGTGCATCACAGTTATCTTGGCTATTGGAGGTCGTGCGGTYAAGTACTGATGAATTATGCATCAACAGTCAATTTTACACATAATAAAAAGAGTGAAAGAGTATTGGATATTCCTTCCAAGGAGTATAGCTGACCAACTTTTACTCCAGACACATCATTTTTTTGGTAGCTCCTTGCAGTAGTCGTAACCAAAAGACTCTTATATATTAGGGAGTTAGGGAATCACAAAACAGTTAACACGAGGAGGTGTATGCCTATGCCGAACATATAGCTTGACCTTCAGGCCCATGCTGTACCACACATACTGCTTGGCTGCAGGGTAAACTTAGCTGGGTAGGTGTAATGGAGGAGCCTGCAGGCAGTCCCACCTAGTATCGGCAATTACATCACCTTGTCCTTATCTTAAAGTCCTTGTCTATTGTCCTTGTCTTTATCTTAATATGAAACAATATGCTCTCATGTAAACATCTCTTTGTTTAACAATAGAAATAATGAATAGAATTGATTGGAGCTTTGTCCGTTGCTGCACAACTTGGGATTCTCAGCATCTGGAGGGATATATAATAATCTATACTATCCTTTTCCTTCCATATCAGCTTCAATAAATGGTGTTTTAAGAAGTATCTCATGGAGATGGAATCTGAGTAGCTTTCTTACTAGAAMCATGACAGTAGCCCTGCTCCTAAAATTGCAGCTGAAGTTGAAGTTTGAGATAGAAAAGTCTATGCCTTTGTCACTGAACATTGTAATAAAATGCCATGATAAAATCTGTAGCATAAGAATCAAAATAATAGAGCAAAACGATCAACTTACTGTGAGATTTGGAGGACAATTCTATTTCCACATTTCTACTTTTCATTCTTTTACTGCACAAAATACATATAGTTATTTTGATTCTTTTGTTATTATCATGGCTGAGACAAGTGTTAGCAATGATTTAGAATAGTTCTTTTGATAACTGTTACTAAGATCTGTAAGTCAAACTGAGAAGATAAGAACATCTCTACTAGATCAGACCACTGGTTAACCTAGTGTTGTGTCCATGAGAGTGGCAATAGAAGATASTATCTAGGAAGAGCAAACAGGCCTGGGCAATTACTGCAGTCTATTTTCTTTCTATTTCCCAGTATTCACACTTCTTGTACGAGGAAAGATAGAAAATATAACCCTGTCAAACCTCTTTTGTATCTTGTTTATAAATCTGGTGTCCTTGAATTTGTTTAATCTCTTATTAAGCATGCTGATATTATGTATCTCTACAGCATCCTGTGACAAAAATATTGCTGTAATTTCAGTTGTTATTATATCTAGTTGAATAGCAGCCTTTAAATAGAGGAAAAATATTAGTATCTTCTGATCTTAATTGCTATCCCTTTAATAACACTTCGCATTYGAGAAGCTCTCACCAGATTGTTGGAAGCACTTTACAAGTCTAGCAAATGAATGTGATTTCTCATAAACCAAGATCCTATTTCCTGAAGATATCTAGTGAGGTAAAGCCATACTCAGATCTCAAGAGTCTTTGTTCCCAGCCCCTAAGTCTAGTTGCTTAAGAGAAAGGCACTGTCATGCCATAGGGGTTGTGAAATGTGAGGAGTTAGATGAACTGCAGTAACAGATAGAAAATGAAATAGTGCTGAATGGGTATCATGTGGCTTGGGTAACAGAGCTTCTCTTATACACATTAGATGAGAATGTGTATAAGAGAATGTGTATTAGAGAATTAGATGCCCTGCTCAGGCATAAGACACAGCTCGGGCTGYGTCTGATCTCATCAGTGCAAGAAAGGCCAAGTCCAGCAAAGGGCCTAAAAGATGACTAAGGGACTGGAGCATCTCTCATATGAGGACAGGCTAAGACAGCTGAAACTGTTAAGCCAGGAGAAGAGAAGGCTGAGTGAATGGGATCTTAATAATGTTTATRAATACCTGATGGGAGGGACGTAAAGAAGACTGAGCCAAATGCTTGTCAATAATGCCTAGTGACTAAACAAGAGGCAGTGGGCACAAACTGATCTCTTCTAACCTAGTTTTCTTTTCTGCGAGTATACTAGAAAGGCTGTAAATATAGGAGGTGAATACTTGTAAAGGAGAAAAGYCATTTCTGTTAAAAAGACAACATAACCATTAAAGTACATCAAAAATGGATGTAAATTGACTAAGCCAAAAATTACATTTCCGGTGAGAATCTAAAGAAGCCTTTCCATAGGAGTAAGAGGGACATAAACAACTTATTTTAGGAAGGAATCCAGTCATGTAATGAAAGTATGTAATGAAATTGCCTGTGGTACTTGGAGCACAAAACAGAGGCCAGATTTGGTGAGACAGAAAGTCTTATATTGTAAAGACTTTCTACTTGCTGTTCCACAGTCTTCCCTTCAGAGGATAGCATTCAAAGTTATGCACACATTATTCTTCAGCAATATGGCATGAGCCTGTTAYGAGAAGAAAGAACAATGATACAGCCTCCCCTCATTCTTGCTGTGAGTTCCTTGTCCTACTGCACTCTGCTCTGATTGCTTCAGTACTAAATTTGATACCTGCGGACATTTGGTCTAAAAGTATTCTGGCAGCTACTTGCTTCTGTATATACCTCGTGGAGAAATAATCGGTCTGTGGCCAGCAGAAGCTTCCTGCTTCAAAAACATTAAGGATTTTAAAAGCCACTTGTTTGATAAAAGCTGTTATTTCGATGATAGTTAAAGAGATGATAGATAAAGAGATAAAAAAAAAGACAGGTAGCTCTTTAAAGGCCATTTCCCTTTGATTTACTTGGACTTGAAACACAGGGACACACTAGAGCAAGAAATGTCAAATTGGGAAGGTATTCAGAAATAAAGAACCAACCTGTATGATGAACTGAGCCATCAAAAAATAGTTCTGGTAACTATCTATATAATATATTATAGGCAGTCAATGCTGTAAACATATAGGGCTTCTACACACTGACAATATCCCCATGCTGACATGTTGACATTTTAATGGCTAAGTTTCCTGAAAAATTTTCTCCCATCCATATTTTCAATTCACCAAGAATACAAAGGCAGATCTAGGCACAGTCTACATATCTATATGCTTAGCAAACAGATATTCCTATAAAACACTTACAGACATCCTTTTAGAATAAATCAGCTTCCATTCATGCACCTCAGGTAACACCATAGCTTAAAAAATGTGTATGATACTTTCATTTGTACTCTAACAGTTAATACCAAGATCTTTGGAAAGTTCAGTGCTGAGCTTTTCTCGAAAATATATTTCATTTAGGGGCTSTTGACTCTTCTGAAATTAGTCTTTAAATCAATCTTTAAATCAAACTCAGTTAGAAGGCTCAGTTCTATTTTCAAAGTCAGCTGGAACTAAAACAYTAACTTCAGCTGAACCACAGTCTTATCATCAAATCAATATTCAAGTATTCAAGTATAAGCAAGTAGACAAATTAGCATTTTTAATTTTGATTTAAAGAGACGAGAACAGGGTGTGTGTGAGGCGGAGAAAATGTAGGAGAAACAGAGAAGGAATAGCTTCCCAAAGGAAGTTTCCAAAAATGACATTAAGGAGAAAGGACTTTTCATATTTTGCCAGTGGAAAAATACAGGGATTTTCTAATGAAAGATGTTGAAACCCCATCACAACCAGATGAAGTTTGGATAAAGCATAATCTTACAGGAGTGTCAGGATGGAGGATAGCATAGACAATCTATTAGGTACTTTATCTCCCGCATTGTAGAATTTCATCTACCCACTGTTTTCACTTCTCTCTTTTATGAGGTATATAATCATTTTATTGTAGTGTGCACTGTTAATCTCTTGCTACATTTTCTAAATTCTGTGAAATCACTTCTTATGACGTATATATTTCAAATCTCTTCAGGGTAGATTTATGGCTCTGTGTATTTTCTTTCACTCATGTGAAGTGTTTCACAAAAGAGGGTACAGACATGGAAGGACCTTACATCCTTTATTTGTTTTTCATCTTTCTGAGGACAAACATATCATCACAGTCTCCCAGGAACTGGTATTGAAATGTTTGAAATACCTTCTGTGCATTTATGGAAGTTATGATAACATTCATAGGCTGAAGGATATCCGTGTCACAACATCAGAGGAAAATACAATAGCCCTCCTGCAAGATATATTAGTAGAGCATGAATACATAGTCTCAACAACTTGAGCTCAGGGATTCATCCAGGCCTGTCTCAGTGGTGGATCCATATTCTCACACTCAACCCRTGAAAAGGAAGATTCAAAATAAGTGTATTGCTATTGAAGTCTGCTCATATTATAAAATAAAGCACACAAAAACTCCCCAAATAGCCCACCATTGTCACTATCTCTGAGACACATAACCAAGCCAAAACAAAGAGATACGTTCTAAGTACATGACCTGCTAACTTGTGGGAAAATGCCCAAGACTCATAGTATAATTATAGCCACAGAGTTCTTGTGCAGAATGTATCTACAGATTCCCAAATATTTTGGATTCTTCTCCAAAACACCATAAAGACAAGTCTATTTTGCAAAGGAACAGATTGGCAAAGACCTACTTACATCTATGTCTTACTAATTTCATTGAGATTTAATATTTTGAGTGTTTGGGCTTATACATTTCCCTTAATGGCATTTATGGGAAAAACACCTGAAATAGAGTCCAGATGTCCTTGCTACAACTCAATCTGAGACAAAATTTCCTCCTTCCCAGTTTCCATAATATTTTTTTAATTAGAGCATAGCTGTAGTACAATGACACCAGTATAGAGCTAAGCAGAGAGTGCATTTATTCCCACCTGTTTGAAAGGCATGCTGAAGAGAAGAAAAATGTAGACATTCAAGAGATCTATCTTTCTGTCAATATGCTTATTATGTTATATGATGTGCTGATTTAAGTGTTTGAAATAATACAATTCTCTCTCCTTTTACTTTTTTTTTTCTTTTACCTTTATGCAGTAGCCTTTTAACTTTCCTTGGGATTCAGACAATAGCAGTATTAACCATCACTAAACATAATGCTTGAGTTTCTCATACTTATTTAGGCTGCAGCACAAAGAGAATAAATTATCAGTAAAACAAAACAATTGTTTTATCCTTCCTATCTCAGATCCTCAACTCAAGTGTATCTTAGTCCCAGCATCCTATACATCCCCAGGTGGATGTATAGAGGATGATCTCTAAGTCTAGTTGGTATTTTGAATCATCTCAAGTCCTACCTGTAGTTTAACCAGTTCTGACAGTTCACTCCATGTGATAAGTTCACTTAAGCCACTCACTAGGACGGACATCTTCACTCACTAGGACGGACTACCTTCCCTACAGAAGAGACAAAATCAGTTTGCTGTGGTGGAGTCACCAGCTGAGCATCTCCTACAGTATCTCTATCGCAGCAGGTTGTGATAGTTCTGAGCCATCACCCTCCTTGTTCCCCAGCACTAAAGCACGCTCCACCAGGAGCTGCTCAAACTCCAATGGGATATTCCCATTCACAATATTGTCTGTGCTGGTTGGAGCACGCTTAATCAGATGCAGGCATTGAACTCTGCTTGCTAAGCTTCTGTGGATGCATTTCATTGGTAATGCTAATTGAGTAGATAAATGTGTATTTTGCCATGCTCTTAGTTTTGGATTTTCCTACTATAATCTAAAAGCCACAAGATGAAATATAAGAAAGGGGTAGAAGGGTTGATTCCCCATGCTGATGCAAAATTGCATCCCATGAAAACAAACCAAGGGAGTAGTAACTTGCAGATGTAAGGCCATGAGGATAACCGTATGAGAATGAGAACAAAAAAGGAAACAAGAGCATCTCTAGAAAATGCTGCCACACAACATCTTAAGTGGGAAGTTACAGAGCTACAAGCAGAGGCAAGCCCTGGGCTCTCAGCAGTGGTTATGCATCTAAGGCAACTTGCAATATCCTCAATGTCCTTACAATGACATCTGCTCATTGTTTTGAGCCTGGCCATAAAACTGAGACAACTTTGTTCAGTTTGCATTCAGGATCCGAGTCCCAAATGCTCTGCACATGCAATACCAACCACAGATCAACAGTTTCCTAATACAACTAGGGAGATATATTAATAGAAAACACATTAAAAGGCATTTTTTTTCTACAGTAAACCAGCAAGGTTTCTACTGGTGCACTGTGTCAAGGCCTGTACTTTTGAATAGAAGATGCTGCTAATCAGTTGCATGTCTTTCTGTTTTCTGCTTAATTAATTATTAAAAATTAAAAAGGCAAAGAGGTAACAATAGGAAAATATAATGTTTGTCTATATGCACATCAATATGTCTTACACATAAGAAGTGCACATCTCTGTGTGCCTCACTGTATGACTCTTGTCTGCATTTACCATTGTGTATGACACATTTCTCCAATGGAATTTTCTCTTGAATTTTAAATTTCAATTTCAACTTCAACTGAGTGCCTGTGATAAGGTGATAAATGACATTAAATCATCTAAAATTGCAACAGGAGGCAGAAGTCATATGCTCTTTTTTTTTTTTTTTTTGTTTTTTTTTGTTTTTTTTGTTTTTTACCTTGCCTGACATTTTTGTGCTTTAAAAGTTTAAGTTCACCAGTAAGAGTGAAAAACATCATCATGAAGATAGATGACTAATCAAGAACTATGTTAATGAACCAAAAAGAAAAGTTTGCATTACTCTATGCACCATATGGTACTACCGCTTATTACCTCCCCCTGTCCTGTAAAGGAAATATCATATTTTTCCTGTTTGAAGAAGTTCAAGATTTGCTGAAAAGAACTTTCTGAAAAGGCACAGATATCACAACGCACTATTCATCCACTGAAAGCAATGCTTTGGTTTGCACAGAGGGAATGTTTTTAGCAGAATTTTGTAGTCATAAGATATTTAGTCAGTGGTTACTGTGTAGGTAGAAATATTATACTATATGTGAGTGTTTTTCCCATACACATTCTGGATATAAGGAAGTGAAGTCCAGAACAATTACCAGGACAAACAAGTATAAAATCACTAAAATATGGCTTAAATCCACAAATGCAGTTTTATTACATGGCAGTTAAGTGGCTTTAAACACTGTCAAGAAAGTGATATGTYATTCTTCCCCTCACTTTTCTCCTTCATCTATGTGATGTGTCCTTCTACCTCCACTAACATTTCCAGGTAATACTCCTTTACTTTCCTAGTAAGTCGTGAGTGTACTGGATAAGTTGAAGAATGTGAAATTCCTCCTTCAAACAGCAGAAAACTCCAGGCATATTTTGAACATAACAGGTAACAGGAGCTTTCCAGAGAATCATAAACAGCCTTAGCTAATATAGAAAAATCCTGAATTACAGGTCTTTCTCCCTCAAAATTGGCTCTACCCCACTAGCTCATCCCCTTCTTCAATCTAGCCTCATTARTCAGTCTCCCGCACAACCAAGGCCATCATGGTTGAACTTTCCTTCAGTGCTTCCAAACATGTTCCCTTTCAGAAGCAGATATATGTGCACATGTGCTTTGTAGCTTTCAGCACTCAGATTTGCTTTTTGGCTGCCCTCGTGATGTTCCCACGTTCACGGCTTCCACAAGGTGGAAGGACACTGGGCAGTCAAGGCAATGGGATGAGGCAATGCCATGGGGATGGGATGTGCTGGGTGGGCACTTCTGGGTCAGGTCCAGGATGGAGATCAGGATGTCTGTGGAAAGACTGCAGAAACAAATGGTCCATTTGGTTTGTTTCACTGAGTATCCTAGAGAAATGGATACAGCCTCAAAGCCATCTTGGCGAGATGTGATCTACTAATTTCAGACAGCACTTTAATCCCCTGTCCCATGCCAGTTTTTGCAAGCCTGGGGGATATCTCGCATGTATCTACTCTCAGCTTCATTAACAGAAATGGAGCTTCCTCAGATAGCATCTTATATACTGAGCACAAAGAACAGTTCATACACCTGCTCAGGGATAAACCCTTCATTCCAAGACTTGCTGAAAGGATATGGAAATTGCCAGTATTCCCCTCAGAAAAAATAGAAAAATTCTTATTGTATCTGCATTCATCAGTCTGTCTTAACTAGGTACAAGAAAGAAGCCTTGGTAGGTATAACTGTCGGAAGATAAAGCAAGGATAACTTACATCAGGTTCAATGATTAGTAACATGGATTTTTTGGGGCCTTTGTTTATGGTACATATGATCAATCACTTCTTTGATGTTTGCAGATAGGTATTACAGCTGATCTTGGTGTACATCATCCTTTGATGAGTGCTGTCATCAGAGTAGGATGTGATTTCAGGTAGTTATATGTGGGGTTTAAAACCCAGGAGTGTGGAAATCAGATTTTGCTTGGTGTGACCTTGAGCAAGACTTTTGACTGTATGATGCCTCAGCGTCTCCCAACCTCTGTATTAAAAATGAAGTCAGATGCAGAAAACATTTAAAGCAGAAACCCCGAGTGCTTTGTCCTCTGCCAGGAAAGCTGTATCTCATTGTAGCTTACACCGCCTGCTGCAGGCTACCCAGCACAGGCTGGCTTTAATTGTTCCTGCAGTTTGCCATAAAACACATGATGTTGTTTTTTCCAGCTGAATAATGGAAGTGGAAGCATGATTGATAAAGAGATAAGCCAGGTTAATTGGTTTTATTTCAACAAACATCAATTAATTAAATTAAACACCAGAGGGAGGGCATCTGCTCATTGTAGTTCAGCCTGGAGTTCTTCTTTACCTATTTCTGCCGATCATGAAAAGCTACAGGGTTTCTTGGAATATCTCCAAGAGGGGGAGTCTAATAACAAAATTAGTCCCTGTTTCAGAGTTGTCACATGGCTTGTATCCTTAACCCTTTTGCATCTCGATCAGCTAAAAGAGGCAGTCAGCATGGTTAGTCCCACACAATTCTTCAGCTAGTTCAGCAGGAATTGGAAAATTAAAATCTCCTGGCAAGGAAACTGCAAGCAACTTGTCTCCTGCAGTTTGGCTTTCAGGATTTTTGTTAATCATCATATTAATTGTAGACTGCAGTCACAGAAGGACTTTGTTTGTAAGGTTCATTCTATCATATACTTGGCAATGCAACACAAGATTGGTAATTTCTGATGAAATCCTGTTTTTCATCAGAAGATATCAGTTTGCCAAAACCCAAACAATTTTTTTTCCACAAACACAGAGATTAAAATCTTTCTCAGAATAGATAAGTATAGGGTTCTTCCATTCTTTCTGCATTTGTTTCTCAATGTCTTGACTGTGCTCTGATATGGTGAAGATAAATTAGAGAGCAAAACGTATAGGACTGTCTTTGCTGTATTGATGTATGTCTGCATCCATCCAACTCTAAATTCCATATACACCTCAATCTATCACAAGAAAAAGCAAAATCATAAAAAATAGTCACATAAGAGACTCAGGAAGACATCTATTGCAGACCTTTTCCTAAATTAGGCTTAAAGTGCTGTCTCAGATAAACAATGATTCTTCCTAAAATAATCCCTAATAATGGAGACTCCACAGCCTTCCTTAACAATCACTTCATTTGGTCTGAGAATCTTACTATTAGCAACTATAAAATCGAAACAAAATTTCTCATGATGAAGATTTAACCCAGTACTAATTTTGTGTCTCTTATCAGATAGAACGAACCATCCAGGGCCTTTCCCTTTAAGATAGCTGTTAGCATACACAAATTTCATTATCATATCTATCCTGAGCATTCTCCCCCATAAAGTGAACTAACAAACTAATTCACACACAGACTTTCCTCCAAAGTCATGTCTCTTAGATCAATTTCTTTTCTCATTCTCCTCTATTTTTTCTCCAGTTAGTCCACAGTTCTTCTATGTTATGCATGCAAGTGAACCCAGTGTAGCCTAGTCTAGAACTGACCAAACTGTGTGGATTAATTTGATATTTGGTATGTGATGTTCATGATTATGTACTCCTGTAGTGAATTTGCAGTTTTTACCTCACTAGGTTTGGATTGGTTTACTTTCAGTAAACCAGGTTGGTTTACTTTCAGTTTGCCATTTTATTTACTCTAGCCCAATCTCAGTTATTTTACTGTTCATTTTTTTGTGTAGCTAGTAAATCTAGCCAAAGTATATTACTTTGTTCTTGTCCTTACTAACTTACACCCTAATTAATCCAAATGATCAGAAACTTTTAAAGTTCTAAACCTTCTTTTACTCTGTTTCAATGGTTTTGCTATTCTAGATAAGTGTTAAATACAAGTGAAGGAAATTCTCATTTCCTTTGTCTAAATCATTCATGAATCATTCATTACAATATTAGATAAGATTAGATGTAAGAAAACCAAGGGGGAACCTCATCTGCCACATCTTTTCAATTTACTTATGATCCGGTAATTATTATTTCCACTTGTGCACCCTGCTACGCCATGACTAACTAGCTCACTTCTGTAAATGTTGCTAAAGACAATGGCACTAAACAAAATGTATACATTTTGGGTAGCTTCTATGCTACCCAAAAGAGCTGTTCTCTGTCACAGATCTGTCTTTTTCTTTATATCACTCATTCATGACATATACTTATGAGTTATTTGCCATCCCATAGGTGACTGCCAATAAATTGTGATGTTCCAATATTCRCCTACGAATTAAAACTTTCAGACCTGTAGTCTCTTTTTCACTCTGTGTCTTAAAGCAGGTTACAACTTTGCCCGTTTTCACTCTTTTGGAACACTAATCATTACCTGCAAGTTTCTAAAGGGGAAGTTTCTAAATTTGCTAAGGGCTTGAACACTGATATGTACACARCTCTTGCTCTTCCAAGCTTCTTGCAGTGTTAAAATGTGCTGAGAAATGGGGCTTTTTATATGGAAAGTGGCCCAATGTAATAGAATATGGGCTCATTCCACAATTCTGTGGAAATCATTATCATCTTTCCATCAGATCCTGTGAGTTTTGRTCAGTTTTCATACATACTATAATGGCTTATACCTTGTACTGTATAGAGCTTTTAAATTATTAGTAATTACAGTAGCAAATAAGAACACTTCAATGCACAAAAGCAGATAAATTTGCAATCTGTGATCTCTACTGCAGTGTTAACTTAGATAAATTACAGTTATATTTTCTCTAGGTACAAATTAGCAGCATAAATATTCTATCAAAATCTTGTTAACTTCTCTGTGGCCACACCTAATGTAATGTTTGCCATTATGTGTACACAATAGAAAGAATATTTCCAGTCATTTAACTTCAAATACTATTCACAGTGGTGGCAATATAAGATTAATGACACGTCCCTGCATAGTCCACATTACACATTAAAAACTGCACATACTGGACAGGCAACCACTCATCAGCATAGACTTTTTCATTTTGCCTACCTCCAAACTTATCATGCTGTTAAATTGTTTGAACGTAGAGAGGAGACCTAGGTCTCTATATCTGTAGCTTARGTGAAAGCAAGAACCTGTTATTCTCTGCGTGTCCCTGACATTGGCATTACAGGACTTGTATTTCGTTATGGTTTGTCCTCAGATTTCTCAGARCTTCTGCATTTCAGGTGTTCCTATAGAACATGGTATCTGTTCCTTCTGGAAAGACTACTGGGAATGATTTCTGCTTCCAGCAGTGATCCCATGACATTGCTTCAAGACCATAGATGATAGACCACCACAGAGAAGACAGGAAAAAGAATGGATTTATTTATGATGTCATTTGGTGTTAGTTCAACAAACAGTTAATATTGTCAAAGCAGGATAAATACAGCAGCCGCTTGCCATAAATTTAGTTTACCTTTTATTCCAGAAGTTTTCATAGGTTTTAAAGTGTCCTGGAAGYTTGAGTGAAATTCAGTCTATAGCTGATTTGGTTGGGCAAAAAAGGAAATTTTACAGTTCCCAAGTTAGGCTGACAGTATACTTAAGCAATGTTTTTGACCCATAAATATATCACGGGCTTTACATGTGTCTTTGGAACTTCACCTCTAGCCATGTCCAGAAGGAGAAAAGCAGGAAGAAGATAYGGATGCAAAATGAAAACAAACACACAGTGAATTAAATCTCATTATTTTAGGCAGTCTTTAGCCTCACAGAGGAACAAATAAATACGGTTGCACATACCTTATTAAATGTAATTACATTGTTACTTATCAGTTTAATTAAATACCTTGGCAAAAAATGTGACAATTCAAGGCACGATATGAGCAGCAATGACATTAACCTTTAATAATCATCTTTTCTTTTCGCACTGTGRTAATGACCATATTAATTAGTAATGAAATGATTAAATATGAAGAGTGTGAACAATGCCATGAATCTCTGCACATGGGCACCTTTCAAGGATTAGCTGGCACCAAGTCAAGCACACCTTGAAAGATGCATTCAAGGGGATTTATTACTGCCGTCTGCAGGTGCTGGGCACTGGAGGGATTCTGCAGCTAGAGGGCTAAAYTAATGGGCTGTTGTTTTGGTAAATATAAGGATCTAAAAAAATCACAGCCAAATTGTGCTGCCATTCTGGAAAATGTTATGACCTTGACAGCCTTCCTGCAAGCTATACTGCCTTCCTTTGCTCCATGGAGATTAAATTCTCTCCTAATCCTAAAAATCACTTGATTCAAAGTAGAGTTGATCCTCTTGGCAGTCTCTTTAAAGGTGCATGCACCTGGCTTCCCATGCTGCAAGAAGTACCTCAGACTTCAGACATGCCAGACAGATGCTCTTGTTTTATATCGGAGACAGTATACCATACCTGTATACAAATATAGAGACTATGCTTGTCTCTATGTACTAAGGCAGTAACCAACAGAGTCCTCTGCAGTATGTTTTTGCCACTCCTATGCCCAAAGATGTAATATCTTCCTCAACTCTCCCTTTACCAAAGGCTACCAGTCAATGTCCTCTTCATCATTAGTATTTATTTAATGAAGGACTGAAGTTCCTTTGCATGCCTTGATTATGCTCAAGACTACAAACCGTGCTCCTAAGAGAGGCCATTCTCACATGTTTGATGCCAAAATTAAATCAGCCTTGACAGAAACCTTTAAGGGAATTCTTCAACAGAAAGGACAGTTATGAAAGAGCAACTGTATCCCTGATGTCTTACCACAGGTTGTCCAAAGTGTCCATGGAAGGCTGTGGCCCTGTGGCGAGGTGCGTGAACAGCTCCAAAGGACTCCAGCAATTTTGATGGCATGTTTTCACCTTTGAGCACTGAGTTGCCTAGCCCAGATCTCAAAACATATTTGGTAATCCGCTACCAACAAGTGATAACARGCATTAGTAGGACCATTAACACAGATCCTACATTCTGGGAGGAGTCCTGGGCCACATTTTGCTCTGTTACCYGTGGATGACATGAAATCATGTCACCCTTTCATCAGTAGGGTGACACCAGGTTTACGCTAACATAACTAGAATCAAGTTTGACCTTAGGAAATCCTCTCTGTTCTGGGACATTGTTTTTTCCCCTCCAAGGAATCCTGTGCTATTCAGTATCACCCAGTGAAGCAGGAATCCTTACACAGAGCACAGAGGATTTAGAGATTCTGATTTTGATTCTGTGTGTTGCACTCTTTCATAGGACTGCCACAAATSCTATGGCCTAATGCCCACTGAAAATCAACAGTAAAAACTCTTTCCTCTCATTACAGAGCCAAATGACAGGCTTTTAGAATGATTAGCTGGAAATTGCTTTTTCCATCAGATACAAGCCCAGAGGAAGGAGGGTGCCAGAGAAAGAAGATGCTGATACGGGTTTCTTTGTAATGCAAATGTAAGAACATGCTTTTTATCTTTAGACAAGTGCAAGTGCCTCACAAAGATTTTATTTAAGGCCTGTGTTCTCATGCATTACAAAAGTGAAGCAAAGAGACATGCCAGCATTAATGAACTTCTAGGGGCTATATTATTAGTTCCAGGGGARAAAAAAAATGATAGAGGGAGATGGAGAGCAGAGAGCAAAAGAGAGCACAGTTTAATGTCACGCTTATTAATAAAGAGACAAATGTTATTCATGCAAGGAAGATGGTAGAATTGAGTCACATCTCTTTTCACTCTGGGGACCTSATATAAATTGTACACACAAAAACAGTTCTATCTCCATCAACATCYAAATCACTACACTGCATCTTTAAAGATTCTGTTTTCAAGTTTAAAAAACATCAGAATTTTAAGAAGTCTTATTGACTATGTTTCTTTTAATTAGTAACCTCTCTGAAAAAAGAAAATTTTTCTGAGAAAAGCAGAAAAGGAAGGAGATTGTAAGGCCACTTTGTTGGATAAAGAACTACTGCAAGGATTTCTGCAACTTGAGAACCTACAGACTAGAAGTTTTCAGAAAGCTGTATACCTGTTAAGCCAAAAGATCTTGTTTTACTAAACACAGGGATGAACTCTCAGGATTTAATATTTCAAGAGCTTATTTGGGTAAGTTGTCCCTTAATAAAGCTGTTCTTATTTAGACCTAACCCCTCCTAAAAGACATCCTGAGAATATTCCACTCAGAGAAGAAGACCATGTAGTTTTCCTTCTACCATCAAAAGAGATAGGAATAAATTCTTCTCTTAGAAAGCATGCAACTCCTCCAGCTACGGCATTTATGGCGAATTTCTGGCATTTATATTTTTGCCCTATAATTTCCAAAAGATGGAACACACACGCAGACCTGCTCTAGGTTTTTAGCAGCTAAGTTCCCAAAAGCAGCTTTCCCAAGATTTTCTAATTCTGCTAGCACATTTCATAGCTTGGTAATGGGCTTAATTTTACCTTCTGAACTTCCTGACTGCTGACTGTGATAAGTAAGGCAAATTTTCCCTTGACAGTATACCATAAGTAGTGTGCTTTTGCACTTTCCCTCACTATTATCCTCCTCAGAAGCTATGCTGCAGAAGCAGAGAGAGGCATATTGGACACACTGACTGGGCTGTGAAATGGCATACAAGAGTTAGAAACAAAAAGCGGAGTCTGCTGAGTAAAAAGGAACATATCTTAAAATGCCAAGTAAGGCAAAGGAATCTTTCATCATGTTCTCACCTATAAAGAGCATAAACTAAAAATTAAAAAGAAGGATTTAGCACTCTTGTGAATTCATTTACTGAATTATTCAAGAAAGCCAATGCTGAGTCTGGTTAGGCATCTCTACTAATCACCAAGTCTTATTTGGATACTGTCTGGTGAAATACACTTAACAAAAATATATTAAAAATGTAAAGGCCTCCGAAGGAARTTAAAATATCTTCAGGCAAAACTTGGCTTCCAAGTAATTAGAGTGATTTTGGCCTTCTTTCAAATACTATTCCATGGCCACACCATTTTTTTACAATTTTTTTTCTACCCAAATTATCTTCTGACATGATAATACTGTGAATTCTTTCAGGGATGGATGATATGTAAAAGCATGCACAAACATTTGTTGTCCCCAACTCTCTATCATGGGAGATTCTGGCATAAACAAAAGATGTGAAGGTGTGGCCTTTTGAAAGCTGCTAATATAAAATAAGTAAATAGATTTGGAGGTCTAAGCCCAAGAACAGACATTAATCAAAATCCTTCTGTGCAACTGGTCCAAACAGGCCCTCAGAATAACCCAGAAAGCTGCAGGATTTTCTCCAGTCATGTACTCCCTAGAATACTCTTTGGGAATAGCTYCTCAATCAGTGAAACTCCTAGAAAATAATGCAAGTTGTATGTATGTATTTATTGCTTAAATAAAGTATCTGCTCAAGATGTGGTGGGAAGAAGGAAGAGATAAGTGGAGAAGAAAATTATGTGTGATGCCCCCTTCTTTATTTGCTGATTTGCCGATTGTCGACAAGCCAATTTCTTCCTTTTTAACTATACTCTTCCATATGTCTTATAAGCTCCCTGAAGAGGCTTATATTTTCTTGKCTATGAGGATTTAATATTTTTAATATGCAATCAAGCAGGAGGTGAGGTTTTTTCTTTTTTTTTTTTCAGAGTTCCTCTTTACGTTGGCTTAAGCTGAACCACTGAACCATAATTAAATCAATTAGGCTGAGGAGTGAATAGTAAGATTCTGTAATCTATAGACCTGAATTCCTGTCTTGAGTATCTGTTCATGGAAGTGGGATTTGCTTTTATGTGTGTAAGAATACGTCCTAAACTGAAGAACCCTCTAAATGGCTTACAACTGAGAATCAAGTATATTCTCCAAGGAGAAAGTTCCCCTTGTAGTACTCTCTCTGTCTCTGGTTTTGTACAAAGCCAAGATCAGTAACTTATATTTCGCTGCTAAAAGCCCATTGAACTGCAGTAATGCCCAAATAACATCCTGACGACTCCCTTCTGAAGATTATACTACAGCATTTATTATTCTTTGAATGAACAGAGTAGGGAAAACAGCTGGATTGGCAGCTTRCAAGACTAAAGTCTATTGTTGCAGTGGGGTATTTTTAGAAAAGTAGCAAGTTGACATTGTCTAACAACCTGGAATGTGAGAATACTCACATAGCTGTGAGTATTCTGGAGCTGTGAGACTTTCCTGGAGCTGAAAATCGATAATTCCTCTACATTRAAAGAATGGTTACTTTATATTCCTGTTTCCTGTGCTATCCCCTGCCTCCCACAAGGGAGAAAAGTAATCCACAACACAGTTTATGTGCAAATCTATAGGTGCAGATATGAGGAGTGGAGCTGCAAAGTGCTACAAAGGCATTAATATTGCACATACCCAGCACAGGACCAACTTTATCATCAGCTAGAAGAATTTAGATCAGGAACAGATTTGAAACGGACTTTGGAGACAAAGTGCTCACTTTTGAAGACTTYTGAAAGTCCCCCGCTGCAAAACACTCATCTCCTTTATTATTACCCACTCTCAGAGTTGCTCTAAAAGTACAAGCATAAACATGCAATATAGGACCATAAGAATTTCCAATCCAGAATAAATGCTGGTCCCTCCTATCTTACCTAYTCTTCTGGCAGAGGACAGTGCCAGGTGCTTTAGAGCAAGGATAAATAACCCACAGTATACCTACTGATATAACTAATGCTGACAGCTCAAGGAATATYGACATCTTCTCCCATTCTACCGGATTCTGAAATATTCATATTCATTTTATTGACAAAATGACTAACAGAGAAAAGGATGTCTCACATGCTACCTATGCCAAGTTTATATTGATACTAGAGCACAACTTTATTACTTCAAGCTTCAGATCCTAGAAAACTGCAGAAGGCTGTATTGCTCAAAGGGAGTTGAAAGTTGGCCCTTGGGGGCTGCCTTATTAAGGCAGCAAACTGGTCTTTATATCATCAGTGATGATGAAGGGCAACTCTATYAGCTGACTGCAGTTTTTCCAGTCTATTTATGTATTTACCCATTTAGTTTATTCATCTGAATGCAAACATTTATCAGCAACTCCACTACCTTCCTCTTCCTTCTTCGTTCTTTGCGGGGCTAGGCACACTGACAGCTTCAGTAACCACCGTCTAATTAAAGTAATTGTTGGACTGCATTTCTTATTCTGCTTCATGTATAATTATACTCCATGGGAAATCTTGTGGGATTTGAAACAGACTTTTAATCTATTCCACATGAATCAAAAACAAGTCCCAAGAAAATAGTTTAATAGCCATGTTTAACAGTGTGCCACTTCATTTGCACCAGAGATTTCACAGCTCACTTACTCACAGACCTTTTCAGTTACACAGAGAGGACAAAAGGCTCTTTCAAAAAGGAAACTCTTTCTAAAATTTTTATACATTAATTAACTTGGTCTTAAAAGGAATTCTTTGCTGAATTGCTTGGATTAAGTTTCTTAGAGCAACTGACAACTGCTGCTCCTGCAGTTTTATGGATTGCTGTGTTGTTCTGATGTTGTTCCTTAGTTTTACTATGACCTATTGACACTCTTACAAACTCTCCTTCCTTATTATCTCATCTGAGACTAATACCAATGTTGGTTCAGTGAAAGCATTTACTTTCACCACTACTTTTGTTCATAGCCCCAGTTAGTTTCCAGATGTTTGTATAAAACCAATGATAGGAGCCCTATCTCACTGAAGTATGGATACAATGATGTTGCCAGGACAGAAACTTTGACCTATGAGTGGGAAAGCGTTCCTGTGTTGTTTGATTAGAAGAGGTTGTACAGATAACTTCAAAGTCTCTAGTGCCTTTTGAAATGAGAATTTTTCAAATTTAAATAGYGAGATTCTTAACTCTTTGACATTACAAAACAAATCCCCAAACACATTTTTCTTAAAGCATTTTCTAAATTGTGTGTGAAGTAGTTACTGACACCCAGTCTTCCTATATAGAGACAAACAGGGTCGTGTTGTCTAATCCTACAGGTGTGTCATGCCCACACATGTGGCCTACACAGCCACTTTATACAAAGAGGCACTCAGGGGTCTCTTGTTTCTCTCCCTGGCTGACAGTAACAGTGATAGTTATGCTAGCATGATAGTTATATTTCAGAATAATGATCCCTGTCATTCAGATTGAAATAATATAGTTTGTTTTACTTSCAATTTTTTACATGGGTTGAAAATGCTAGATAAATGGGTATACATTATTCTCCTTTCAGGCTTATTGAGCACTGTCTTTCTGTGACTATAGTATATTAAATCAGGAGCAGTCATTAGAAAGGGAGCTTGCAAAGATATTTATCAGATTAGTTAATTTAGTCCTTCTCCTGCTGTCTTATTGATATGGCAGCTTCAAGCCRCTAGACAAACAATTTTGTGAACATGTTTATTATAGTTTTAGGGGATTCTATAGATATAGTATTTTACTAACGTGTCTACTGGGCCCTATCTTTATGCCAGCTAGTACTTACACAAATGGTAATTATCTTATGCAGCAGAATCTGAACCACCACTCTGATTCTTTACAGAAGGAGGAATTTCATCCACTGAAAACACAAAATAGTTTGTCTGTTATTAGCTGACAGGGATTGAAATTAGTCAGGAAATCACRTTATTTCTTTTCTTTGATCAAACAGCCCAGATAGTAGCCTATATATGTGGAGTGTAAGGACRTTATAGTCAGAATATATGTGAGATAAACTTCCTTTCTGGATAGATTCGTCTTAAGGACCTGTAAATATTCCTTGATATTATCATTACCGAGCCAAAAGTATAACATGGGTTGAATGTAACTCTTACGTACTCTCCTATAGGACCCTCTGTGGTCACATGGTGAAGCTCGTCTAAACTTTTACAACTAACATTAAGCACATTTGCACAAAACTATTCCCCAAAAGAAGTTTGTCTTTTTTGAAATATGAGTACAGTGCCCTGACAAACTGCAAAATTCATTGTTCTCTGATTTTTGTATATTGCAGACAAAACTTTGCAGACTATTCCCCAGCATCTTTCTAAGCAAATAATAAATAGTCCAACTGGAAACCCAACAAATGTCTATGAAAGAGTTTTTCTCCTAATTCAGCAGCTATAGTTAATACCATTTGCTAAAAGGCTGGACATTTTGAAAGCAAGGAAATTAATGTTATTGAAGGAACACAACATATTTCAAAATGACAGCAAGCCAAAGCACTATTTTATGAATTTCCTTAGAGAGTCAGATACATAAAAATCTTTCAAAGCCTTTCTATTTTAGAAACACTCTGTTTATAGAGTGGTACATTTCTATGTTTTTTTCTTTCATTATTCTTTTTTTTTTGTCATCATATGTCCAATCCTGAATAGCATTTTTACTTCAGTTCTGTCCAGGGGCCATGCAACTGGCAGCTCCCAAGGCCAGTGTTGGGAGGACTGATGGTGGGTCAAGGCCTCACCACCATGGCCTGTCCCACCAACCATGAGGAAGCASTGCCCTAGGGTGGACAAAGCAGCTTCAGACCTGTGTTTTGAGGCTGGATCTTGGGACCACTGCAGTACCCCAGGGCAAGCACAGGTGGACTGAAGGTGGACTGAAATGGGATCTGGGGCTTGGGACTGTCAGGAGTCCTGTGGGGTGGCCTGGCCTGGCATGGAGAAGGCTGTCAGTGCCCACAGCGCCTAGGCAAGGTCATTCCATTTACTTTTAGCAGAGGTGATATCCAACAGATTTATCAACAGTCTGTTACAGAGTTTTGTATTTGATCTTTCTTTCGTGAACAAAATATATTCTGTGCATGCCATGTACACTCATCTGTTACACAGTTGATATATCTATGCTGTATTTCCATATTAGATTTAGCCTCAGGCAACTGTCATTGGGTTTTAACATTCTACTATGCCCCTCAATGCATCTCATTTTCTCATTCTCAGATGTGACTGAAAAATAAGTCACATCCAACCTTTATTCTTCCWATGAAAAATTTATTGTAGAAGCATGATTTTTCAAAAATGGTGAATGCTTAGTGTTTCTTTTAATTTCTACAAGCATTCCTTGCTCTATTCAGCTCAAAACCTTAGAAAGTGTTACAGGTAAATATGGAATTAATAGCTTTAATAACAGACACCAATTTGTGAAGAACTTCTGTGAGTTCTATAGGCACTTCTTCAGAGAATGGATTGTGTCAACCCTGGCAAAATCAAAAGCAGCTGATCAAAACCACCTTATATACTGTACTCTTTCAGCGTAGCTATATATCTACAGTAATTGAGTGAACCAAAGATATGCTGGTTTCCCTGCCCTCTTGGAGATTAATGAATGGCATAGTGAATCCAATGCATCTAAACATGTCAGACTCATGTGAGGTAAAGCTCTTTTGCATGCCCATTTGTCTGGGATTTCCAGTCATCTATCTGACCCATGCTGGGTCAGATATATAGAAATGACAAGATGACAGATTACTRGTAGACAATCTAAAGGAATATATAAATAACAAAAAAGACACTGAATTCTTGAGAAAATAACTTATAACTTACATTAATATATATTTTTTTCTCATTGTTATTACAAAGGATCCCAGAATATTTCAATAAGGAGTCACATCTCATGTTATTGAAAGCAGTAATTTTTGGCATAGATAATAACAGAACAATCTTTAAAAACAATATAAGTCAGGAATTCAAATATATTCTGACAATTTGAAAATTCAGAGGAAAATTGAAGAGACAGAATGCAGTACTGACAAATTCTCTGAAAAACTTATGTAAAAATGTAGAGTAGGGAATGTAACTATAGATATAGCCATACTATTGAGAAGATTATTATAAATAAAAGTTATGGAAGAAAATCACTACCAAATATGAGTTGGATTTTGTTATAAGTCATTGTAAAAGTCTTAAAATGTTATTTTCTTCTCATGCCCCATAGAGTCTCCCTTTACAGCTGACTCAGAAGAGTGGCACTGTTTTCTACATTTGTGAATATTGGCAAATCTGTATAATGACAACAGCAGAAAAAWATATATATATTTCCTCCCATATTCAGATTTCTTTCAATCAACACTTTCCACACACACTAAACCATTCTTGAATATATCTGCAAATTTTAAAACCACTCAGCATTCCTACTTGACCTCCTGTCATCACTTTTAGAAACAGGATGTGAATCCCAGCATTTCAGTATTCCTCACACTGGCAATAGAAATAGAAATTGGCAAAGAGAGGAGGCACACTTAAATAAGMATTGGGTTGACCAGGTGTTATATCTCATATCTCTTCCACCTACAAACTGATACAATCAGATATGCTTGTGTTAGGTGGAAATAAACCTTTAGTCTTCAATACTTGTTAACAATTTCCAAAAAGGAAGATGGAGTGAAACTGAGATWCTGCATTACTCCTTCTTCTTAAAACTCATTATTTTATCTATTATTCCTCTCATTTCTTCCCTCTAGAGAGCAAGAAAGAGGGAAAAGCCAAAGGGGTCTCACTTTTTCAGAATATGTACATGCGATGGGTTGTTTCTTAAAGCAAAATTTATGCATCCTAATGTTTACYTTTAAAGGTGTTTACCTTTAATGATATTGGAGGAATGTGAATACTGAGGTAAAGGAAAGTCAAACTCTGAAGTCTCTGAGCCATTCAGTTACAATTAAGAAAAAAAAATCCTGATTCATACTGCAATGTTGACATTTGATCCTGGGAATGCACACTTGTGAGTTTTCTCAAAATTTAGGGACATACCTTGGCACTAGGACACATAATTTTCAGACTGCTTCTCAGTCATTATACATCAAATTTAGCATGAAGATTTCCTGTAAAGTGGGTGTTGAAATCACTATACATCAAATTTAACATGAAGATTTCCAATAAAGTGGGTGTTCAGATTTTTGAAAGGCTAAACGGGTGATTTCAGAAAAATGTGCCCCCTTGCTTGTCTTCAAATTCTTACAAATAGATACTTRGAGAAAAGCCTGATTGCATCTGCATAAAGTCTGATCAGTAGTTTCCATTTACAAGAAATAAGAATTGATTTTAGTGGATAAAGAAAACTGAGGCTTTTTACTAGAACAGATGATTACTGAAAAAAATGAAAAATAAAGTTACAACAATGGAAAAAAAACTCCCTCACACATTGAAATCTCAATCACAACTTTTAGACAGGAATAAAGATGATTCTGCTGTTTTAAAGAAAGAAGGGCAGACAGTTGGAGTCCTGTTGCAAAATAAGTTAAGAGATTGCTCAAGTACTAGACTGACAGAAGGACCCTGCACTCTTGCCATCCTTTTGATTCTTGAGCCATTTATCTCCCGTGTTTCACAACCACCAAATGAATTACTATCTAATTAGAGATCTCTGTGGGAATTAAAAAAAAAAATCCTATCCTAAGCTAGGACAGATGTCTTACCTAAGGTTTTCACTAATATGTTTCACTGAAAAAATTTCCACAGCAATTACTTCTGCTGTACTTGGGAGTGGGGAAGATACAAGTAAATACTTTGGTGCTGCTTCCTGTCACCTAAATTCCAGAAGGAAATGGACATTGAGGAAAAAGAGAGAAATGCATGTATGTGTCTTAGCTATCCTGTGATCTTCCAAAGAGGATATATTATTAATTATATTTGCAAACAATTCCAAGCTCATTTCTCTTTAATCATTTTAGTCATAGGTACYAATTTCATCCTAAGGAAATTTCTGTGGACAATGCTGAAGATTCATGTGTTTGATGGAAAGCAGTGAAAATTTTTGGTACTAAAACCAAAAGTCTTTAATTCATTTTACAAAGATTTAGATCTTTTCAGTTTTTCCTTTGTTTCTAAATTCCATATCCAGCTGGTTGTCTGCGGTCAGACTGGGATTCTTCTAGTTTAATATCTGAAAGTTGGACAACCAAGTCTACAAATCACCYTGAACTCTAGTTCTAGTTAATGAAGAAAAATAGCCAACTATATAAGTTTGGGTTTGAACATCCAAGATTAGGTGAGATATAGTCTACTCACTGTGCCTAAATATGGATTATATCCTTCTGAAATTATTGATAACAATGTCAAGTAGCGGGCTGTAAAGCCAATTCTATGCCATCTATCATTGTGGAAGCTTGTAGGATTATTTATACTGATCAAAATATCAGCTAAATCAGATTATCTCCTTCACTATAGACAAGTTAGTGCTAATTGAAGCACCTTTATATAATGGCTATTATAAGATACMGTGAATGATATATAGTTACAATTGTTTAATTTTGAACAAGATTTTAGGATTTACCAGATGACCACGGTTTTTGCTCTCTCCAAAAAGTTTSTCTCCTTTCCAGTGTTTCATTTATTGATTGCCACAAAATCATTAGACTTGCCATGGATTGGCATTACCCTCAAACCTTCCTATACAAGAAGGAGAAAATATATATGCAGACCATAGTAATGGAGTGACTAGTACTCTGCTATAAACTAGATCAGTTGTAGTATTTTTCTTCATTGAAAAGGCCAATATAGATGTTAAAGGAAAATGTTAAGGATAGATGTTAAGGAAAATGAATGGAGTTAAAGACAGCTAGTGAAACATTTCTGTGAAAAGAGACATGTTAACACCYGGTGAATCAGACATGGAAAGGATATTATTTACTCTACTAAAATTGCAGTCAAGTGCTACCTTGAACGTTGAAATGATGTACTGTTATTTACTGGGGTAAATTCCAGTCTTTAGGRATGATTATATTACATTCCAGAAAACCAGTGTTAGATAAACACCAACAAAAGATAAAAGATAAAAAAAAAAATTGAACATTATGGATTTTTTACAAACATTTTTACAACTAAGTCTGCTCAGTATCCCTCTGGCAATCAGTGGGTAAAGAAAAAATACTTGAGTGGATGAAAATTCATTTTGGAATAGAAATTTACTTAGAATTTTACTTTACTTAATGGTTCACTTCCTTAACCAACTTTAAAGTWTAATATTATAAAATTTCACTGCTATTCCAATAAATATCATGCTCCCCAACAACAAACCWTAGAAGGGAGAGTATATACATAAAATGACTTGAGCTGACCTTGTTTCCTCTTGATATTCAGTTTTTTTTTTAAATCCTGTGTGCTAGCTCACCTGAAAAGAACATAATGGAGGAAGAAATGATCTATTCTACATTCCCGGAAATTGATATGAAACAAGGTCATAAGATCTGTGGAATTAGATGACACTCACCAATGCAGGAACTACTTCAGGATCTTCACCAGAGGCTTTAATAGGAAGCCGTAAAAGTGAAAGAGTTTATRTCTGTTTCATTGAAGGGAGTCAAGGGAAGTCAAGAGAAAATGTTTCCTCTCATTCTGTACTGATAAGAATGATTTATTTGTCATGAATTCACTCAATAAAGAACCRGTTATTATTTATTCAGAACTTTCAAAGCTCCCAAATATTCAATAATATTGTCAAGTCTATGAAGTAATTTAAATAAATTTATATTCTTATATATAAATATAATTATGGGTACACATACAGATTACACAGTATTTTAATTGACTTCTACTCTAAGCTGTAAAGGAAAAATACACAAAAGGGAGAAAAAAAGGTCCCTCAGAGGTTCCATGACACAAAGGACTGGGGAAAAAATGGAAAAAAAAAAAAAAAAAAAGATAAAGATAAAACAATTTCAGAGATACAGACACTATGAGTTCATGAACATCTCATTCTGTATTCCCTTGCTGACCTGGCAGTATATTCAGCTTACTTTAATGAAATGATACCAAGTTCCTAATTGCTTTACAACATCAATGGGATGCTACCAGGAAATGTGTTACAGAAATTTACTTCTAAATTTACTTCTAAATATTTACTTCTAAATTTTTTTAGAAGTAAGGCCAAGGCTTTGGTTGGGCCAGTAAGAAGAAGAAGGCCATTTACTTCTAAAATATTCTTCTTCCATAAAATACAGTATCACTGCATTTGGATGATTTTTAAGTATCAGAAAAGACAATCTACTATAAAAAAACCTGAGCATAATCAGCTCAGTTTTACTGTTCATATTAAATAGAATGCAAAAGTAAATACAGAAAACTAATAAGATGTTTTAGCATTGTTCAAGTATTAATCCAGCATATTTATCATTGTACAGGCAAGGTAATGTTTAAAAYTAATGTTGAATGACTAGCTTGATAGAAATCTTTTAAGCCATGTTTTTATGATAAGAGAAAGTTTTGATCATTTCATGGGCAAATATTTTGAAATTAGCACTCCTGAAATTCCTAAATTTTACTCATACAGATGCAATAAAACCCAAAGCACATCTATTATTGCTGATTGTAGCATTGCATAGTATTCATAGTAGTGTATGAGAGAGCAATTTGCAAGTCCTGCAGGTATGAAAGGATGTGTCAAAGATCTAGGCAATACTAGGGCAAAAGAATAAGCAGTGCTAAAACATGCCTATGAGGATACCAAAAGGCCAAGGGACCTATATTCTCAAGACTTGAGAGACACTGCTCCTTTCTGTCTTCTGAAGTGAGACACTAAATATTTCTTAATCTATAAAATAAATTCATTTTGCAGTCGGTGCTTCTGGTCAGATTTTTTTTTTTTTTTTGACTGTAAATTTAAAATATATTTCTTGTGAAAGGAAAAAAAAATCAATAAACTTGGTAGGCTAGTCCTGAAAATATATAAGGCTTGAATGTYCTTTAATCTGGTCACATACACTAGGCTGCTTATGAGTTATGAATTGCCTTTCTTTATGTATTTGATTTGCATGCACAGGTATTGGCATTTGCTTGCCCATTTTCAATTCAAAACACCTTTTCGAATCTCCCTTTGTTTGACAAATGTGTTCATCCTTATTAATTGCCTGATTTCCAGCAACTTTTGGAAATTTTTCTGTCCCACCAGCAAGACCAGCACCTGGTACTCCCTGCCACCTAGCACACAAGCACAGGCTATCTTTGTCTCTGTGAAAAGTTACCTGAAATAGTTTCATCAGCAGTTTTACATTTAGCCTCACTTCTGCATGTGAACTGTAAGCAAGATGGAAGATATTTTGAAAAAGGTTTTGTACTCCAGGGGCCTTCAAATTCAGTATAATAGAACTGACCAGAAGAAATTTTTAGTTTACAGTTTTACCCATCAAATTTTGTAGAGTGTGTCTATTATTATGTTCCCAAAACTTTTCCTTTTAATTTTTTCTGTGCCTCTTAATTCTGTAACTCTGGCTGTAAAATTTCAAAAGAAAGAAAGAAAGAAAGAAAGAAAGAAAGAAAGAAAGAAAGAAAGAAAGAAAGAAAGAAAGAAAGAAAGAAAGAAAGAAAGAAAGAAAGAAANAAAGAAAGAAAGAAAGAAAGAAAGAAAGAAAGAAAGAAAGAAAGAAAGAAAGAAAGAAAGAAAGAAAGAAAGAAAGAAAGAAAGAAAGAAAGAAATCATTATTCTGTTATCTGTTATCTCTAACAGAGAGAAAAACCTTCTTTGTGGGTGATACTTGCCATTTTGTTTCTCACCTGAGACAGTCTTGCAAAATTAATGATGCTATTACTCAAGAATCTTTTTGTATTTCTTTCTTTCTCATGAAATAGAAGTTAATCAGCACTAGATATATCATACGATGGACTATTCTGCCACATAGACAGAGAAGTTAAATTCCTATCTTCTATCTTAAAGTTTTCTAAGCTTCATTTTCAGTCTGCAAAAGCTTTTGAATCAGGGGTCTCCAAGCTTCTCTCCTTTCCATTGCACCGAGCACTCGGACAAATGCAATCTATTTCAATTTTAATAAGTCCCATAAGGTAGTCAATCATGAAAATGGTTTTCAGTAATTTTAGCAGTTTATTTGCCTCTAGTTTCTAAGACTTTCAGAACTTTAAGACTTTAAGATATCTACAATTTATACGACTTCCCACTCTCTTACATTTCAACAGAATTTTCCCTCTAATCATGTACACCTAGAACTGTAAGGTAAACTTCAAATACCAGAAGAATCATCTTAAAATTTAATGAATTGGAAGCAGTGCAGTGTTGAATAGATAATAAAAAATTATACTGCAAATCTCTCCATTACAGAGCTACAGTTGGCAGTCTACAAAAAGGCATTATTTTATCAGTTGTTGCAAACTATATTTTATTTGGAGGCCAAGGTAATGCTTCAGAACTGACTGGTGCCTTASCTGTGTCTCCATGAGGGTTTTTTCCCATGAGTCAAAAAAGACAGGTGGAGAAAGCATAACTTGTGCAGATGGTGAGCAAGAGGGCTCTGGAAGGAAGGCTGCCCTTCTCCACCGCCATTTCCTACCTGTTCCACTATGGAAAGTAGTGCGCAGTCCCTGAGGGTGAATCACCTGGTGTCCCACTCAAGATATTTGTAAATGAAATGTTATTTGCATGTCAATGGCAGAAAAACATTGCATGTTTTACCCATAGCATATCAGTGGCAGAAAAACAATAACAGCTTCCCAGATACGAATATTTATGCTTGAATGTTTCCTGTGTAGATATTGAGAACTTGCTGATTTGGATTAAGTAGGTTGTGTTTGATAGTTTCTGACCATCACCATGGGCCCCATCCCCAATTGTGATTACTCCAGATCTCCCTTTGGAGGGTTGTAAGAGTTCTGAAAGAATAAGAGGATTTATAAGGAGTGGAAAGGAGGCCTTTGGTTGGGCCAGTATCAGTCTCCCACATGATCTGGTACCGAACTAACATGTGAGCACAAACAAAACTGCATGTTTTTTTGAAATGAGATTTCCAAACAAGCAAGCACATCTGCATAATTTCACCAATGTTGTGTCTCCCAAAACAATCTTGAGCTGTCAATAATATCAATATTGATCAGTAATAATTGATAATCCAAAGTTAAAGTCTGGATCTCGGTAAAAGAGATTGTGTTCCTTGATCAGGTCTATGGAATTTGCCCTTGATAAACTTGTTCATTCGCATTTCCCTATAAATAAACTGTATATATCCCAAGCATGCCTAGATGATAATTTTCTAACAGCTACCAAATTTCATAAATGGAAGAGCATTCTAAGTCAGCAAGGCTTCTCAGCTGTAGTACACAATATATTAGGGTATGACTCTAGAACAGGTCTTAAAACACAAATTCTTCGGACAAGGGAATATATTTTCATTGGCAACCACAAGTGCACATACTTTAATATTCTCAAGAAACTTGTTCAGTTTTCTGGTAGCATCTTGTCCCAGTGTCTCATGTGTTTGGGTTTACCACATCTGTGGCCATATAATGGTCTGATAAGAAGACTGCCTGATCTGATAAGAAGACTGCCTCTGAATAAGACTTCTGGAGAGATTATCTTGTGATTACAAACCCTAATTCTTTCACGGACAATTTTGATTTGCTTTTACTTYTATTTCCAGCTGAGATGCAAGTCAATCTAGGTCTCCTGCCAAGCAGAAATTCTTTCACTGCACAGCTCAGAGACTGTTACACTAAAAAAATGAAAAAAGGGACACAGAACATAGAATTACCTGCTTAAGTGTTGTTTATTAAAAGAAAGCACTAAGAGAATTCAAACTTCTGATGAAGAATATGAACACATTAAAAGAAATAGAAAACAGGCAAAATTACTTATCTAGAAATCTTATTTTTATAAAGTAAGATTTTGACATGTAGAAAAAGCTTTTTAATAAGAGACATTGATTTCTATCTCCTTCCTTAAAAGGGAACATAGCTGTATACTTAATGCCAGCTAAAACTGGAAGTGATTCACTTAATCCTTTTATTCTATCAAAAGAAGGGCAAGACATAATTAATTTACCAGCCTCAGATACTCTAAATAACTCCAACATATGAGAAAATGTCAGAATTTGTCAGAAATGTAATTTCTAGAGATATATATTTCAAAATCTTCAAACCCAGTAGAGGTTGTTAAAACAACTATTTACTGTGTAAAAACAATGTGCCGATTCAGCATACATTTAGATTTTGTTAACACAGAGAGGAGTCATGGAAAGAGTTGAAAATAAACACTATTAGCATTCTAACTACAACACAAAAAAAAGCCATATACACTCACTCCATTATAGTTTATTGTAAACATACATTATTAACATGAAGATACATAAATAACAAGCACAAGGAAGAGTCCCCTGGGCTTATCATCTCCTCTGTGAAAAGGCTTGCAGTCCCCACCAAAAAGAAAGATTAACGTAGAATGATCATGTCTTGTTTTCAGGAAAAGAAACTAGAAGAATATACAAACATAACCCAAAAGAAAATATTTGGCTTAAGAATGAAAAGTATGATGTGTAAGATTGATTTAACAGTATAGCTCACTTATCCATGACTTCCAGATCCATGACTTATTAAGAAAGAAGTTTGTGGCACTATGAGATATGTAATTCAGACAATAGATTATCTCCAAAAATACAGTAAGGGCATGAGATAGAAAATCTGCAACTCCTGATAAATATTATGGCAATAAAGAGTATTTCAACATTTAAACTAAATCATATGGTTGAAAATTACAAGTTTTAGCCAAATCTATTTAGTTGTTTCCTAGAACTGTTATATCTAATTACATGTCAAAAGTTCAAGATTTTTCAGAGAAAAATTGTGATGTTCTTACCCCCATTTTTATATCTCTTTTTCTCCAATGAACACAGAAAGTCTCCAAACATACACAAAAAATGTTTGCACAGCTTCACTTTCAGAAAAGAAATTAAAGCTAAAAGAGGTCACATAATTTGCCTAGTCACCAGAATCCTATATCAAATTACAATCCTGAAATGCAGAAGACACTCACAAATAATAATAATAATCTCAACCAATGACTGATAATTCAAGGTAAATTATTAAAAGCAGGATGGTACTTCTTACAAAAGAAATCATCTCTTCAAGCTTAGAAAACCTTTGAGATTTTAGACAGGCAGACCTTAGTTGTGTGATATGTATTTGAAATTCAGAGGACATAACGTTTTCCTAGCTTTCCAACAATAGTATCTACAAAATTAATTACCCCTCTSAGCTACTAGAAAGAGCAAAGGCTCAGGAGAGAAAATGTTTAATTAGGAGGGATAATTTATCTCAGAAGAATCTCCATGATTATTTGTCTTCTGCGTTACGGACAAGGGCAATGTTGACTTACTCATTGCTTCATTGCTGTGATTTCTCTCTGCAYTGAGGGAAACTTAATGGATTTCACTCAGTCTGAGTATACAGTCAGGAGTCTGTCCCTGCTTGTTTGCCAATAGTTTGACAACTATTAGACACGGGAGTCATTCTATCAATAAAGCCATACAGCCCTTACAGGATCACGGCATTCCAAAGATGGTTCATTTTGAAGTATCACAAAGTTTGGCTCTCTTCATAAACAGAAGAAATATTTATCCTCAATAATTTGACAAGAAGGGAAAGCACACTCATATTCTCTAATCAGCTTAGCCTATAGCACACTGGCAAATTGCAGACTGCCAGCTGAATGAATCCTGAGGAGTACTGAGATAAAGAAGACATCTAGAAGGCTTTAAATAGTTACTACTCTATGATATCTGAGGAACAAGAAAGAAATTTAGTTTTGCATATTTTCTCTGAGCTAAGTTTCCACTCTCGCTTTCATGCTCTTTTGGTTAATGGAGTGGAAAATGGGCCTACATTTCCCACAGGTTTTTAAGTTTCTCAGACAAAAACAAATTAAATAAATTGTATTTAGGCTGCCCTTTCCATTATGGTTTCTAGTGTTATTATTTCTATTTTCTCAGACTCCAGCTTTATACAAAGCAGATAAAGACGAGCATTTATTAAAAGCTTTGAACACTGTTAATACTTATTTGCATGCTTTATGACATCAGGCTTATTAAAAACAAGCCATCCAAAGAAATAACATTCAGATCTCTCATCATGTCATAGTCAATCATTTGACCAAAACAATCTGTATTTTTCAAACTTCCAAATAAGTGCCTTAATTCCTCATTCTTTCTCTTCTCTCATTCTTTTTCTGCCTATCTCCCCTCATGACCCACACGAGTGTTCCTGAAATGAAAATGTACTTACCTCAGCCACACCAAAAAAAGAAAGAAAAGTAAATAACCTCCCCTGTATGCCCTAGGCAAGCAGACAGAGAGCCATTTCCACTGCTTACTGGAACAACAAAGAAAAGTATAGTAACAAAATTGCCTTCTTACAAGTAATTATGAACTTGTAGAAAGAAGAAATCTCATCCAAAACTTGTGTCAGCTAACTGGGAAGATCCCCAATTAATTTTACTTAAAATACTAATTTTACTGTCCCATGTTTTTCTGCTCTTATATTTCATATTAAAGTAATAGTCACTACTTTAAGTTATTTCCTACCTTTCTTAAGAAAACACTCATAAGACACTTACAGGAAGTAATAAAGCAGAATTGATTCAAAGTGCTCTTCTCATAAGTTGCTACTAATTTTGATAAGCTTCAATTCAGTTTACTGTTTGAGAAATAGAAAAAAATAAAAGAAATAATGCAGTAGATACATGCCCATACAAAGTAGTTTCTCAGTCTTCCTCTGATGAAAACTTTCTCATTATTAGATTGCTTGAAAAATTTCAGTCACATTGTAATAATAAAATTAACATTCTTTAAATTTTTGACCAGCTTCTTAGCCCTATATCTTCTTCTAGCCACTTTATCACTAGCTGGAGGGAGAATACAATTACAACCTCTTCTCATTCAGTGATTYGCAGCTGATGCAGTCATTTGCAATACAACTCAAGTGATTGCTTGTTACAATTATGTCTCTGCTGTTTGTTAGTCTGAGGTCAGTGTCAAATCCAGAACGATCTATTACAAGAGGAAGAAGCAATTTTAGGGGAACCTTTGTCCCTTTTGTCTTTCAGACATTTGCAAACATAGAGGAGTCAGAAGCTCAGTCAGGAATAATATTTGCATGGATCTGTTTTGATACTTTCTCAGCCAACGCTTGATTCCAAGGTCATTCCAACGCAAGGAATGTGCCTGAAAACTACAGTATAGGCCCTGATTCAAGCTAAGTACAATTCACTTGCCTTATCCAAGTGTTCATTGGTCTGCCAATGTCTATGTAATTTAAACTTAACACTTTGAAAAGATATATATATACACACATATATAGTTACCCAGGTCAACTTGTTCCATTCCATTTTCATTTCAGATTTTCCTCCAGACCGGTCTTTAAGTCTTTCAGAAATGCTCAGTATCTGAGGCCTAAAATTCACTGCAACCTATTACTGCTATGTCAGGTTATTAACCATGTCTTTAATTACTGGCCTGTAATCCCATAGTTGACAGATTCTCATTACTTTTAATAATTCATCCTAATATCACTTCTATTTTTGCATTTGTGAGCTTTATTTAAGTGAGAATTTTCACTTCGGAGCAAGCAGTTAATTAAGCCCTAGCATAATTCCCACTAAATATAGAAAAGCAKAATACATGCTCTAAATAGGGATGCTCCACCGCCCTCGTGACCTCACTCAGCATTACCAGTAGAAGCCTGGTCATGTTGCACTAAGATTGTACTAGTACATTAGTACTAAAGTGTATTGTTTTCAAAGTCCTATTTGACATCTATATAGCAAAGAACACTAATCACACTGCTACTTTTCTTCCCTCTTGTCTGTACAAAAGATATTTGCAGGCAYCACATATTAATGGAATAACTATTTATGTAATAATTGTATACCTCCTTTATTATTTAACTCTAAAGAATACACACACAAACATACACGCACACACAAAAAAAGGAAACCTGATTCATGTTTCTTACACCAGCTATAATAAAAAATTACTCTTGCAAGGAGGGAGAGACTGCCATATTATAAGGCAATAAAATCAGTACTGACATCTTTTCAGGCATCTGAAAGGAAATGACTTTACTGCTATTCATATATTTTGAGACAAGCAAACCCTTTCTTAGAACCAGAATTTACTGAAAGTGCTTTCATCTTTGCCTTCAACCAGATCTTCAGTATTTCTATTTATTCAAACAATTAGATCAGTGGATTGACAGGGAAAACCTGATATACTTAGGAACTCAGCAGGTGTTTTCCCCTGCAGTTGCTCTGTTATGCACAACAGCTTAGCAATGCTGTTTACAGAATATCTGTACACAGTCAATACAGACGCAATCTACACAGATAAACTACGTGTATTCAGGAGTGCATTTAAAGCTTTCACATTTCTACAAACCTTGATCTTATCAGGGTACTATACATAAATATAAGAAAAAAAAACTTCATATAGTATAAATCAGCTTATTTATTGTACATTACACAAGATAAAGGTGCAGGCCAAAATGTATTATATCCTAATGCATCAAATCTTCAAAGCTCCATACAAGTCATTGCATTTTCACACAATTTCTCTCTAAAAGAAAGTATTGTTTAGACAGGAACTCAGTGTCAGATAGCAGAAGTTACTCAGACAGAATGAAATGTTCAAGCTGCACTGCATTTTGAAAAGCTTGGCTATACTTTTGGTAGACCAGACATCATTTCTCCCTGACTTATCTGGTGCTTAATCTATATAATATGTGTGTTCAGCATGTGGCTGTCTGGATCTATCAACACTGCAGAAATATTTCATATGGATGGAGCTGCTTCATGCCACAGGTGCCTCACAAGTAACTGTACCTGGTCCATCTGGCAGTAATTTAGTAGTTTTGGTTTTTATTATTAGTACTCTATAATCAGCTCATTGGTAATTGCCAAAGTCATTTTGTTGGGTAATTGCCAGTCTGTACACCTGCCATTTTGCTGTGTGCATGTTTGCATGTTTTCCTATTTTCAATACAAATCCAGTCTTTTGTGCTCATGACTAGCATGCGCAACTGAGACTTAGAGAATGGAAGCACACACAATGGGCACAAACAGCTGGCATTGTGTTGCCTTAGTAGAAAATGTCTAATTACAACAGACTACACATGCCACCAGTGATGGCAACACATTTGTATTAAAATGCCTTTGTTCTTGTTAGAGTCCTATCATTTATCTAAATGACTATTATTTTCCCTTTTTCCTCAGAGCTTTTATTAAATCTCTGAGCAATTTCAAGCCATTAGCCCACAGATATAGGCTTTATTCAACAGGAATGCATCACTGGCAGAATGGCTGTCTGCCTAGCTTTGTCTGGCACTAGACAGTCATGTCASGAGTCTAGATCCAAGGGGCATGGCTCTTCTCATTTTTATTGATATCCCTCTCCCTTGGTTTTGTTGCCAAGTGAGGTTGTAATTCATGGCTGGATGATTCTGCTGTCACTTATTTCTGCATACAGCGTCTGTCTTTTTCTGGGTGTATTTTAATTTCCAAGCTTTGTTTCCATTGCTGCCAGAATCTGCCTGATGCTGGAGGGACTACTTCCCAATACAAACTAATTGGAGAGGAATGTCTAGGTGAAGAAGGATCAGCATGAAGATACAGCCATGCCACCTGGCCAATGCCTCTGTTCTTTATCCAGTGATTGGTGATGAATAGGACACATTTGAAGTCACTTTTTCTCCAGGCTGTAATCCTGATAACGTTTCCTACCAGACTGTGTTCATCTCATCTACTTAAGTTCTTTTGGTTAGAGGCTGTTCTTACCTGCCTTTATGCACTGTGACAAATGTAGTAGGCTCCACATAATGACACTATTAAAATGCAAATATTCATTAACATTTCATCTATTATTTTCCAGGTTCAGGTGACAATGTGCTGCTAGAAAACAGAAAGACATAGGTGCCAGAAAACAAAAGAGCACAGTAAATTTAAAAGGGGCTGCCAAAATTAATGAAGAAACAGCAATACATAGTGTCAGGATTCAGAGGAATTCACAGTCTATACTTCACCTGAGAKCTAGAGTTTTGATTAGGATCAGTTCTCAGAAAAAGCCAGGAGAGACAACAAGGACAGCATTCAAACTGTGTTTCCTGACTAAACCAACAGCTTCTTTCTCTCTTCCGACTATGACTGAATACTCTTCCACAGCATCTACCGTGTACCAGCCTCAGTCTGTTGGGTACCATACACTAACTGACATCTGAGCTATTCCTGCATTCCTCTTCCTAGCCCCTTCCTTCTTTCCCTTTCTCTGTTTTCCCACAATGGAGTCACCAAACTTACACACTCTCCTAACTACTGCAACTAGCAAACAATGCAGCTCTTCAAAGAGCTTCATAACTTTCCTCCAGTTTACTCAAGCTGCTTTCCTCAGGCTTAGCAGAGCTATGTTACACCTCTGCTACTTCTCTTATCCACCCAAATTATCTGTCCTCACCTATTTTTCTAGTCTGTATGTCCTTTCATCTCCACTCTCTACTCATATTCGTTTACAAGCTCATACCCCAGATGGGAGATGTCCTATCGAAAGAAACTACTACGAACWTTTTTTTCCATTCTTTAAATGATTTCTCATGTGAGTTCTCATGGTATGTCAGAGCATGTAATACCAGATTCAAAGCTTGCTCACCATTGTTACTCAGAACAATGTGCACCGGAAGGAGAAGATTTAGTGCCAATGGGTTGTATTAATTCTTATAAGTCATATATCCATCACTGCAAATGTAATGGATAGCTTAATTAGCTATGTTGCCCTCATTTCCCTGCTCCAAAGGGTAATAATCTAGCAAAAGTGTACATTGAAATATTGAAAAACATATGTAGTTCATTTTCTGCAAGAGACTTGGATTTATAAAACAAAGTCAGTTTCCTTTCTCAATCCTTCACTTGTCTGCTACTTTCCTGAACCTACCATAACTTCAGGATGGGCAAGTGGCCAAACAGCTAAGCTAGAACTCAGAAATCCCATGCTGAGATTGATGCTGTGTCAAAGATGTCATTTATGACATTTTGTCCTCAAAGATGAAATGAAGAAAGCAGGGATACTCTTCTAGATATGATGTGGGACAGTCAAATATTACATCACTGGGACCACATAAGCACCTAATAGATAGAATGATAAAGAAAAGCATCAACTCATATTTTGTTTTAACATATTTCAAATGATTAAAGCAGAAGGAGAAGACACATATAGGAATAAGTTTAGCGTGTGTAGTGACACTAGTTAGAATGAGATTATAAGAGTTATCAATTGTAAATACCCTAATATTAGAGAAACAAGAGACCATTTTACAGGCCATCTGGTTCATCCAGTGGCAGAATTTCCCACGTAAACTATTCTACAATGTCTTTCACCAGCCTGCTTCTAGAGTCTTTGTGGCTTGAGGCAGAAGGTGATCTCCAGATGAGGTCATAAATAAATKCTTCCCTATGGCACAATACAATTTCCTGAGCAGATCTGAATCAATTTATTAATTTCCATCAAGAGACTGCCATTTTTTTCCCACCAATTTGAAGCAGATGGCTGCAGCTGAAAGCCAGTGACCTGAAGATATGTATTTTTTCACCTCACAGGTCAAACACTCATCAGTGACCTAGAGAAGAAATAAAATACAGATATCAAAAGAATTTGCTTTGCTAAAGGAAAAATGACTCATTAAAACTACTGCTGTAAAAATACCACAAGAACAAATTAAACACTTAATGAAACAATGCTTCATTATATCATTCATTATAGGAGATTTTAGACCACAAGACATCTGTAGCCCTGTGAGAAAGTTTATTTAACTTATAGGCTGCTTCTGGATTCTCTCTTTCACAGGTCTCAATATGAGCAGAGCAGGAGTTTGCAGATAGGATGAATATTTTTGAAGGTGGGGGTTACTCCCTCTAACATCTTTTTCTACAGCACAGAAAATATCCACATGGTCAAAAAATGCAAGATGGATTAAGGAATGTCAGAGTTAAAATAGCTCTCAGGAATAAATAATTCTTGCATTTCACTGTCTACTTCTCCTAATGCAAAGAGTTACCAAGAAAAACTACAGCCAAGAGTGGGCAGTATGAAATAATTTACTCTTGGCAACCTACAGGTATGTAGTGTTTTTCCAGGCAAATTCTCTAATCTAGACAGAGTGCAAGCTGTAGACAGACCTAAATACAATGGTTGTATCACAACAAAATCACAAGTTCAGGTTTCTTCGTTAAATTCATGAGGACAGTATTTTTATCCTTGAAATTGCTGCTTAAAATACATTTGTGTTCACTTGTGCAGAATTCCTTTACCATGTTGATGGACTTCATTTATGTATCTCTGTCCACCACTTACTGAGCATTGTATCACTGCTGAATAGCTACTTTTTTACTTCTGAACATATTTTAGACTAATGGTACATGTTCTCAGCTTCTTGAAAAGAAATCATGTTTTTCTAGATCCAGCTGATCTGAATTCCAGAAGAGTTTTATCCAACTGAATTAAGAAAAAATGGATATCCTTTCTGGAATATACTTTATCCCAGGGCACGAGAAAAGGCCTTCTTATGAGAAGACTTAGAAGATGGGAAAGAAGCTATAAATTCTTAATTTTCACAATAGAAAAATACTAAAATTAGTACCAGTGGTGTTCGTGGTACTCATACATGATGGAGAAAATACATTATTCAGGGTAGTGAAAACTAGATTTTACAACTAAWAGTTGCAGAGGAGTCTCCAAGATAAGTGCAATAAAGCACAAGAGGAAATTCAATGTTAGCAAGTGCTAACATTTTCAAGAAAACCTCTTATTAAACACACAGAATTTTGGTGTATATGTTAACTCTAACTTGTCAAGAAAAAGATCTTAGAATCCAATGAAATGTCAGTTCAGTGCTCTGTATCAGTCAGRTAGGAAAATGGATCCAAAAAAATAGTATGGAGAGAAACATAGGGAGTAAAAAAGATAAAACAGTGCTGTGCTATCTTATAGTGGTATGGAGCTAACAATACTAAGGAAATGAGCCTCCTTAAGTATGAAGGCTAATGAAAGCTAAGGAACAGACTTCAGATTAGGAGAAATTAGATTATTATATTTCATAGTACTGGAAAAGAGACACATAAAAGGCATAGTGTAGAAACAAAAAATAAAAACCACGACTGACATGGAAAACGTGAACAGGGAAGGATTATTTGCCATTTTACATAAAGCAAGAAGTAGAGGAACCTCATACAATAACTGAGAAAGGATCTTAAACYAAAGGAAGTGTTCTCTTCTCAAGTCATTACTTCAGAATGTTACAGATGTCAACAATATAGTTTATAAAGTTATTTATGCAATAAAATGCAAGGGCTATAAAATATAAAGATGAGCTGCTTGCTCAGGAAATGCTTAAATCACAGATTTCCATAATCTGGGAATAAGAATGGAAAATGTGTCTTTTTATACTGTGCTGTTCATGTACTATACTTGACATCAACTGGGCACTACAAGAACTGTGTGTTGAGCTAAACAGACTGTTATATGACTTAATATGGGTCATTTATTAGTACAGATGAATTCCTATGTAAGAACATCTTAAACCCCATTCACTCCTGTTATAATTTCAGGGTTGGTAATGGAGATCTATCTGTTGAGAGCTCCGATGCTGAGGCAGGAACTCTTGTGTGACTACAGTACCCTATGGTCCAGGAGTCCATATGTAAATGCAGAGGTGTGAAGGTATGTTACATACTCCTGCATGAAGGCTTGGTTCAGATCAAGTGGGATCTTCCTGGGACAGATAACTTGTTTTGGATTATACTTGTGATCATGGCATATCAGGTTTTATATTTGATTAACCTGTATTGTTTACTGTTTTCACAAAAAAAAATGAAGCTCTTTGTTCCTATGGTAACAGGTGATGAAAGTCTGAAATCAATTATAAACTCTCAAAAGAACATTGTCTGCTTCAAGTTTTCAGAAGATGAATGTTGTATGTATCTTACCTAAAGAACCTTTGCTAAAAAATATGAACTATACTGTATGTTATTTTGCAAAACAGCAAATACTCTTTTCAGGCTATCAATATGTTCCACTCTCACTAAATACAATTTATCCATAGGAGAAGTCTTATTGCTTGTTCATGCTAGGAAGTGGCATTCAGCACCATCAGAAGCAATAAAATCTGACTCAGACTAAATATAATAGCACCTTATAGAAAAATAGAAAAGGATTTAAACAAGAAATTGAGGAAATAAATCTAAGTGCAAAATTCTCTAGGTACAAATCCAGAGAAGTATTTCAGTAACTGAAGAAGGCTAAATGAGATCAAATCAGTTTTGCAAAAATCAAAAATAGTAAACAGACTTGTTTGTATGTCCAAATCCTTGCTGATTCTACTATGTGAGTTCACAGGATAAAAGCAAATTTTAAGGTAAGAGTTGTAGAAAGAGCTGTTTTTTTTCAAAAAGTGSATTTTAAATTCATATAGAGCTAGAAGCCAAGTGTTATTAGCTCAAAGCACTTCATAGAAAGTTAAATCCTGATGAAACATATACATAAATAATATATATTATATATACAYATTATATTATATATATTTKATATCATATATATATTAAAAATATATAATTGAAAAGGAATTTCAGTCTGCAATAAATCAGTAATTCTGAATACGACCCTCAATAAATATATATACATACTAGAATCAGTAAAACAGATCAATATTCCAGCATAAATCACAATGTTTCCATTGACATTAGTAGGTCAAGTTATCAGCTGATATAACATGAAGTAGCTCATAAAGAAGATTGTGTTTGTAACGCTTAATCCATTTTAAGTGCCAACATCCTTGGGGGAAAAGAGAGGAATAAAAMTAAATATTTCACATATCATTTTCATATTTTCAGCCAAAGAGCTTCACTGTACCACTTTCTCCATCCACTATTATCAAACACTGTGTTACAAAACACTGTTGTGTTGCTGAGCTTAGAGGTTGCAAGTCGTTCACTCACTTTTCTTGCAGCATTTCCCAGTACATGTGGATCATTGCATTATTAAGGAAGTGGTAACTCTCTCACCAGCAGACACTGTTCTCATACAAACTGATTATTCTTGGATGCAATATGTCCCTCAGTGCTGGAAAGTGGGTTCTTATTTGCTCTCTCTTCTGGTGTCTGGACCAGTTGATGCTTGCAGAATTACCTTGGGCTTACTTTATCCTTCAGTTTTCTATGAATATTTCACTTGTATATTTGCTTCCTTACATAATGGGATAGCAATCAGCAAAAAATGTCCTAATATTTCCCTTTTCTAGCTAATTAGCTTCATGTTCATAGTGCTGCCATCAAGAGTGTTCAGGTGTCATAATTATGATACCAATTAAAGGCTCTCTGTCAGGAAATATTTTAAGGCTGGTAGGCATCATAWCTGCTGTGTCTTTTTCCATATGTGAAACCAAGGTCTGTGCTGCATTTAGTTCCTAGAAGTTGATCATTTTTCCATATATGTCATCATCTAATTCTAACTTACTAGAAAATTTCAACTGCAGATTTGTGTAAAGAGATTTCACACTTGAATCTAACACGTTATAGTCTTCCTGACCTAAGCTACCATGAAAAGTTAGTATGCTGCACTAACTGCTCTATTCCATGCTACAGAAGGGATTGCAATGGAGGCTAAGGTGATTCTTGCTCAGTCAGTTTGCAATATTTTTGAAATGCTCTGTGAGCACCAGCTGACAGGTGCTGGATTTAAGGCACTTTTAATATATTTAGAAATTCAAATAATGAACATGGGTGAAACGTGAAAGAAACCAGAAAGGATCTTTGCTACTGGCATTTGTGGAAGCTGTGACAATGAAAAAAAAACCRCTTTAATGCAGACTTCTGGGGGAAAAAAAAGACAAAAAAAAAAGAAGTCCTGTGGATACACAGTGCATCTGTATTCCCAAATACGACATGTCTGAACATCCTAATTGCAATTACTTAAATATTTTGTGTGTTTTTCTCTCTCTTTCATTCCCCGTACTAAACAATCCACAGAATATAAATATAAATGGAGGTCAAGATAACAATAAAAGGTGTCATCACTTAGAGAGAGATTGCATTGTATTTCTTACTTGCACACTGAATTAAATGCCAGACAAGAATGTATCAAATATTCAAAGGGTCAGTTTCACACAGTGAAAACACCTATAAACTAAAGCTGATAGAAGGAGGAATTTACATAGAGAAATCTGAATGATAATTGGAAACCTTTTCAAAATGTGAAAGATCTCAAGCGTAGAATCAAGCAACAGGGATAAAATTCAAGAAAAGAAAAACAAAACAAATGCCAGTCATGAACAGTAACAAATATTTTTCTATGTGAATGTATGAGTAATGGTAACTAGATAGTTAAAAGTGTGTGTACATGTACACATATATATATTTGTGTGTGTGTGTGTGTATGTCTATACAGGAAGCTAAATTAGTGCAAATGAGTATACATTAAAGCTATGAATTCTATAAAACTTATAAAATATGATTTTAAGGACAACTCAATAGCCAACAGATTATGAAGTGCTTTTTGCCAAATGGCAGAGAATCATTTTTCTCAACAAGYTAAGAGCAGAGAGGAACTTTTTCTCTTAGAGAACGCTAAATGATCTCCCTTATTTATCCTTCTATTCAGTTTCAGTTGTATGCATTCATGAGCACTCAGTCCCAGTTCATTCTCTAGAACAAGCTTATCTTTAATTTCTCCGTTTCATACTAATACCAATCTAAAATCTACATCACCCCTCATTGATGACTAGATTACCTGGGGAAAATTATAATAATGGCATTTGTCCTTTATGCTGTATCTAGAAACTTTAAGTCTCCCACAAGGGCACAATTCCTGCTGGTATTTGCTCACAGCATATCATTAAAGAAGTCTCTATTCCAATCCAGCACTTAGTATCTATAGCAGCAATCTGGGAAGTGGCTCTCCTCCGGCTTTAACATCTCTCTGAAATTAAACCACATGGATAGAAATAAGACATGGAAAAGTGTAGAATGACAGGCAAAGCTATAAAGACATCTGAAAGAGACAATCATGTAGCCAGAGCACAGATTGCAATGGGATGAAGATTTGAGCATGGCATTTGTGCTCAGGTCCTAATGATACATTAAGAAGGACTTGAACCGAGGTGTGAAAACTGAAACTCTTCCAATCTATTCATTGCCTTGCTGCATATGGCATATTGGACACTAGAGCAGAAGAGCAGGTATAAAATCTATAGAACTGCATTGCATTTGAGAGTGTTTTACCCCACTTTACTTCCCCTTTAAGTGTCTTTCACTCACAGCAGCACCAACAGAAAGGAAAGATGATGTACACCTGACCTAACACAGCAAGCAGTTGCAAGTAGAGCTCACACCACTGCATCTAAAGAAAATACATATTTTTGTGGATTTTTTGCATATGTTTGAGCATTAGTTCAATGCACAGACTTCATACTAGCCTTTTTCCCACATGTGAATTTCATCCTACACCAAAATCCTTTAAGCAGACTCATGCTGCCCCCCCACAGCAGTAAACTTCATCCTTGTGAGACATTTCCATAGAGACTGTGGAGATAATGTTTTCATCAGCTTTATTAACTTGTTTCCATTTTCTATTTTGTTCTTCCTTTCTTTTTTTTCTTCCCTAAGATGCTCCATAAAAGCAGTGGTGAATAGAAATGAGAATGAAACCCATTTACTACTTCAAATAAAATTTGACTGCTTTTTCTTGTCCTTTTCTGGTACTATATCACTGGTAAAATTAAATAGTATCCTGTATCAGAGTTAGTTAGAAAGCTTTGCTTATTTAAGCCTAAGTCAGAGTTTTTTCCACACATGTCTACTCCAGTCTACCTAACCCCTTACAGAATAGACACCTACATCAACAGGCAGCCTGGGTTAGCTGAATACTGCATGTGAGCAAACCTTCCAGTGCTGTGTTTTCTATGGTCATGGCCTGAAAATGAGGGCAGCCCTATGGTTCTTTGATTCCTACTCATAGAGCATTTAACAGTCTTTTTTTTTTTTTWAAAAACATTTTTTTTTCTGAAATAAGATAGCTGAAACAATGTTCAAGGCATCAGGATACACTCCTAGGATGTGTTTTTCTGTGTTCATCTAGTACCTCAGAGAACCATATGCCAAATCTGATTATCAGCATACTCACCTCCTCCACAAACCTTGTTCTATAATTATTTCATACTTATTGTTTCTACACTGAGAGAGCAGAAATTTCTCTCTCAAACTTCCTTACTGAAATGCCCTGTGGTACTGCTTCTCCCTATCCTATTGCAATAATATTAATATTGATTAAACATAATAGCAAATGTTTAATCGTTCTCTATTGCATTCTCTCTATTCTTTGTCCTCCTTAAAGAGGAAGGTGTTCAATGCAGGGTTTGTCTGTTTTCTGTATCATTTGCTGCAGTGAGTACATTTTATCAATAGAAGAATAACAGGAATGAGTATTAGTGGAATATAATCTTCCAATCAGCTAAAATAACTTTCTCTGTTAGGGAATGAATTTAATTACTTAATAAGAACCTTTCCATCCATAGCTACTGATCTGAATCTGACTTCAGTGAACTATCTCCCATGAGTCTTGTTCCTTTTGTCCTGCTAGCAAAACCTCAGACATAATAGAACTAATTTGGGAGCCCCAGTTCTGCTCAGTGTAGGGAGAGGACCTGCCATAACAAATGTGCAATACAATCGTAGAGGAATGAGGGGTTTCTAATTGGCAATGGTGGTGCTGACCAACATTGCCTTTTTGCCCCCATTCTGAAGATATTTGTGGTAGATCAAGCAACAGGTAAAAATGATATCTGTACTTTGAGAACAGAGAAATACTTTTCCCACTTTACAGCTTTATTTCAAGTCATCCGAAATATGTTAGAGGCAGAAAACTGTACTCTGAACAGAAAACTGTTCTGAGATCAGAGACAGACACATCTGCCATAAAACTATCTCCAAGAAAAATGCTATGGGATTGCTATGGGACTATGCCCATAGTCTTGGGAAGAGATCATCAGCACTATCTCTTCCATTTTATCTCCATTCCTCCATAAAAAAAAAAAAAAAGAAAAAGCAGGTGGTATGGATTTACCTTCCAGTCATGCTTTGCTCCGGTGTTGGCATCAGTTCTCATGCTGTCCAGCTCTTCTGGTTCTGAGATGGTCAAAAAGGGACTGAAGCAATCAAACACCAGCACAGCATCTCCCCATGGAAAAGCATGAAAAATTCCAGCCTCCTGTGATCAAGAAACTATGGACTTGTGCCTCAAATCCAGCTTCATATACTCAATCTTCATTTTATAGTAAAACTCAAAGCACTTTAGTAACATCAGTTCCTCACACTCACCTTGAAGTTCGATGGTATGTGTAACACAATCCTTGCAGTTTATCCAATAATTTCACTGAATAGTGACCCAAAATATGGGAATATGTGAGAACCTAGGCAAAATGAAAACATGAATAACAAAAACCTATACATACTAGGCCGCAAGAAAAATTTAAATTACATTTATCCCTGAAAGAAGATATCTATGGAAAACAGGGAGCTTCAGGAACAGCTAGATAGAATTGAGTTTAGGATGAGTCTTACCTACTCCTTGTAGCAGGTAGATGGAGGTACACAGGGTAGAGAATAGCTCACGATCCAATTAATAAAATAAAAAGTACCTACCTAAAATAAAATAAAAAATACCTACCTAAAAATATCTAAATAAAAAATACCCAAACTGTTGTGAGGTGCCCACATGTCATCGGGCAGAATAATACATATGCAACAAGAAAAATGAAATTTGTTTCATCTCCTGACACATAAACACGCACAAAAAGGAAAATATTATTTATACCTACCGGAAAACTGCTTCTTCCAAACCATATATCTTTTGAGTTCAGTCCATTCCTCAGAATTCTTGGGGAGGGAGCTAAAACCCACTACAAAAAATTTAACCCCATTCGTATTATATCTATGAAGAGCAAGGGACGCATTTTGCAGACATGCATGAGAAAGCAAAACTTTACATTTATAAGTTATATGGAAGAGAAGCAAAAATACCATGTGATCACAGCCCACTTAAAATTGTTTTATTGTTGAATAGGTTTCAAATCTGTTCTGAACTCCAATATTTAGGCAAAGCACTGTGCCAAACACTGTAAATTATATCCATCTCCCTGAGTATTTCTTTGCAGCCTAAATTATGAGTGCTTCCTATGACAGCGAGGATGGACAAGATGAATGAATTCATCACATCTCCATCACTAATTTCAGTGATTTCAATGCAGCCAGACAGCTATTTGCCAGCGGTGACACTATCTCAATGATTTGTTACTTTCTCTGGCTTAATATTTTTCTTAACAGAAACATTAGAGAGGACAGAGCAGAGATGTGGAGCTGTTAAAGCAGAATGAAATGATGGCTGGGAAAAAGTTTAATCAAAACATTTCCAGTTTACCCATTAAGAGTTCAGGGAAATCCTGTCTATTTCAACCAAAGGCCAAAAGAATAATGAAAATAAATAAATAAATAAGCAGAAACAGAGAAACACAGCTTTAATGCTCTACTTCCCACAGGGTTTATTGCTCCACTGCTGTCATTCACATAAACCACAGGAGACTGAAACTACAGATTTTGTCTGAGACATACCTTTAGATAAATTTAGCAAATGCAGTTATTGACTTTCCAATAAATCCTGTGAGATTCTCATAGCTCGCTATCATCAGTGACTGGGAAAAAAGACATTTAACAGAAAATTTTGTCTGCGAGAGTGTTTGAATGCAACACACTAAAAACGCTACAGGGCCAATTTCTGCTGTCACTCCAGGTCCCAGGCTGAAACTCCAGTGATAATAGTACAGTTACTACTGATTTACACTTGTATAAGCCAGAAAGCAAAGATCAGTGACTTTAAGCATTTCTCTCCTGAGTTAAAGTTCTTTTTTTTTTTTTCTTTTCTTTTTTTCCTTTGGTATCTGTATTATTGTTTGGGGTTTTCTTTCCACATATTTTTTTTTTATTGAATTACAGTATAATATATTCTTGACAAAGCATCACCATCATTTGTATGCTCTCCCCAGACTTCATTTACATTTTTATTTCTTTGCATCTGAACAAAAAATTATGTTCAAGACAGTGACTACTTTTACTATAGTCACTGAAGTCACGAGAATACATTAAGGGGGTAAGGTGATATACACTCCATCCGTACACTGTCCTGGGATGAATAGCCTTGCCAGTGGAGAATAGGGGCATGAGATCACATCAAAATGGGTAATTCAGTAGCTCAGGAAGATATGGAACAATTTTTAACAAACCCAAAAATAAACATTTCCTTATTCTGTATTAAAGAAAGAAACATTTTGATTCCTATTAGTCCAGTGCAAAATTGTAACAGTAGTTATGAGCCTTTTATCAGTCCTTTGAGATGTTGGTGGCTTTCTGGTGTTTGGTTAGCACATAAAAGGATGTATATCAGAAAGAAAAGAACATTCATGGCAGTGTTCATAGAAATCTAAAGGGTTTATAACGAAGCAGAAATAAACTTTGTCGTTCCATACGTCAGAGGACAAAGGAGATGATAACATTTCTCATGAATTTGTGCCCATTATTCTAGTGCTCCCCATCTGTAATTACCTCATCTCTTTCTCCTGTCTCCATGACCTTGCAAATCTTACCATTCTTTGAAATACCTTCAGTTTCTGCCTTTATGTCCCTCATTTCCTTCATCCCCATACAAGGGATGATCATCCACCTTGACTGTAACCAACTCCCTTTCCCTATCCAAGGTGCCCTCTGAGAGCTTGCCATGTGCTCAAATAACTTCCAAGCTTACTGAGAAATATTTTGCCTGTGACAAACCAAATACAGCATTTAACCTCTGTGCTTGTACTGCAGCCTTTCCCTCTGTGAGGAATCCAAGTTTGTCTCACTCCTCTGCTCACCTGCCAATTTTCACAAAACCTATAGGAATGTAATTATCACTGACGCGTTTGCCTCCTTGTGAAATACGGTTTAAGCTGGCCAACGCATCTGACAGTTACTTAGGTGAGAACTAGGAGGAAAACAGATGGACAAACAGGTGGAGAGACAGCATGACCACATAACCCTTGTTTCCTCAGGAAAGCCAGCCAAAAAAATGATTTCACAGAAATTGCACTGTCTCCTCCAAAAAGGGTCCCCAGGGAACCCTTCCATGGAAAGGCAATCATTTCCTTTACCAGCACTGGACACCATCTTAAGATCCTGAACAGCAGCTTCACTGAGCCAATATCACACAGATAGAATCAAAGAATCTGGTACTGTATTGCACACTGGCTGTTCAAGCCCTTTTCATTAGGGAAAGGAAGGCCTAATAACATGGATCCAAGAGAACTGCTCCCTCCCAAGACAGTTTTGAGGCACACAGTGGTGTATAAATGGACATAAGCCCAAACACAGTATAAATCACTCAAGGTAAATCACTCTTCCAAAATGTGAATTCAAAATTCATCAGTATCAACTTCATTTTAAAGCTGAAAAGCAAATCTGAGGGGCTTCTGCTCATTTCTAACTTTGAGACATTTCCTTGAAAACAAAATACAACAAAATGCAGTAGAAAACCAATAAGGCAAATATTACTGTGAACAAAAAACTCCATGATCAAATTTTCCTGATCATTATTCCTTGATCTGGCACTGACCTTTGCATTTTTAAAATAACTGCACTGGATTTTAACTATGCATCCTCCATTAGTGCTTATAGAGTATTATTAAGTGCTGTCTTGAGATACAAGGAGAACTCAGAATACAGTTCTGCTTGACATCAAAATCTTTCAAAAGGGCTGGGATTTTAATTGTTCTCCCATGCAAAAACTTATCTGCTTTCACTGACTTTCACTGAAGTTGTCACTAACTAGCAATGCTGTCATCACTTCTGTGAAGTTCCATCACTTTTGAAAAATGAAAAGGACTAAAATGCCTCTCCCCCAAGGTAAAATGAGATTCTTATATTTGCCTTTTGCATTTTCATTAGTGTGTTCTGTGCCTCTAAGCAGGTGGCTTTTCAGTTCCAAATGCTGTCATGGAGGACTGAAATAATGGTCATTATTACAGTCATCAGCTGATTCATTCTGAACTATGCCTTGAGGATGCTTCATACAGTATATGCCAGCTGTCCCTCCCAGGATATCTGAGCCTGTGCTGAATTCTAATCAGGATTTCTAATATATTTTCTCCCTTTTAATTGCCAAAGATTCATTTCTCCCTGCTTCTCTACATATACACCTGTTCACCTTGTTCAATCTCTTAACTTGCTGCAAATGTCTTTATAAAGCACCTTCACTATTTCTTACTAAACTTCTGCATTTGCAGGTTTCTCTTTGGTAACATCTGGCCTCCCCTCTGGGTCTCTCCTCTCTTGAATCTCTTCTCTTTTTTCAATCACAGAAATTGCAAAGACAGGAGACCAACTGAATTATTTGTCCTAGGCTAAAGGAGGGACTGAGTCCTGTGCTACACTTCCAAAACTTACATCTGGAGGCAAATAAAAATTAAAGGTTATGCAAGTTTGCATGTTGGGCCTGATAACATCTGATGTATTAGGACTTATACACAGAGCAGGACAGGCTCTGGTGAATGCAAATTGCTCTCTCTCTTTAGCTGCAGTGGGAACTTGCTCATTTTACATAAAACAAGGGTTTGGTTCATTTTGGGACTCTGTTCTCACTTCTCACTCTGCCTGCTTGCTTGTTTCAACCACCCATTTGATTTTGCCTTCTCAAATGTACACTAACTGAAATAAGTAGATGTTTATATAACTTCTGCCTCACGTTATGCAATGGTTTTTTTTTTTTCAGGCCCCCAAGTCTGAAAATCAGGAGAATACAAACTTTTGTATCTGGGAAATGTTAGTTTTAGCTTTTATGGTGGGAGAATATGTTTGGACTCTACACTAATGTCTGAAAAGGAGGCAAAATAGTACAGTTCCAAGGGACACTGTTATCATTGTTTTTAAGTTCATGATTTTTAACATTGTTTCAAGATTTTCAGGGGTGTGACTCATCATTCTAAGATGGCTGGAATTAACAATACTGACAGACAGTAAAAACAAGACCCCATCACAGCACATGACTTTAGGCAATAATATATCAGTAGAACAAATTCTATCCTATAGCTGGGAAGCTATTTCTAGGTCCCTCTGGATGTCAGCAGAACTTAAGCAGAGTACAAAAATAAATTAATTTCACATAGCCCTTGTGATAAAGCAGCATAGTTTCTGTGAGATTAATTCTGCTCACAAGGAAAAGTTCCCACTCATCAGAACTATCTGATGAATGGTTTTATTACGAAGCCACAGTCAGGTGGGCTTCTGTGCAGTCCTGTGCTGTCCCTCTGGAAAATATATTTTGGTATGTGTTATGAAGAGTGGACTGTAGCAGAAAGCGGTTTTGCTTCTTGATACACAAAGCATCATTTGAAGCTTCTACAGATTTACTTAAAAACTCATAAACATGTGTTTGTTTCTAAGACAAGTGGCATTTAGCTACTGAAATCCCAATTAACTAAGATTCTGTGCTAGTGCTATGATGTAAATCAGGCTATTAGACAGGCAGTACAAATGAAGATGCAGAACTGGTTCCAACCATTTAGCTGCTGCTAATTGAGATGAAATGGAAGGCAACACATTGAATTTAGCATTGTCTGTATAGACAGTTTAGTACTCCTTCTTTTTATTGCAAGAATTTATGGACTGTGCAATGATAGCACCAGTGAAAACATGACAATGTAATAGCATGACGCATTGTAATGCTTTATTCTTTATTGTAAAACAATTGGGAAATATGGGAGGTGATGGAACATTACCTCCCACATTTTCCAATGATCTTTTCCATGCTACTGTATCTCATGGTACTGCTAAAGCTAAAAAACAATGGAAGAGTTATCAGAGAAGTCTGGTTATAGGGCAGAGTTTGTATTACAGTTGCTAGTAACAGCACCCCAGGAATCCTGATTTGCAAAGGAGAATCTCCATGTTGCAACATTTATTTCTCCAGTAGCAATTTATAGGCATCTTGACACTCAAGTGCAAAACAGGGCAATGAGCCCAAAACACTATGTGGGAGAATAAGTCTAAAGAATAATTTAAGGATGCTGACAGCTCAAGTGAGCAGATGCAGAACTCAGATGAAGAAAAAGTAGAGGGAAGAAGCTACATAGACTCTGAAATAACTGGCCTGAAAGGGAGTACTTTTCCTTACTTGAATCTGAGAACTGTAAATTCTCTTACAGAGTTTTGGGCTGAACTTATGTTACCTAAGTAAGCTGTGGTAATCATGACATACGAAGTTGCCCTGTATGCCACCATAGACAATTTGAAGTGCGGCTCTCTCATGCTCCTGCCAAAACTCTGCCATTTTGTATTTGCAATAGAAAAGGTTGTGTTACTGAGAATCTATCAACGATCTAGCAGTCCAGTAGTCAGGGTCATACCTATATTGCAGCACTGAGTATTTATTTCAATCAGGAGAGTTTTTACGATGCAATATTTCTCATGTAAACTTTGCGGTTTACAGTCTCCTTCCTGCTGATACTCTGTGAAATTGTCCAGCTCTGAAAGAAAAGAGGAAGAGAAGGCAGGAATACACATGAGGATGTATGTAGCATAGATTCAAACCTGTCGTCTGACCAATGACTGATGATGTTAACTCCTTGAACTGTTCAGGAAGTGCCCTATTAGAAGTCCATGCACTCTGCAAATTTGAAGTTGAGAAAGAAGAGTGAGGACAGGAAGAGGAGCGAAGTAAAGACACAATCTCTCATATCTTTAGCTGAGGCAATTCCACTTTGCATTAAAAAGTTGGAATAATTTATAAAGCTTAGGAGATTAGTCAGTCATTGAAGATAAGAGGAGACCTAAATTCTATTCCCCATTTCAATAAAGCAAGCTTTTTTAAACAGAGAATTCTTCTGGCATAAGTTGAGGTGCTTGAAGATTTTAGGTGGCAACAGAGTGGATCTTTTGAGAATCATAATATTAAATGTAGTGCATGTATATTCATATCAATGCACTTTATTTGTGTTCTACAATCATTTCCCAAAACCATTTCTATGAGTTTCTCTGAAATGAATATTTCATGCTAAATATATTTATTAGCCTGCATATCTGAATGCCTGTGAGAAACAATTGTAAAATGTACTTTCTGCAAGCATTTACATTTGAAATGAATTACATCCAGCCAATCATAAAGTGATTGGCTATGACTCTGTGACCCTATACAATGACTCATATGATCAAATGCATGAAGCATAGTTCCTATCCTGAATTTCCAAATTTCAAGCTGACATAACTCTTCTAGTTGGACTGCAGAAACCCATCATACATTCAAGGATATTTTTAACAAAACACCAAAAGAAATGAACAAACTTCTTTCCCATACTTTACTCTTAAATATCAGGTGGTCAGCATTAAAAACCAGAAATCAATAAAATCACAAGGAAAGTTTTAAAATAATAATAATGTTTGCTTAAATTTTCAGTTTTTCAGCTTAAATTTATCTGAGCCTTTAGGGGCCTATCTTCAGCTTTTCTAACCTAGAAAATTACTGTACACCAAAATCTCATAGGAGAGATTTGTTGGTCTTTTTTTTTTCTCATATTATATTTCTAGGAGTAGGCAGGGGTCTTAAGTAAAAGAAGATAACTGTCATGTAGGAGAGATTACATGGAGATCACATAAGTTAGGTGTGGGGTCAGAGGAAAAGAGATAAAGGCCACAATAAAGTCTTGCAGATTGAATGTCACTAAGTACAAAAGAGGATTCTGAACACTACCAAATCTTGATGTTAAGGGAGACCTTAATACCTTAATACACAAAGATAATCCACCTCTGTACTTGAGTTCTGTTTGTCTGTATACCTGTCTGTGAAAATAGAAAATGTCTGGTCAGGGTGATCAATTTCTTCCATGTATCAAATTGTCCTACTAGTAGGAAAGGTGGCAGTCCTTAGGCAAAAAAGACAATGCAAAAGCACAATACTAACCTTTCCCCAAAGGGTGACCTGAAATATGACAGTATCTCAATGATTCAATGATGAAAACTGTTTTTCTTTTATGTCTCTTGAATGATACCTCTGATGTCTTAAAAATATTAATATTACCTTCCCAGGAAACTTAAGTCCCTGAAAAGGAGGACTTCTACCGGGGACTTGATTTTACAATCAAGACAGACATAAACGTGCCACATATCTAATATATGTTATCTTTTTGAGCTGGGGATACTCAGAATATTGACAGGAATTGATAGAAGGAGATAGTAGGCTGTGGATAGTTTTGAGTTCCTTGAACAGTTTAAAAAAAAAATTAGAAGAGTGAGTTGTGGTCATCTTTGCTTCAGAAATGAGCAAGGTCTACTAGTAAAAACTTACTTTTGATTGTATTGTTTTATGTTCCTATCAAGCAGATAGCAGAGTAGATGATAAGCCGGTTACCAATATGTGTTTTCTTTCTTCTGCTCCTTACTTTCTTTTCCCAGCTCTCAATATTTTTGCATGCAAACATCCACATTCATGCCAGTGAGAGGAGAGAGCGGGTAAAAAAGAGAGGAAAGAAGGGAGAACAAAGCCTAAACCTATTTATGTCAACCATACCTGGTCTCTTAAAGCAAGTATTCAGGCAAAAACTGAGGCAGAGTAGAAACTGTATTAGCTCAATGCTTCATAAAGAAAAAAAAAAAAAGAGCAAAAATGAAAAAGAAACACAATGGAAAGGATATAGACAGATATAGACTGGGATCTCTCATCTAAGTCCCTTTCAGTTTGAACCTGTTGCCCTGCTAGATGGTAAAATCATAATGAAGAGTTTATTTGCTGTTTTTTCTGCTGGGTCATAAGCAGACATGACAGCATAGGAGATTCCATTTTGAACAGGTAAAGAGAATTTGCCTACTTCTAATTTGGACAGTCTACAGTTAACTGCTTCGTCTGAGGATATCAAATAAATGTGATTAATTACCTTTTTAATCACCTTTGGAAGAAATTGTAGAACAGTAAGGATCTTCTGGCAACACCAAGTTTCCTTTCAGTTACTCTAATTCTTGAGTAATGGAGAAACCACTCTCCTAACACAATAGAGTCTCCAGTTTAGAGTACATCCTTAGCATTTAGTTCCTCCAGATTCATACTAACAAACTTGGTTGTTTGTGAGCTTGGAGAGATTGCTGAATTTACCTGACTATCAAGGAGATTCCTGGAGCAGAAGCGGGGATGTCTAGGCAAATAGGTCTCAGGAAGGTACTTTGGATCCATTCCTCTCTTTGGGTCAAATATTTTATGATTTTTTTTTTATTCTTCCTTACAGTGTATTTCTGGAGATGCAGCACAGTTAAAGGAAAGATGTTAAGACATCATATATTAATATTCTTTCACATTAATATTATTATCTTAGGCTATATTTATTTGGGAGTTTGATTCATTACTAATTAAAATTCTCATATAGAAACATCAAGCAAGAGGCTTCAAGGAAAATACTATCATTTCTGATTAATAAGAGGCCTACTAATGCACCTTAATTAACTGCAATATGTGGTTCCCATAGCTGGGAGTCTGGATCTTTTAAGTAATTTATTGCCAGTAAGGTCCAAGCCAGTGCCCTTTCAAAAATAATTCATTAACATGGTACACTTAATGAGAAAAAGGTTATTCTACAGTAATCATATTGGGTGAATATATGAACTTTAGAGACTAATAGACCTTTTCTAATCTTGCAACAACTTTTTAACACAAAATTATCTTTCAACACATTCCCTCAAGTTCACTGTAGTTTCAATTAAATGAAAACACAGTAATAGTCACAGTTAAAACATATACAGTTGGAATGTTTAAAAAAGTAATACCACACTCCACTTCTAATTTCAGTGGAAAAATAAAATTTTATTTTTAAAATCTGACTTGTACTTTTATATCTTGAGTGCAACAAATACCATTCCTGTTTCTGCACTATGTGATTAACAACCTGCAATGAGAGCATTTGGCAGAGAACACAGATTCTGAAACAGTCTTCTTGCTTATTGTGTTGCTTTCCCCCTTGCCCTTCCCCTCCCCCAGTCAAGGTAAATTGGGAAAGCCTCCTTTTAAGATATTTTTTGAATGGTGTGTGCTTTTGTGTTCAAGCTCCAAGAGTTTTCTTTTAAAAAGTAAAGGCTGTGGTAGAGAGTGAGTCAGGCTTCCTCTTGGGTAGAAGTAGGAACTGGCAAAACTCTTGCTTTTAATTAGGCCACAGCTGGGTCTTACGGAGTGTTGAGAGAACAGCTTTCTGACTCATCAGCTCCCTTGGTCATCTTTTCAACAAGCATTGTACAGGCCATGCATATTACACTGGAGTGCCTGAGAACAGTAACCAATCTTGCCACTTCAGACATGTTGAACAATGCAATAATGCAAGGGAAGATGATTGCCTAGAAGATTGTTCCTTGATGAGAGATAACTATGAGTAGGAAAAGTCTTAAAAAAAAAAAACCTCCCTTCTTAGGTAATGTTTAAATTTCAGTATTTTCTATAGCATCAAGACAGGGCTAGGAGGAGGGCTGTAATTAGTCAATGCTTCCTCTGCCCTGTGTTACTTCCCATGGAAACCTTCTCTTCTTCCTCTTTGTCCTGAAGAGATGCTGTATTCCTGAGTGGTGAAGAATATAAGGAGATCAACTAATGCAGAGGTGCAGGAAAACAGAAAAAGTTCAGAGTGCAGCTTAATCCTCTTTCTGGCTGTAAATTCATAATTGAGGAATGCCAAGATAAGTGGTGACAGGGTATGTACGCAAGAAAGGATGTGTATGCAGGCAGTTTGCTCAGATTACTTAACCTTGTGCACAGAATTCAGGCAGGAAAGAAGAAAAACCCACATATAAGAGAAAATGTGTTTGTATATTAAAGCATTCCCTCAAAACAAATAGAGAACTTCAATAAATTAAATACAAACTTTCCAAAGACCTTCATGAAGCATGGAATAGCATTTTTTAAATGATTGATAAACAATTATAAAGCTGCTGTCAGACCTCTAGCATCATAATTCATGCTGTGTGCCTAGAGTACTGTTTAAATCACTGGCTCATGTCAGGAAAAATAAATAAGTCTTTATTCTCATATGGCACTGGGTTTTCCTACTTTGTTCGTTTCTACCTACAGTATTTTCCTTTGGCTATTTGAACACTGGCTAACAAGGCAGACAAGCTTCTCACCTACAAGCTAGAAAGAAATGGCTGTTTCAGTTCATCACCTGGCTGGATAACCTCTAGGCAAGATCTCTATATGGGCTGCTAATTGTTGTTCACAGGTGCCAATTACCCCAGGGGAGCCCCTGCTGCTGAATAGGATTTAGAACCAGTCTCCCGATGAAAATATTGACAGCTCCTTCCAGGGAAGCATGCAAAGAAACATGACATTTTGGGACTAATATTTATCGCTCAACAGCAGCTGGCAAATTGCTCTCATCTGATTTGGCTGGCTGCTTCGTGTTTGAAATCAATAGCAGATTGGAAATATTTCACTCTATCTATTAGATGAAATAAAGAAAATATATATAACCATAATTAAAGTGAGAGATTGCATAAAAAAAAAACTCATTTGAATGTGGATAGTACTCTATAAGCCAAGTTACAGCCCAATGTAACAACGCACATTTAGCTGCTGTAGTACGTGATGAAATATATTCTGTCAGCCAGTTGTTCAGCTGGTGCTCTAATTCTGAAGACTACCGAGGAGTTAATTGTACTAGTTTGTTAACATGCAAGATTACAGTGCACCACAGCATAGTTACCACACACAGACATCAGATGGCAGCACCAGTGAAAACACAACCTGAAGCATACACTATAACTGAGCTGTGGCGTATCCCAGGAAAATGTTATATGGTAAAGAGGTGCAATCCAAAAGCTCTTTAAACAACTTTGATCAGAGCTCTGGAAAGCTGGTATTTGGCTCAAAGATATGGTTTGGGGTTGAGTGGTGGGGTTCTTCCTTTTATTTCAGAAAATTATTTATTTCTGAAATATTTATTGTATGATGTTCCTTCCTAGAAAAGCTTTAATCTAATCAACAGCCTTAGGGTCTAACTTCCTGAAATTCATCAATTGCTTTTGTTTTGATGGTAGCATTGGCACAGAATTTCTGCCTCCATTCTATTGCATCATGTGGTAAGTGTAAGAGAAATCTCACCACCAAATACTGCTTAAACAGCTGAAAACCCCTGCTGGGAAAATAATCAAACTTTTATACTATAGGACTGTCCCAGAAAAGTGATGGCCTGGAACAATATGGAATTTTATGCCTCTAGTAGGTTTATCAGGGACTGACTATGTATTCATTTTCATAGACAAATGGTCCACATCCAATGACAGAAAGAGTTCTCATATTCATTAGCAAGGTCATTTCAAACACTGGTAAAGGCATGCAACAGATACCCGGTAAGTGGACAAGTTGGAACTGAGGGACACTGGAAATGGTGTTTTGGGAGAAGTGTCTGTAAAAATGAGAGGTGATGAGCATCAGGAGCAAGGACTTTCCTTTGATTGATTTGCATATGCAAAGGAAACTTATGCACACTCTATCTCTTCTTTCCTGATGTTAGTTTTGCATCAAAACTTGACTGGTATATCACAGTCGTCATAACTTGTTCTTTGCTTATGTATGTTCTGACTTCTAACATAAAGCAAAGATAGTAAAAAAAAAAGTGTGTATCATGATATTTCAGATTGCTTCTATCAGCAAAAAAAATTCGACACAGAGAATCCTCCCTATCCAAGACTCCAGTGTTTCTTATATACTCACTTGCTTTCTGAGTTTTTCCTGTGTAACTTGCTTATATTGAGGCTTCTGGGAAATCACTTCTTTTAAGAAACTGGTTTCCGGGAATAGCTTGATATTAGATTGAAATAGATGCTTAATACAGGTAAGTGAATCAAAATAAAATAGACTTGAATTTAGTTTGTTATCAAGTGCTCTAGATTCCCTAAGGAGCAAGAAGTCATAGCAGATGTTTTACCATATTACTTACAAACCAACTTGGGTTCACCACAGCTGTAAGACTCCTGCTCCAAGAGGATTCCCTTTGGAAGGATTTCCTCTCTGTTTAAGAACTCATGGATTTGATAAGTCCAATACAAGGCAAATTTTGAGTGTACAATATGAAAAAAATTCAGAATTTGTTTGAAGTTAAAGGATATTTCCTTCTAATCAGAAGGGAAAAAAAAAAAAAAAGAAAAAAGAAAAAAAGGAGCAGGGGGAGCAGTAGGCTGAATAAAAAAAACTCTTAAACTCCACCTAGTCTTGTGGAAAGCAAAGCCTTTTATCAGTCTAATGAAAGATACTTGGTTAGAAAGACAGTTACAGGAAGAACAGGAGACCTGAAACTGATTCCTGGGTGTTTTGTTCAGCAATGTATGCAGCATGTAATTAATAACCTAGTTTTTCTCCTGATGAAACTCACTTACATGCATATAGGAACTGTCCTTCTTGTTCATAATCAGTATCCATCTACATAAGACAGATAAGATGGTTAAGATCTGATGACATATAATAGCCTTGTCTTGAGTTCTGCTTGCATCTACCTAGTAGATGCATCTACAAAGTAGATGCAGACCATTTTTCAGTGAGTTTGTATAATAGGTCATTTCTCTTTCCTCTTTGGCGCTCACGTTTTTCTTCAGTGATATATGTCCTGCATCTTTCCTTAAATAGGCAAAGTAAATAAGTAAGTGGGAAACAGATCAGAGGACTGAATGAAAGAAGTTTTTTCTCACATTCAGTTGCCATAAAGAAGTGTTGTATGTTAGTTTGTTAAATTTATGTATATTCTGCTCTACTATTAAGAATATATGAGTAAAATCTACAGTGAACAAAATTCTGTGTGGACCACACCTGCATCATATTGTCAGTAGATTTCCCTTAAACAAACATAACGTACAAATAAGCCATAAACTGCAGCAGGGTCATCATCATTCACAGAGATTGCCTATTGTGACAGCTGTCCATTATGGTCTCCTCCACTCTACATTCAAATCAATGAAAAAAAGGGTTCCTATAAAGCATTCTGCCATCTCCTCTTTTAATTTGTTCTGGAACTACCAAGTCTTATCTTTGATGCAGAAGCTCATTGCTTCCTCTCCTTCAGCTAAGGAATGAGGTAGCTTCCTAGACACTTACTCTGCTTATTTAGGCATTAATCCAACATTTTCACCTGCACATCTGCATTCTCCACAGTGCTGTCTTTTGAAGCACCCTCCTGAGTGTGAACACAATTTCAGAGTACAGATTGTGGGCTTGAGCAGAGCTTTGTGCATATTTTGGCAAACACAATTAGAATGGATTTTTCAAGATGAGCAATGATTATTTATTTTCAACATAAGAAACTTTAAAAAGTCCCTGTGGGATGCTTTATTGGCAGAAAAAAAAAAAAGACAATTCAAAACAATAACTGGAATCTAAATTGGAAAACACACAATTTGTAAGTACTTCCTATTTTTTAAGTGGAGGGAAGGGGAAAACATCTGGAAGGGTTGAAACTATTGAGTAAGGATGTTGTCAAGCACAGTGAAGAGTGCCCAGATTTTTCTTTTGACTGCTTTTATGTTTCTAAAGGGAGTAGGATGACATGGAAGTCATTCCACTTCATGAAGAAGTGTCATATCTCTTCTACCAGGTAGCTAAAGAATATATTCAGGACCATTCCTGAATATAAAGTGAGTTGACTTCAGAAGATGTTTAATGTCATTGTGCAGCTTTGAATTTCCAAAACTTGGAAATGGAAAAAGCGTAGGGAAGCAGAAGGTGAAGAGAAAGAGGAAGGGACTTCACTGCGCAGTTCAGCATCTTTCAAAAAATCCAGTCAAAGATAGCTTCTGAAATTCTGTAATGAATTGCATTCATCTACATTTCAAGAGTATGGTATTGATACCGTTTACTGAGAAATCACTAGGTTTACCCCAAAATCGCAGAGGGGGGCCACTCTTAAAATTCTACTGATAACATTTTTCTCAAATTTTGGATGAGTAATGGGAGAAGACTTGATCCAACTCACTCTAGAAAATTTGCTTTTGCTCTACTGCTAAGCTTTATTATTATTTAGGCAGCAAATCAAGCACACCAGCCAGAAATCAGCGGTATGCTTAATAACAGATGATTGTCACACCTCTACAAAGACTGTAGCTTTGCTTTGAAAACGTTCACAACAGTGTAGTCATACTCCGTAAGTTGAGACATATACCATCTGTTCACGTATACCTTGTCCACACTTGAGACATTACTGTCTTAATAACAGTTTTAACAATAGATGAATTCAAAGCTAGATCTTTCAACAATGTCAGTTACAACAGCAAAGCCTCAGAGAAAAAGCAGCTTTCAGTCATCTTCATTAATCAGATTTTGGATTACTGTTTACAGTGGTCCTCAGGATAAAAATATTGCCTATCACTGTATTAGTCCCACGAGTTATAGAACTTTGAGAACTGAGAAGTGTCTGAACACAAGGCTAGGCATGTTTTAATTGTTTAGTTAAGTAAATAAATTTATTTCACTTTTCCAGGCTCCTTTGCCTCTTTTAAAATCCCAGATCACTGAGGTTTAAAGCTGTAAAGAAATGGCAGGTTCCAGATGGGCACAGAAAATCTTGCAAAATCAGACAAGATCCACATTTCTCTCCCCCCAGTACAGTGTGATCATTTTGGAATTAAAATATTAATCGTTATGACATTTCCTAGGCAACTAGCCTTTGGTAGACTTGAGTGAAAACAAAACAAAACAAAACAAAACAAAACAAAATAAAATAAAATAAAATAAAATAAAATAAAATAAAGAAACAAACAAATAAAAACCAAATTTTGCATTTAGATAGCAAAATCCTTTTTTTTCCTTTTTTCGCTTTCTTTTCTTTTTTAGTTTTGAAAAGCATAACTACCAACAAACTATGATAACTTCCAGTTATTGAGATAATACCCTCTTGAAATTATGTTAGTCTTGATCAAATTAGGGGTCTGTCTTTTATTTTAATGCATTCTCCTATCCCAGATGCAACATGTTCCTTTTTTTTTCCTTTTCAATTTTGTTCTTTGCCTGTAGCATGTGACAATAGAAACAAATCAAATCAGCCCATTTTGTGCCAAATGTAAGGAATGGATTGCTTTCAGTAAAACACTCACACTTGCACACTTAAAAACATCAAGAAAGTGAATTGTCCCTATGACATTTAAAGTTCTAGAACATTTATTTAATTTTTTTAATAAAACAGTCAGCCCTATATAGGTATTCAAACAGTACTGTGAAAGAAAAACACTAATGCAACTAAATAATGCAGCTATAAGTTAAACAATTAAATAGGTTGATGGCTAAATACTTGAAAGCAGGTTTTCCCAGGAGCTATGGTTATTATATAGTTTTCCTGAGTCAGGACAGAGTGAATTGGATATTTATGACCACTTGGCAAACACACATTCACTTCCAAAATAGACACACACCAGCTTCATACCAATACCTGACAAGATGCTCGGCCTTTACAACCCAAACACAACACAAGGGATTTGGTGCTTTGCAAAAGAGCTGATAAAGATTCTCCATGCTGGCAAATTCAGGGGTGGACTGATGAAGTGGCACTGATGAGCTGATCTAATATGAAGGTACTCCAGGTTTACCAAATGTGGGGGGAGAAATCTGAATTCTGTGATCCTCCACCCGCTCTAGCTGAGGCCTTAACCAGAAACTATTTCCCTGAGAGAGAGAGTTCAGCTCCTTGACTAGCTAAGAACTAGGGGAAATGTAAAATGTCATAGAACTACAAGAATCTGACATTATCCCGCTGTGCCAAAGCCAAAGGAAGGGTCAGTCTAGGGTTTAGGGTTGTGTTCAGATTGGGTCAATGGTAATACTCAGCAAACTGTGTTTGTGGCATTTGCTCTTTAGATGAATGGAGCAAAGTGCCAGGGCTGGCTCTGGGTAAGTCTCAGGCCACAATCGATACGAGATCGCTTCTGAAACGATAGCTTGGTTTCACTGACTGCCTCTGCAAAACCTTCTGTCCCATGGTATGTTTTACCCTTTTCAAACAGACAGCTCATAAGGGAGAGGTTAATTACAATAGATGGCCAATCACTACTGTGATATTTTAAATACATTAAAAAGAGAAGAACAGAAAAAAATCCACAGTGCAACAATAATTCTTTATAGCAACTACATAATCTTGCAGTTTATTTCAATTTCCTCTAATTATCCTAAAATAAACTGCATTTTCTCTGAAAACTGTGTTTTTGACATCGCTTATTTCCTTTCCAAACTACTCTAAGTTCAGCAATACTTTGACTCAGGTTTTTTAAACCTAATACAGAGCACTTACGAAGAGAGTTATATGTGATGGTTGAAGTTACTTTGTAAACGTAAACAAATACAGTCCATGTTATTTCCAAAAGTCACATACTGCTTGAAGAATAAAGAAAGTTAATGAAAAAGCCAGGGAGAGAAAATAGATACCCTCTCCTCCAGAACCTATCTCGTAAAAAAGCAACAGTCTATTCTTCCTTTAAAAGTCCCTGTTATACCTTTTTATATAGGGCAGAGAGTATGTTATAGTATACAGCAACAAAATTACACTAAATCTCATTTCACTCTCTTTTTGTAAATGATGTATCGCATCAGTGCTAACCAAAACAATTCAGTAGATTTTCACTGGTAAAATGCTATCTTGTCAGTGCTGGAGTGTATTGATTTTGATTGCGTTCTTTTCTTGAAATGTATTTTAAAATTATTTGATGTCAAAATGTGGCCTTTCATTTTAATTTTCAATTTAATTTTCTAATTAAAATCTCCTTTCTATGAAAAAGAACTATGAGAATGAGAGATAGAGAACTATGGTTCTCTTCTGACCCCCTACTTGCTTTGGATGAAAGCAACTGCTTTTAAATGCATTTTGCTTCAGAATTATAAATTATTATGGTTTTGTAGTTAAATGATCTTTTAATATAAACCTGTTCATTTCAGAATTAACTTGCTTGGGATCTTTTCCTAAATCCATAATTTATGCAAATGAGGGATACACTATTGCAGATGTTGGAATTGACTTTGAAATAGAAAGTCCTATTTTTGTTGTGAAGATTATGAGTGCATCCTATTTTAAAAGAGTCTTACAGAAAGATCCAAACGACGAGTGAATCTGTGCTTTCTCCATTGTGATTCTAAACGCATTGTTTACATTCATGCACTGTCTCTTCAGTCTGAATTGCTTTTATGACATCCCTGATGTAAAAGGAACTGAGACAGGACAGGAAAAGGTTGCAGACAAAACGGAGAATCTAAATTTTTTATCTTCGGAGTTAATGAAACAACTGACTTGTCTTATACAGACCAAGTAATGATTTCCCTATGGTATGTAGTGGCTGATATGTGATCTTTTACAGAGAACTCCTACAGAATAAAATGAGCAAGAAAGAATACATTAAAACTCAGTGGACTGCCACAGAGGATATGTTCCTTCGCATATATTTTTGAGTAAGAGTTGTTGACAAAATAAGGATATATACTTGGTTATATAACATTAATTATATTTATTGAGGTTATTTGACAAGTATCAATGCAATTGTTATCTGACAGTATTTGGTTTCAAAATGTTTTTATAGAATGATTTGTGAGTGAAGGTGATTTTAACGGGATTGAACTTTATGCAATGAACCAAACTACTACAGGTCTTTTAGCCTGGTAACTGCAGATGAAAGGTACTAACCAACATTAAGAGAGGTGTCCTATCTGGAAAAATGCTAAGCCATTGCTACTCTTCCTATGAGATATGCTGTTGCATTTCTCTCAAAAATCCTAAAAAACTCAATTCTTAACTTAAATCATGTCAAAACAATGTTTTTCTTGGAGGAGACAAACTCTTCAATTTCATATCAGGATATGATGGTTTTGTTGCTAAAATAGGAGCACAGCACACATGGTCATTCAAAAGTCAATAGACAAATACCAGGACACACAGACTTAGAAAAGAAAATAGCTTGAGAATATGACTAGTAAATGTGGAAACTGGGTTGTCAGTAAATTAAGACATTTCTGGAAGCAACTGGGTCAGACAACAACAAAACATATGGGCTCAGTCTTATGTATGAGGCATTTATAATAAAGTAAGACACAAGCCTCACAGCACCTCCTGTGTTTACCAGGGATCACAGTGTGACTGGAACTGACACACTGATTCCTAGCAGTTGGATAACACACAGTGCATCAAAATGAGCAGGTACAGACATGTGTGGGGAGACTGAGCACAAACATAAGTGAGGCAATATTTTTTTTTTTTGAAGTTGGAATCGTCACAGCTCTCATTAAACTCAATGACTTTGAAAATGTTGGATCAGATAAAGAAGACACCTGGCTTTCAAGGCAGAGAAGTGGAAGCCAGCTCTCTCTGAAGATTTCTCTGATAGTTCTGCTAACATATTTCAGATAGTCAGAATACACTGGGGGTGTTTCCTCACTGCTACCTAAATAGATTTCCACATGAGAGTATATCAGAGATTTTAATCTCTATATGAATAGTCCAAGTTCACTCTTTCTAGAATCATTCTTCCTGTGGGAGATTTTCTTTTACCTAGCTGCTTAAAAATCAAAATGGCCTTTTCTCATTTAAATTCTTATCCAGTATAGAATTATTGCAAAGCTTATTTTTAAAGGTCATGATATATCACATTAGCATCACGAGGTACAGTCAGACATGAGGTATCCATGGAGGAAACTTCATCCAGGAAAGGTGAAGGTTTCCTTTTTGATCCTGACATCTCATATTCACCCCAGCTAGAGACTAACTCTCAGTCAGGGAGGAGTGAAAGCCATGAAAGTGCAGTAACTCTACAGCAACTGTGATTAATATGCTGACTTATTTTAGAGCTGAAATATTGTTTATTCAAAAAAAAAAAAAAAAAGCCTAAAAAGGTAAGTTGAGGGGCATGGGAGGTGAATAACGTTGTTTACTTGCAGCTCATAAAACTACAAAGTGGAGACATATTCAAGCACTAAGAAGAAATAGGGAGAAATGAAGGAAGAAATTCCAAACAGTAAATGAAAAAATGAACCTGACTAGTTCCTTCAAAAAGGAACTCCTTTTTATGTTATTTTGCTTGTATATAGGAATATCTTCTGTTCATCAGCCCAAAGAGTGATTTGTAAATCGTATGTCATTTGGGGATTTAAAAGCTTAGGCGGTCAGTTTAAATCCTTGTGCAAATGACCAATGATGCTCATAATGTTCGTTTATATCTGTCAGTACTTGTTCAGCTGTTGCAGAAATTATATGAATATCTGAGGGCCACTTTCAGGTGCCCTCAATTTGAAAGCAATAAAGCCTGAAAGACAGAGCATATTTCCCTAAGGGATGCCTGAGGTTCCTGTGAGAGGGAGGAAGCAATCTGCCTGTGTGTAAAGGTAGCCCTGCCTGTGCCTAACCACAACTCTGCAAATCAATGTAACACTCATGATGAAGTTTCTGCTTCATGGCATCTGATCACTAATGTAGAACTTGTTAGTAATGATGGAGAAAACATATTCTGGTTTGTCTTTGTCTTTAGAGCTTATTTGCATTGTCCGAAACACTGTTCGTTGGCCTGACAATTCTATCAATATTGTTCCCATATATCTAACAAGGAAGACTACCTTAAGGCAAAGAATAGCATTCCCATTTGAGATTTTTTTTTAGGGTTTTACCTCTTTTCCAGTGGGATCTTGGCATTAGCTTTCCCAGAGACAAACTTACTCCGAAGGACAGTGCAACTGCTTTGAGAGACATCCAGGTAATTTCAGCCTCCAAGAGAGATAGTCCTTGGTATCAAGCCAGTATGAATAAAAAAAGACTGGGAAAGACGGGGAGCCCCATTAGGAGAGTTTAATTTTAATAAAAGATTATGAAGTTAATTAAAGCTCAGCACTTCTGAGCAAAGAGAAGAAGAGTGTACTATGGGGTTTTTCATTTTTGCTTTGCTCCAGCTGTTCTTATCTCCAAGCCAAATGCATGAGCCAAAATCATACAGGCTGGCAGCTTTTTACAGCAAGGGGATCAGCTGTTAAATGGTTAGGTTAGTTTTGTTTTGCCATAAGATGGCAGGAAGTATAGTTTCAAAGTTTTCAACAGGAATTTAGCCAAGCAGTTCTCACTGTTTTTTTATCGCCTCTTTTCATTCTTCTGCTTATAAACTATACAGTGAAATCCTTCTTCCCCTCAGAACATCTCTCATGTCTGAAGTTAGTCCTCAGTTTCTCTTTTTCCTGTACAAACTTTAACATTTCTAAACATTTTGTGAGTTCTGTGCTGTCATTATTAAGATGATTATGCATTAAAAAAAACCTATATGCCCTAGCAAATATGCATTTGTGCAGGTAAATGAGCTAATAATTGGCCAAGCACTTAAAAATTTTAATATCCAAAATTTAATGGGAACACAATAGGTTTTTCAGTGTTTCATATATTATTAACAGTTTCTAGCCTCCTCACTTCCCGAAGACTCAGTGAATCCTTAAAGCACAAGGTTTATCTCCTAGCTAAGGAATTGACTGGTCTATGCTAAAAATGCATGTGTCTTTACCAGTATATAAAGATTTGATTTTGTGCTTAGGTCCAAACTCTCCCAGTCATCCATACAGACCATCTGTTGCTTCTCACACTTGGCTTGTTTCTCAAATAAGTCCTCTGGTGAACTGGATCACATCGGGACTCATTCCTATAGCGAGGGCATTGTCTCTCTAAAGGCAAGGTCAGCTGGGCCTATTATCTCCTTCCAAATAAAACATGTCACAAACAGACTGATGTATAGGATGGCATTACTTGGAATTCTCAAATTTCTCTATATTTATCATTTGGTTCCCCGGAGTGTTGAGCAGATCTTGAAAAGATCTGAATGTCCTCAGACTGACTCAAAATAAAAGGCACTAATTACATTTAGTTCGGTCCTGCAGCCATTCTATAGCCTCTTGCAGCTACTGCGAACGGCATTAATCTGTATCTTCAACTACAAACTGTACAACCATCAGTTGTACTCCATGGAATGAATTTGTTAACAGTGACAACATGTCACGATCTTTAAGCTCCATATTGCAGTGAGGCACCTAATTCAATCTCAGCTAGGAATATTCAGTAAATTAATAAAGTGAAAGAGGAGAATCAAGAAGCTTACTAAATTATCTTTCTGGCAGTCTTCAGGTGCAAAAGAAGTCAATGAAGTGAGGAACAAATTGCAGACAAAGATGCTAGTTGGAGGAGTCCAGAGGGATAAGATGATTTCAAATGAACAGCAACAAAGAAAGACAACTTCATGTACACTCAGCTGTAAACAAGCTAGTTAGCAGTAAATAAGCTAGCTAGCAGATCAGTTTGACACACAAGACAAAAAATCAGACAGTTTGTCAACATCTCTTTAAATATCAGAGGTACTAACATTTGAAAGCAATTAATGGTGATATTTTGTAGGAAAAAAGGGGGTATGTTTAACTATGAACTGCATTGGATTCTGCTACATTTCTGGGAAAAAGTAGTCAACATGGATGGAATGGCAAAAAGTAAATTTTTAAAACATTAGACACTCTAAAGACTCTGAAAGGAGAAAAAGTACTTTGCAGTGTTGAGATTACATGCGTATACACACTAAGATATATGTTCCAAAAAAAATACATATATGTATACATATGCCAAAAGAGCAGGATCCCAAAAGCACTAAACAAACATACACTCCAAAGTCAAAGTGCCAAGGAATAATAAGACAAGGATATAAATATAGAAGCCCATGTTCCTTCCACAAAACCTTCACTCTGAAACTCTGAGACTGAGACAAAACATTTAGTTTCTTGTTTTTCTGTTTACACCTCTACAAGAGAGAAATGGAGGCCTATAAGACAGGGATGTTGCAAGATTTCACTTCCAAGTATAAAAGGAAAGAGTCCAGATTCAAAACAAAACATCAACAAAATTCAATATCTCATCACTTTGACTAACATAGTTCCCAGAAGCCCTTCTGAGAGGATACAATCCTCCCACATGAAGTAATCTTCAGGCTATTCAGAGCTTCAACTTCTTTTAGAGGATGTGAGACACTTGGGGACGCCTTGACAACACTGGTTATGGATTAATGGAAGAATTAAATTAAAAAGCAGGATTAATGGAAGCTTGTTTTAAGAGGTTTCTGGAGTATTCCTACATGAATATACTCCTTCCAAGCTGCTTGGTGCTTTGAAGTAGTGTTTCTCCCTCCTGAGTGCTCTCAGACTGCCTCTTGAGTATTTCATATCTTCAGCTTGCTTATTCTCAAAAGTCATTTAAAGTAAATGTATTATCAAGCCTCACAAGATATATTTTGAATCATTTTAAGATTCCTTCCTCTCATGCACTCACCTCCCTCCAAAAGAAAATGTTCTATCTCTTCATTGGTTTTGCTTCAGGCACAAGAGACCAAGCTGAGCAAATATTTCAAAGATGTTCCAGCATAGCAATCAGATCTACACAGGGGAGGTATACTCAGGTAGCTTCCAGGGATATAAAGTCACCCTGTGGAGACACTAGAACATCATCATCTGTCAGAACGTACTGGGACATTAGAAACTGGGATTCCACTCTTCTAGTCTGCATATGAAAACTTATTGAAATAGTCCAAACATGCATAAGATCCAATCATTACAAGGGAAGGTGCTCAATATCTTTTGGATAGTCAATTCAAATTGCTATTCATTTAATTTAAATACAGAAATGTCTTAATACCTGACCTGACACTGAGAACCAATTTTGTGCTTAACAATTTCATTGAATGTCACTGTGATCTTGAGCAAGACATTTAATCTTCCTGAGCTTCAGCTCCCTTCTGTAAAATGGAAATGATCACACAGTGTCTTTTAGAAGACAAGACACGAAGATAGCACATTAAAAATTGTGAGGCACTCAGACATTTTCCTAGGTGGAGTAGATGGAGGTGGCATAAATATTTACAATACATAACTAAGTCTATCCCCTTGCTGGTTTTGCAGTAATGCTTAACCTTTCCAGTAATAAATTAATCATCAACTTTATAGGACAGGAAAGTATTCCATGCAGCTATAAATAACTTCTGCTTCCAGATTCTCAGATCATGCAACATCATCAGGACCAATGGAGTCATGCCAGTGCAGGATTTGGGTTGTAATCCATACTTCATAGAACCCAAATACCTAGCTACATGTTACACAAAGGAGTGATTGAGAAGATAATGATGGAGGAAGGCAGATGAGATTATAAATAACCGGTGGATTACTTTCTCTCCTTCTTCTGTGATAATTATTAATGATTCTTTAATCAAAGACTATGACCGGTTAGAATTTCATCCTGTCAGTCCAGTGTGCTGTATATATATTATTAATAATATTATTTGAGGACCAGTAACCCAAAAGCAGGGAGGTTGCATAACCTTGGTGGCATAACTTGTCATCCTGGGCTACCTGCTATTGTTTTGACAGCTGAGTTTCAACAGAGAAATTCCAAGTCTCCCTTTCTTCATATCCACAGATTTGGACATCTTTCTGTCACAGCTCCTTCTTGCATGATGTCATTGACCTATAATGCATAAGGTAAAATCAGATTACTTCAAGGGAGCAAAAGATAGTTCTGTTCCTATGGAGGACTGTCTTTAGAGATTTTAGACATGGAATGCTCCAAAATGTTAACTGAGAACAAATGATAAAAAGGCTATCTCAGTGCAAACTATCAAATTGTTCATTAGCAAACTAAAAAGGCAGAGTCAACACTACCATTAACTTGTCTAAAGAGGCTATATATGTGTTTATACAAGTATAATACAGTATTCTATGCATGGTCACTGAGAAAGCCGGTACATCTCTACTTTTTTTCCACTGATTTCTTCCTCMTGGGTTGCAAATGAAGCAACCATGAACAGTCACTGCAGTCTGATAACATTACCATTCTTTTTGGAGGTCTCCAAGTAACTGATACTCAAAGATGACAAAAGAAGCAAGTATGATGAGACATCAATGCTATCAAGTAGCAACCTTAAAGAACCCAAGTTCCAGAGTTAGAGTACTATATGCAGAGGAGTTCAAACACTGGACAAGGAACTAGGCAGAGTAGGGCACAAGTACACAAAGCAGGATACAAAAGTTTGGAGTAGAACATTTGCTTCTTCTGTAACCTTGGACTTTCCATTTTTTACCTGTCATTGTCTCTTGAAGGTGAGGGTTGTCTTTCACCACATTCTTATGACAGCAGGTACCACAATGGTATTCTTTTAGACATGACCTCTTAAAACATATAACATACAAGAACATATAAGAAGCCTGAAGTCTTATAAGGCATATTGTATCCAAAGCACAAACTTAATAATGAAAAAAAAAATAGGAAAATCCTGCCTTGACATTGCTTTCACTGTATATTCCCCAGAAAAAAACTAAAGATATCAGTTGAATATCTTTTATCAATGCCAAATTCTCTAGCACTAAATTTGTAACTTACTGTGTACTGTTTTGAGACAGTATGAATAACAAGATAGAGACTTTAGATATAATTGGGAGCCTCAGAATTATTTTTGTCCTCATAAAATATAATAATCATACCTTTTGAATACGAAGCAAAAGAACTGACCATCTATTGACAGTAATGTAATTGACTCATGTAATCAAAAAGATCTGACTGGGGGAAGTGTCAAGTATGATGGAATAAAGAAAAGCCTAGGTAAAGACTGTGAAAACAGAAGGAAAAAAACAAGAGCAGATTTTGCAAATTACTCTGATGAAGCTTGGATCTTAACCTATATATTTAAAGGGCAGTGTGCGTCAATTATTTCTATTTAATGCTGCTTTTGAAATGAAACATCTCAGAACAGATAAAGGTGTAAACTTCATCCACCGTTGATTGCCAAAGTATTTAATTAATGTTTACTCATCTTCCCATTCCTATCTGAACTCTATGAGACTTACCACAGTAAAATCAATGTCTATGTACCAATACTGATTCTCCTCCTGGAACAAAACATTTGGAGATACATTTAAGGTTGAAATTTCACTCTCCAAATTATTGTTTCTACCTTAAGAACTGCAAGGTTTTAAGTTTGTAGTGGAGGCCCAAGACAAGGGCAGGATAAAGAGGTATAATAGAATACTTTATTTTGGATATGGGCTGTCTACAAGTGTGTCTCATAATCTTGATATATAGCAGTATTAGAAACTCAGTCAAGATCTTTGGAGTATATTTAGAATCCGCTCTATCTTGCCATATGCAAAGAGCCTCTCTGACTGATACTAGCCAGGATCAGACAAAAACAGAGACTCTTTCTTCTCACTTTTCTGTATTAAGGGAAATTGTTATTTTTTGAATCCTCTGATTAAATGTTTTGAGGAGTTTGAGCTCTGCATGAGTGATCCCAAACCCTGAGGATAAGAAATTCCAAAGCCCCACAACACCAAATGCACTGATTCAAGACAACTCTGAAATCTTTATTAACTCTAGACAAATGAAAATAACAGAAATGAAAAACTTCTTTCCCATCTTTCCTCTTTCCTTTCCTCCAGGCTGCTAACAGACTTTCTCACCTCCAGAGCACCATCTCTTCTACTTGACTAAATATTCACTAAATATTCACCAAATAAATATTCACTAAATTCATGTTTAAGCTCAATTCCAGCTACATACAAATCCCTGACTGAATTTTCTATACATTGTACCTTGCATTTCAGATCAAATCATCAGCTGGTTAATGATAAAAAGATGCAAGCTGAATGTATTAAATCCATTTGTTGGTGCCTTTTGACTGAGATCTGACTGATGGTGTGTTTGGGGTTAATATCTACTACCACTTTGTGATAATTTTGTTAAAATTCAACCAGAATTTTCACTCTGTTTGCCATGTGAAGGCAAGGTCTAAAAGGTCTGCCAAGACAATGCCTAAAATGTGGCTTAAAATGTGGGTTAAAATGTGGGTTTTCATTTTATCATGAAAACTCCCATCCAGTTTGTCCTTTAATCATCCAGAGTGGAGGACTTGCTGTCTTCCTGTCCACACACAGCATTTCTTCACCAAAGGAAAGGTGTGAAGACAAGGCTAGTGAAGCCAGGAATAGGGAATCACTTCAGCAGTTTGTAAGCCATTTAAGCCAGTTTGATATGTAATAGTAACCACAGAAGGCAGTGAGCAACTAGTTTTGAAACAAAACTCTGACCAACATTATATGGTTAAGGATAGGAAATAAAAGTCAGTAGGGACATTGAAGTCATCAATAAGATTCAGATTCTAGCATCAAAGGCATAAATCCTCTCCACTTGACCTGGAGAATCAATTCCATTAAAGATGAGCTACTAACAGGCTGTTACATTTCCCTATGCCAACCTTTGGAAGGAACTATAACACTGTGCACCAAATCAGTGTAACAAACAAGCTCAGCTGAGGTATTCACACCAGGAACTGCAAGCTCACAGGTCCTGGTCACCAAAACTAAAAAGATTCAGACTTAAACACACTATTCCCTAAAAGAGACACTGCTTGGACCTTTGTGACTCAGCAGTTATGTGAAAGGTGGAATACTTTTCTCAAGATGACCTATATGAGCTTTGTGGAACTAATGTGAAAGTAGCAGCAGATATTTTTTTCCTACAGCATCCCTTATGACTTTTCTCATCCCAGAACTAATTCTGTTCTCGATCTGAGGTCACTTTCTGAGGAAGAATGGATCATGCACATAGAACCTCCTTGCCAGATGGTGGAGCTCATGGAGCAGCAATGTTGGTACAACCATGATAAATGGGTGGTTCTTGAGCAACAGAGGGGCCTCTGAAGACTTCACAAATCTTCAGTGCTGGCAATTTCGTTAACTAATCAGAAAGATTATTAGGTTAAAAAATTAATGTTTACTTAGTGCTCTCCCTATCTGGGAACTGAGTTTTTATTTGCATTCCATATACTCCATGTCTGTGAAGTAAATACATGATACAAGATCAGGCAATTAACCAGTAAATTAAGAGACCAGAATTCCATTCTCAGATCCGCCTCTAATTTACCTCACAGAAGTTAGGCTTGTTGCTTAGCCGCTCAGAGCACTGCTCTTGAAAAAGTCAACTCCTGTGTCAAGGAGCCAAGAGCAAGCCTGGTCCACAGCCTCAGCCCAGAAAGGCAGACGGCAAATAACTGGAGAAATAAATTCACTAAAATCTCACAGTTCACTAAACGTTGATCAGAACTGTTTAGCTTCCACCTCCTATATCTATGACCACAGACATTTACACTGACACAAACAGTGCCCTTATTTCTAGATAACTTTTAAAACATTAACATATGCTTTACATTTCTGTCCCTTCCTTAGAATGAATATTTCCACTAACTAAATGGCACAGGGAAGTGGAGGATGTCAACCTGGGAAATCCTGCCTGATTTTTAACCGTTGCTAAGATATCTCTGATATCTTAGGAAGTCAACTGTTTTGGCATCCTTATTCTAGAAAAGATCTGCCTGTGCTTATTTTTCATTGTCGTAAGTAATATGTTGTTTCTTCAGTCCAAATCCTGTTTACACAAGCATGAAAGACAGAGACAGAGACACACAGAAATCACATTCTTAAATTATCTGATTGTCTTATTACAACTGACAGAGAGCCAGGAAACTGACTGCTAAGGGTGGACCCTCTGTGCATCATATTTTGGTCAGGTTTTATTTTGTATGGGATGTGTGAGCATATATGGGTGTGCGACTTTTCCTTTAATGGCTTCTTTAATGTTAGTTTTAAAAAAGGAGCTTGAATGTTGAGGGAAACTTGAGAGACAAGAACATGAACACAAATAGACAGTGTCCTTATAAACAATAATGGCAACACCAGCAGGCACTATCTGCTCTAATTCATCTCGACACAGTGCTATGCAGCTGTCTCCCAGGGCTGCTTAACAAGACCTTTTTAACCACAATGCCAATGGCTTTCTATTGTACTTCCCTGCTCCTTTTATTTGATGTTAGTCTGCTTCAGTTCTCCACCCACCACCTTGCACCTCTTTTGGGCTCAACATGGCTATTTCTGAATAGCCTGAACAGAGACTGCAGAAGTAGGCAACAGAAAATTATTTAGTACATGGTAATGAAGATTAATCATCTTTGTTCGTTATGTATATTTCCACTCAAAGGCCTCAGAATGCTTCACAAATATCCATTAATTAATCAGGGAAGTCTCTAAAAATAAAGCAGGAGGGAGGGAGATGATTTTGTATAGCTCCACAGACCTACTGTACATCCCACAGTGGATGGCTACACTGCACAAGAAAGCTGGAGCTCCCATCAGCAGAATGAGAGCTGTAAGAGCAGTGGACACTCCCTGGGCTGCTTCTGCTGGCTCGACTCCATTTTTAAAAGACTTCAGAATGATTTGCAGTCTTCCAGCTCTCAGAGCAAGGTCCCAATGGCCAAGAGCTTTCACACACCATTAACAATAAAACAGCCAGAGAACAGTGAAGAAATCACTGCTTACAAATATCCTTACTGGGAAAGATGATACAGCCTCCTAGTAATGACCCTGTCTTTTCCCTCTTATTAGACACTTGACATCATGATGCCTAGATCTTTGGATATGAACAGTTAACCACATGTACATTTAGAAGTGAATACAGCAGAATAGAACTGACGTATTTGAAGTGATTGAATGTCTCAGCTTATTCTTTTCCCAGACTTTTGATCTTTTTCTAATTTTCCCAGATTTGGAATTGAAAACAAGGTGGGATGCACTGTTTCACAAGTGCTATACAGGGACTAGCAGACTAGGATTGATCTTTAAATTCAGCTTACTCTCCCTTTTTTGTTCAAGACACTGATTCTTTATACTATTGTGTTTCATTACAAAGTAATTTAATTTGCTTTCTGTATCTACCTTGAAGATTCTTTCAGCCTTTCTCCCTCTTCACTTATCTGTCTTCACTTGAATAGCACGGATTTGAATCATTATTCTCCGGATAATTTAGTTTGCATGCCATTTTCTGCCCATGTTTTAACCTGTAGATCCCTTTTTTATTATATCTGAGCCCTGACTGGCATTTATAATATTTTCCAGTATATTTTCATATATTAAGATGTGAGGGATTTCTTTTCACCTTTTCTAGACAGTATGGAAGTGGTTCTGGAAATAGATATGATGAATGTCACAGAGGAGTATGACTTCAAGAAACTAACATCACCAAGAATAAAGATCCTGTTTGTAAGTAAGCTTCCTTCTATACGTGCATTTTCATTTTTTTTTTCACATGAGTGTTCTTCATTTTTCCAAATACACGCTATACAAAGCTGACTTTAAATGCTCACAGTTTCATTAATCTCAGCACTCTCTGCAGTGTCTTAACTCTTTTCATCATCCTTATTGCTTCTCTAAAGTTTGGCCTGAACTACCTGGAAGCAATCACTCACTCTGATCCTGAGTCCAAGTAACTATTTAGACAGGACAATTGTCTTATATTCCTCCCAGGAAGTTTAGTCAGCCATCAGACTATATAAAAAGAAAAAGATGCCTGATGAAAAGAGGCCTGTGGACATCATAAGCCTCTCTCTTATTCTTATGATGTTATAGTGGAAATATCAACAACTAGTGTAATGTAACTGTATGCAAGCATATAGTGAACTCAGCAACTACGTGATGAATGTGGAGTTCACATTTAAAGGAGATATAAATGGCTACAATATCAAGATGTTTATCTTGAAACCAAAATATAGAACCATCTGTTCAACCCAGTCTTCTCCTCTTATCTCAAAAAAAAAAAAAAAAAAAAAAATCGTAAGAACATGCAAAGTGGACTTGCAGAATAAAATCAAGTCCTGAACAGAAAGAAAGAGATAAATGTGTCTTTATGTGTGCACTGCAAAGACTGCAAATATAATCAGATAATGGATGAATAGCATTGCCTAAAAATTCAAAGACTAATGTAGCTGAGTGATTTGAATATTATAGTTAATTCATATTTCTTCTTCATCTGCTTGTGCATTATCCTTCAGAATATCACATTTTTCTTGAGTATGTGTGTTACAATAATCACTGATCCATTATACTGTTTGCATATGTCCCATGTCCTGTGTTAAGTTTTTGTTCTTGCTCTGGAGGAATACAAGACTTGGAACCAGAATTTATCTATCTCCAAAGTGCTATCTTGTTTATTTATTCATTAGAGTCTTCATAAAACTCTCTCATCTACCTATTTTTTTATGAGGAAAGCAAATTCAAATGACGTATCTGATTAAAATCACTTAAAATTAATTTAAAATCTTTTTCTGAAATTCACATTGCTTTTCAGTGTTTTCAAAAGCATACTATTACACTAAAATGAGTAAGCACTCTGTTTTTAAAAAATACTTCATTTTCATTAAATGATTCCACTCAAACTAGTGTTATTCAATGATACTGTTTGCAGTGGTAGGTTGCATACCAGAATTTTAATTTAGCTGTTGTTCTACAACAATATATACGACTTCCAGGACCTCAGAAAGAATTTGTCTAGTGCTTCTGAGTCCTATATTTGAAGATGGCTTCAAATGATACTTATGTAGTTTTGTGAAGATGCCCAAATCATTGCATGTAAGGTGAAATTCAGTCAGTCTGACCTATGGTTTCCATATGTACTGACTTTATTTCAGGGATAGAAACATGATTACTCATTTCTCTGAGTTCAGTTCTTGCAATATCTTCCTTTCTAACCGTGTTTTGTTGTTTCATCATGGCAGGAGGCATTTTTTCAGGGCGTAAAGCAGGTCTGAGTGATATTTCAGAGCTAGGAGAATATATATATTGTGATAAAGCAATGGCTGTCAATTCTCATTTGTGACAATCTTTCAGATTTCAAGGTACGTACTAGTATACACCTGCAATGAAAATAGAGCCTTTCATAAAGTCACTGCCTGTTTGTTTGCTTTTTAAAGACAGTGAAGTAAGTTGCATCAAAGTTCTTACTTCTAAACTGAAAGGGCCAAGATTGATTGAGGATTGATGATCCAAATGCCTGGAGATTATTTGCTTAGTTATTAATGCATCTTGCTGAGAGGTGAGGGGTAGATCCCAGACCCTGCTCTTCCTCAGTCAAATCAGTGTTAAATCCAGTTAATTCTCAAAACAGGCCTCCCGGTGCCTCACATCTTGGCAGGTCCAGAGCAGGATGATTCACTTTTAATAATTTTACTTCAGATTATTGAGGAAAAAGCAAAATACTCAACATGGTCAAGTAGACATTGCACATAACCAGAGCATGTAGGAGCTACAGTAATACAGCATATCTGCTTCCTGAGAAGAGCAAGAAATGGTAGAGATGTCACATGCTCTGTAAAGTGCAGCCAAAATCTACTTGTAATTTCTAGACTAATGGATCTGGATCACAAAGAAACAGAATTCACTATTTTCAGAGGCCTTGTGTGAAGATATGAACATGTCTTTTCTGATTGCCTGCTCTCATCTCCTAAAAAACGATGGAAAAAGTCTTTGAAGTTTCACTTCAAAATGGAGATGAAACTTCAGAAAAAAAGCTAAGAAAAGAAAGAAAGGAAAGAAAAACTTGGAGTGTAGATATTCTGTGGATCTTCTGTTAATTGAAATAAAAACAGTAAGCTCGAGATGGAATGTATTTAACCTTTAGTATGAATGTCTGTGGAGGCTGGCATAAAACATCCTTCCTGGGATGTTTCGAGTCCTGACATAAATCATCTCAATTTACCTAAAGCTGAGGATTTTTTTTCTTTCATCTTTGGTGAACTGCAATGTGAGTATGTTAATATTTATTTGAAAAAAAAAAAATCCATTTTTTTCTCCAGTTGTCAATACTACTCCCCCTGCTGGCCCTGGCTCCACTTCCAGCACTATCTTTTGTTTCTGTTCCGAGTGCAGCAGCCACTGGAAGACTTGTCCTCTATCTGGGGAAAGCCGTTAAAAGGTTTGCGCAGCTGTGTGGTCAGAGGTGTGAGCTGGTTCATGAATCCCCAAAGCAGACATAAACAGGCTACTGCTTTCGTATAAAGCCCTGCAAGAAAACAGCATGTGGCAGAACAACCTCAGGGAGGCACAAACATTACCCAGAGGATCCTCAGTGTGACAGGTTCAAGCAAAAGAGGTCATACTGATTCAAGCAAGATGGGTAAATGTCTCTTATAAAGTAACAAGGTAGACTGCTGGTTCTCTTGGGGTTTCACAATGATTTGACTAGCAATGGTCAAGAAATGTTTCAAAAGAGAAAACAAAACAAAACAAAAACACCCACTTCTGTCAGAAAATGCCAGTTCATTGAAAGTGAAATGTTTTGCAGAAATGTGCCTATTTGAATAAGTCTCCTACAAAACCTCTGGAAGGTTTGGAAACCTGAGAGCCAGATTTCTGCCTCTCTTCTTGCCAGCCTCTCCACCCAGCTTCTTGGGTGCCATACGAAGGACTGCTTCACAGCTCAGATACTCCAGGCTTTTGAAGATGTGTTTATCTGCCTCATAGAGTTATTATTCCCATCAGCAGCTCCAAAAACTTGTCATCATTAGCAGTGAGAGGAATTTATTGGACAAGTTATTCGGTCTTGCTACCCCAGTGTTCAAAACCCGAGGCTGGGATGTGCTCTTTGCCCCCTGCAAGCCGAGTATAGAGTGAAACGTGAGGAATCCTGTGGTTCCGTGTACCTTGGTGTCACAATATGAGTCATGGGCTCGGGCTAGTGGTCCCATATGGCTGCAGCTGTCTGATCACTAGAGCTAGAGGAACCAGCTAGCCTGCAACAACAGTCATCTGTTCCTACAAATTTATGGTAAAGCTCCAGGAAACAGGCCAGAAATAACTCCATTTTTATTCAGCAGGTTTAAAAGATTCAAACAAGTCGATTTTATTTAAGAATATCATGTTGCAGCATTTCTGAAACAGACTGCTACAGAATTTTGACAAACGTTTATATTTTGGCCTTTCTCTCTTGCTCAAGATTAAAAGGTTTCTGACAATGCAAAATTAATGAAGAATGGGAAGATAGTTTTCTGACCTGCTGTACTCATTTAAAAGGATAGCACAATAGGTTGTAGAAATAATGAATTACTTTGCTGTCTTAATACTGCCTCCTAACTCAGTTGCTCAGGGAATTGATCAGTCTTAAAGAGAATGAAAAAATGCAAATAAATACTCCTACAGCAAAACAGAAAGCCTGTTTCTTTTTCCCTCTTCCATCAGTGAGACTTTCCTAGGTCAGTCCTCAGCCATTGACTTCACAAGACGAAGATGTGATTTGCATTAGCTCCAACAGAAAATCACATCGCTAACAAGAAAGAGTCACTTTGGGAGACTCACCTGTTCTCCTGGAAAATCATATGAAAATCATGGAGGAAAAATAAAGGTAGCTCTAATGTAAGTTACCATACCATACTATACCATCATAACCAGTTCTCAGATTATTTTTTCAGATGTATTAATAGAGATTTATTTTGTCCCCTTCACTAATATTTGGTCTAAAAACAAGATGCGTTTCTGGTTATGTGACAGTTGTGCGGATTCCTCCGTTGCTAACTCTTAATCTCTTCCTTTCTCAGTGCAAAGGAGAGCATCTTTCCCTCTTCTGGTCTTTAAAAATACTTAGAATTCCATGGAATCCAACAGTTTGGAAGCAGTTTAGTTGCCACTTGATGAAAGGTCCACTGCAAAAGGATACCACTTAATTGTTCTTAACTAGGCATAATGTTTTAATTCTGAGCGGTATACTTCCTGGCTCCCTGTCAAAAATGTACATGATGTTACTGAATATAAATCTGATTTGCATTTTCAGCATTAATGCTAAAGACAGAACAAGCTGTACAGAGTTTAAGATCTTTATCTTGCCACATAGATTTAACAAAAAAACAACAAAACGGAACATGCTGGAGGGAAGAGGAGGGAAAAGTTGTAGCTTTTACTGACAAAATCTGTTCTTCACTTGAACAAGCATCAAAAAATTACATCCTTCAAGACAGTTGTACAGTCCTGCCACAGATCACAAACTCTTCTTAAAATTTCATGCATGCTTCACAGTAGCCCCTAATTCATAAGTAACACAATGTTTGTGTTCCCTAGGGGAAAATATGACAAAGAGCAGCCAAATGTTCAAGGGAAGACATTGTAAGAAAGCTTTGGAAAGTCTCTGGACCAGACCAAAACCTTAAGAGAGTTTCTGGTTTCATTTCTCACTGTATTACAGTATTTTCCTGTTAGAAATGTTGACCTTTAAGGGAAAGACCATACTAATTTTTCAACAATGTATATATGTTTTTGCTAAACCTCAATTCTTACCCCTCAACTATCAGTCCCCAAAATGTCTAAATTATTCTCTGTGTCTTTGAATTTTAGATTTAGGTTTCAGGAGATAGAATAGAATATGAGCCTTTTATAAGCACTGAGGGAATGCAATGCAGGTATTGATTATCTGTAATATTCAGTAACATTTGGATGGATTCAAATCAAGGACAGAGACAAATCCTACACTGAAATAAGATTTCTCCCTTTCCCTTCTATCTTTTCCCTAGTTAGCAAAGCATTGCTCACCAAATTACCCTGCATTAGCTGCATTCCCCACAGCTGTTCATTGTGCTCAACCTCAGCACAGACTTGATATTCTCAGGGTTAATTTGCAAAAAGAGGGAAACTTTGCCAGGGAGAATTTCATTAAGCTAAAGACAAGTAGAAGACCCAGTAAAAGGAGTCTGTCAAAAATGGTCAAAATGTCAACATTGTGAATTGCAGTCTCCAGAAAAAAAATATTTTTTCCAGGCAATATGACTTCTGACCTGATAAAATTCTGACATTTAGAATCACTTTATTTACTTAAATATGTAGTCCATGAAATATTTGAATACAAGTCCTATTCTTGGAACCCCTTCAGACTCAGAGTGTCATTCTGCACACCACAACTTGAACCTCCCTTTACACACCTTGAAAAACAGATATCACTCTCATCATTTTTCTCTGCCGTTTCGTGGCTGATAGGCAACAAGCTCAATTTAATTTCAAAGCACATTATGATTACTTGAAACCTAGAGCCTTCCCATTTTGTCACTTGTAATAGATATCAAAGGAAATTATAACAGTTATTATTCACTGATAACTGCTATTCAAATATAAATGTTCAACAACTCCTGCACTCATTATGTCAACGAGTAAGAACACAGTCTCTGTCTGCATGCATGGTCTACATAACATAGACAAACAAACAGAACCAGAATTTTAGTTGTGAGGACTTTAAAAAAAATCTGTAAAATAGAGCAAAATTTTCATCCAATAACTGGAATAAAAATATTCCATCAGTACTGAGGGATTTTTAAAGAAACTTTACAGTGTCACAGAGCAATAAACATGATGATGATATATATATTATACATATGATATTAGTGCTAGCAGTTTCATTATTTATGAATTTCTCACATGGTCATAGAGCAAAACATCACATAATTTCTTCTTCTGCCTTGCCACGAAAGGTGAAGGTGCCCTAGTGGAATTGACTTGTTCACTCAGGTGGTAAAATGTTAATTAGTTTTCATAAAAGATTAATCCATAGAATTGTAAGTGAGTGAATTTGCTTCCAGGGTGCTGAAAAAATCTCACCGTGATATGCTTTGAACAGTCATGTCATGTCTCTGGCAACGTACTCTGCAAACTGACAGTATGATTTCTTGGGTATATTGTTCCACTTGTCTCTCAGTAATTAAAAGGCTATCATACAGGGACATATCACAGTAGGAATAAGAATATATGCTACTGCTATGGTGCAGCATGAGCATTCATAAAGCTAAGCTAACCAGAATCTAATCCAACAGTTTTCCTTAACTCCTTGTCTCTGTCATGGTAGTGTTTGTGCTGGCCACAGCTGAAAAGAAATGAAGAACAATCTGCGTCATAGAAAGGGGCTACAATAGTGTAACAAATAACAAAAACAAAATAAAATTGGTAGCAGTTAATAAAAATAAAATATTAGCAATTATAGAAAATTGATAGGGGAATGAAAAGAATACCAGGGGAATAATTTTTAGGCTGTGAAATTTGGCAAATAAGGGGAAAGAGCTTTTAGCAACAAAATGAGGACAAACAGCAGCCCTGGCTTATTCCTACTTTTAAATAAAATGAGGCATTGATAAAAAATTATAAGAGACATAATTGCATTGCGTAAATATTTTTGTTCTCCATTTGAAAGAAAAAAAGAAAAAAAAGATAGCAGTATATTTAGCAATACCAGATGCTGCTTCAGTATGTTTCTTTATGCCAGCAACTCCAGAGGATATTAAGAGATTCTATTAGTATTTGATATATTTAAATCAGCAGAACTAGATAATTAATATACGAAAGTATTAACAGTATGAAGTTTTCTTTGACAATAACGACTTTCAATGAACCTTGGAACATAAGTATATTTCCAGAGGACTAAAACAGATGAACAAAATGACCTGAGCCATTGTCATCCTGACACTGAAGACAAACACAGTAATGGAAAGGCTGATATAAGACTAGAATAAAACGTAATTAAAGAATGGAGAAATAATTAATGTCTATCAATGTGAATTTATAGAAACCTAATCCTGTAAAGCTAACATCAGATCTTAGTCTCATAAAATTAAAAGTTGAGAGATAAAATATATGATGTATTTCAATTAAATTTCAAAAAGCAGGGTAATACACAAAGTTTCATATCAAACTCCAGCTCTACAAAATCAAAAATATGTATATTATATGAATTAAAACCTGTCTAACCAGCAACCTTCATAAGGCATTTCTGAATTACATTTTTAAAAGACTAGCAATCAGTGCTATCCAGTTTGTATTCATTCTTTCTAAGGTATCTGCCTGATACAAATCAAGACTGAAAGTCCTTACTCCTTGATTTCATGAAGTTGGGAACAAATACCAGGGGAGATATCATTTTATTCATATCCGATTTTTTGTCACTTTTCCCTAAATATTTGTTGCAGGTGCATCTTTTGGAAATAAGGTATTGAACTTGATAGTCTACTCTTAATGCCTGCTCTAGTTTAGTATTCTTTTTCTTTTTTTTTTTTTCTGGTGGCTCAGAAGAAAATATACAATTATTAATGTTTAGGTTTTAAGATAAAATAAATGTTATGTAAGTGAATTAAACGTGAACAAAAGGGCCAATTAGATCATTATACACATAAACAGGTAAGTGCCAATTAGCAACTGAGTAGTTGCATTGCCTCTATACTTGACAGACATGTAACACTGACTACAAGACTGTGTTTTGTTCCAATAAATTACCTGCGTCATGATTCCCCAAGATATTATGGAGAGCCAAAAGGGAGAGGAGTAAGAAAGAAATCTTAGAATAGGCTTAGGAAGTAACTGAGCTTAAAAATTCTGCCCATTTCCATAGCAGGTTTCATGAAGACAGATGATCAGAAAGGGAGTTAAGCTTTCAAAACGTTTGGGAAATAAGCAATTAACTCTAGAAATCCTTAAGGCCTATTACAGGCAGAAGATCAGGTGAGATAATCACAATGTCCTTTCTAGTTCTGGTAATTTATTTATCTATTAATTAGACCTATGTAAGTGGGGATTTGATTGCTCCAAGGCACTGAGCTGGTAGCTCAGTTTACCTGGTCTACATAGACTTACTCTGACAAAAGAGAACAGAATTGAACTTAGAAATTTAAATATATGTCAGTGACCCAACAGTTCAATTAACACAGGTCAGGTAAGTGATACATCAGCTATGATACAGACTTTTTGCAGGTATGACTCAGGATATATGCGCAGTGAGAATCTGTTTTTTAGTTTCAAGCGTACGCTAACCAATATTCCCTGCTGTGGAAATGGATATGGCAAAGGTTGTAACATAATTGAGAATGGTTTCTGCCAGTTTAAATTGCCCTTTAATGTTTATCTAAGTCTGCTGGACTGCACTGTAGTCCCCACAAGACTTCACAAGGCAGTGATGTTCTCTGAAATTCTTATGTTCATTACAATACCATCAGTTTAGCAGCTCCAGTCAGTAGCTGGATTCCCCCCCAGCCTGGGTGGGGACTGGGAATACATATTTAGTCTAATTATTCATTACAAAGGCAAGCAACATATTTGGGTTTTGGAAGAGAAAGATCAGAGACAGCAAGTATTATTTCTCATACTTCAAGATTTATTTTACTATTTTTAAATAAATATTTAATATTTGTTTTATTATTTAGTAATAGTAATTTGAAAAGGTATTCAATCCTCTGGTTTTCATGTTAGAGCAAGCAATGGCTCCCACTGCTCCTTTAAGGTTCATCTTGTAAAACAGGCTGGGGAGAGAAAATGCCTATTTTCCTCTTATCTTGGTCATCTGTATGTTTTCCACATGGCACCACTCCAAATGTTTTAAAAAAAATGTTATATGAGATATTAATGCTATTCAAAATCCACAATACACCCTGCTCCTCTGTAATTCATCTTCTCCTTGACCTTTTCTTCCTCTCTTCTCCAAAAAAGGACATAAAGAATAACCTCCAATAAAATGCTATGTGACCATTTATGCTCCTAAATCACCTCAAGACTGAAAGTAATCCAAACTAGAATCGTAAAGTCTGCTTTTCCTACTCAAAATCACGTTTATCTTGCTTCTGGACTAACATGGGATAACAGACAGTTCCTCCATGGTGGCAAATTTAGCAGGGATGCCTGGAGGGTAGGACATCATTGCCTGGATTTGTATGGATTCTTACATTGAAACAGGAATTCAGTCTATAAGGTTTTCAGTATTACCATTTGGAGGGGAGGAGGGAAGGATGTAAAGCAGACTTTAACTGTGCTCTTCTTGAGCTTTGCCTGTGAAGCCTCACATCCAGCCTGGATTTCTCACACCTAGAGCTGAAACCTATAAACTTCTGCTTGCCCTTAAGGGCGTGAAGGAAAGTTGCAAGACACTTCCCTTTTCCCCTGGAAACAGAGCAATCTGCTTGTATAATTCCCAACTTACAGGCATCCATGTAACACATCTCCTGGAGGTGCAGGACCTCATGCTAAACTCAAACTTCACCTCAAACATTCCCTCATACATGCTGCAGCTGTAAAGGCACTGGTGCTCTGCAGGTAAATCAAAGCCCCCTGAAAGCATCTAGCCAGATGCAAGCTGAACTTTTAGCACAAGTCACATTCTATAGTAAAAGGACCTTTAACCATAGGTATCTGCAATAATAAAACTATAATAAATGAATATTGGTGTAGAGCGATCACACTGGGGTGTGAACAGACCTAGCCCTGCCTGTAGGAGATGTGTGCTAAACTACTGTCCAGCATGCTATTCAGTTCCCAAAAGAGGGTTTCAAATGACATTTTTCCCTCCAGCATTATATACCTGCCTTAGAAATTTGTGGAGAGTTTTCCTTCAGCTGATGGAAGCTATGTTAAGGGCTTTGCCTGGATGATTCTTAGCAGCAAGGATTTCACCTTCAGCACTAGCGAATGCAGTAGTTTTCCCTAGTATTATAGTCTTTCAAACATAAGTCTTTGCATTTGTGGGTTATTTTTAGAAATTAAGCATAGTAAATACAGAATGTTTTTAGCATGGGTGTCTTCAGCTTCCCACTGAGCTGTTACTTCTTTTCCTCTTTTTATGTAAGCAAGGCTTCCCTCCAGCAGCCTCATCACTGCCCCTCCCACAAGATGCATCTGACATTGCACATGAGTAACATCATAGTTATTTTTGCTCTGACTGTTCTGCAGTAAATTATCATCCTACAGACAATCTCTGCCCTGTAACTATCCAAATTCCAGATGAAAAAAAAATGTAAAACATTAAATTGCACAAGACAGAGAGAGAAGGATTTAGCAACATCTAAAAAGGCCAATTTGTTGGAGATAAACCATATGCTGGAATGTATGGAGTTTACTAAATTTCTCATTTTTAGTCTTATTTTTTATGCTTTCAAACTAGCCTCCTAATCAGAAATAAAAAGTCTATTTGAAGACAAGAAACATGGAATTTGTTTTGAAGTTAACACTAAGCTGTTTAAAAAAGGCAAAAATCCACAATGTTTCCTAGACAGATCTTCATTTTTCAGCCTTTCAAATTGAAATTAAGAACCAGATAGTCCAAAATCTCAGATAATTCTATAACTCTTCTTCCTTCTTGTCTTTGGATTTATTATCATGTGGCACTGACTTTTATGGGATGGTAATGTTATTGCTTTGATTTAGATTCTTTCCAAATACCACAGTCTATTAAAAGCATCAGTTCATCAAAGTCCACAGTATTAATTTACCAGGAATATCCCCAAAGGAATTTAAAAAATAATTTTGTATTATGAAATCAAGCTTCAAACTGAACTAACAGAGATCTAATTATAAATGGGAGCACAGTGCTAATTAAACCACCCACTCCAGCATTAAGGCCACTTGGGGGTATTCACATTGGTAAATTGCCAATTTGAACAAAATTGCAGGATATAATCTCCAAGCACTGGCTAACTCCATCTTTCCATTCCTCTTTCTCTGCTGTGTTCCATAATAACAAAGTGTGGATGGCAAGAAATCCAAAGATCTTTCAGCCCCCTGGGATATTTTCTGTGAATAACAATAACTTTTGAAAAAACAAGGATCAGCTTGAAAACATAAAGATCCCAAGCTTTGCTCTTTACGTGGTTAAAAGTAACCTGACATACTCTCTAATTTGCCTGACCTGTCCCTGATGCTACCTCTGATGATATTTGCCCAAGCTATACCAAGGGACTGAGGAAGGCAGCTGTGCATTAATCTACACTGAGAGCTTTGCCATTTCCCAGTAGCCTGAGAGTCTCATTTTGGGAGGAAAGGCTCATCAAAGCACAGGGGCTCTCCAGCTGCAAGTGTTGGCCAAGCTTCAGCACCACCATGGCCCGTCTGGCTTCTCTGACAGCTGATGTTTCATGATAGGGGCCAAGTTCCAGGGCCAGCAGAGCACTCTTAACAAGCTCTGGTCAATCCCACTAGTTCCATGGGATCTGATGGTATAAAAAGAGCAACACCATCCAGGCYAGGTAGCCTTGACCTTGTCTTCTGTCATTAAGACTGAGGGTCACTTATGTGATAAACAGCCTATGAATGATAAGATCTGCTCTGCCCTGATATCACTTTGCTGGATTCTGAATATCATTTTAATGCAAAGAGAGATGATGTGATTCCCAGTAAGTCTGCACTCTGCTGAGAGATACAACAAAGGTGATATTTTGTGGATTTCAGGTCAGAGGAAGGACAGAAGTTGATATCTTTTGTTCTGGGAGAGGGGTAACTAAGAAATAGATGCACTACAACTATGGGAAGGATGGTTGCAGATGTGCCATGGCAATTAGCCCTTACCAAGGCGTAGTAACTTGATTTGTAGGACAGAACAAAGATAGAGAAAGAAATCTAACTCATGGACTACACATGCATTACATTTGTTTTCTATTTTCCAACACTATTTGGTTTTCTATTTATTACACTGAAATGTTTTACTCCTTATATACCATCTGGGTGGTACCACTAAAAACTAATAGGAATTTAAACACCTCCTTAGTGGACAGGTCGACACTCAAGACAGGACCTTTCTGACTTACTAGCAATATTTTCATTCRCATATCTCTGCAGAGATCCGGTGGAAAATTTTGACAGGTTTCTGCAGTGTGAGCAGCAATAAAAAGACACACTGGGCTATGATTTCATATAATATTTCACCAAATAAACAGTATCAAGTTTGTTCACAGATTGGCTGAGAAATGCCTGAAGAGAGCCTAGAGAAGGAAGCAGCACTAGTGACATGAAGGTAGAATTTTTCCCTACAGAGTGAGTACTGAAGCAGAACTTCCACAGGGTGCAAAAGGGCTCAATCCAGCCAAGGGAATGTTTCTTGTGGTCATTAACATAGCAAAGCATTGGTCASAACAAATTTACTTCCTCATTAACAAAAGGAATCATCTATGGAAAAAGAAGTTCCCTTATATGCCTAATGGTATGTTAGTATTTTCTGTTGGATGTGGGAGTCATTTTTTCCTATGTATCTGGGTACTCACTTTATTTCCTATGCTGTTCTATGTTATTAASTGCCACAATGCATATCACATTTTTGTCTTGCATGGAAAAATTCCCTTTTCTTGTTTGTGAAGCACTATTGTGTTACATGCCTGCAATGCCTTCCTATGGGCCCAACAGACCATATGGAATTGGATTTATTTGGTAAGAGACCTGATTCTCAGTTGCTTACAACTTTTCTAAATCAGATGAAATTTGCTATCTTGAATGTCTTTCTAAAGCTTTATCAGTGACTTGGTGGGGAATACACTCTCATCAGGTTTGTAGGTGACACCAAGCTGGGGGAATAATCAATATGTATGAGGGCAGGACCAACATATAAAGGGTCTTATGGAGGAATGGGAGAAAACAGGCAACAAGAAATTAAGCAAGGACATATGCAAAGTCCTGCCCCTGTCAGGGAAGAACCCCGTGCAATCTTATAGGCTTGAGATTGACAGGCTGGTGAGCTGCTCTGCCAAAAAGGCCCTGAAGCTGCTGTCCCGGCAGGCATCAAGCTGGACGTGATCCAGTGGTGTGCCCTGGCAGCAAAGGAGTCCATGAACATCCTGGGCTGTATTGCAACGAGTATAACCAATAGATCAAGGGAAATAACTGCTCTCCTTTTATTAGACCACACCTGGAATACTGTTTCCAGCACTGAACATCCAAAACAAGAAAGACGTTCACAAACTGAAGTGAGTTCAGTCGAAGCCAGCAAAATGTCCAGGCCTGAAGCAATTGCTCTGTGAGAAGAGGCAAAGGGACATGGCTTGTTCGATCTGCAAAAGAGGTAACCCAGCAGCAGTCCCCCACTACACACAGGGAGATTATCAAGAAGGCAGTCAGGTCTTTTGCATAGAGAGAAGATGCATAGTAAGAGGATGTGAGACTGAAATAAGAGASATTTAGCCTGGTTATGAGAAAAAAAATATTTCACCATGACAACAATTATCTAGAGGAGCGCGTTGCCCAGACAGGCTGCGCAGTTTCTGTCCTTAGAGATTTTCAAGGCTGTACTGAGTAAAGCCCTGAACAATGTGGACAAACCTCATGGTTGATTGCTTTGAACAGGAGATTGGACTAGAGACCTATGAAACTCCCTTCTGGCCTGAATTATCCTATGATTCTTAAGCTCCTTTTTTAAAATTTCAGACAGAAGATTTTAGTAATATACAGGAATAAAGTGTGGAAAAAAGAACTACTTTTTTTACACACATTAGAATATATCTTACAGAATATGGTTTTGGAAACTTCAGTGCTCCAAGCTGTAGAGTGAGCACTTCGTTCATATTTTCTCTTGAAGTGACTTTTGTGCTAGGAGTGGTCCTTTTACTGTTCCATCAAAACCCTCCCAAATCATAAACCTCTATAAACCTTTCCTCAGCAAGAAACAGTGGAAACTGGTTGGAAGTTGCCACTGAGCCACCAGAAAATGCCTTTGTCTCTTTGCACTGCTTGCACAGGAGGACCAGCAGTGAGATTCACCTTGCCTGCCTTTAGATGTTTGCAGCGTAGGCGCTCGCTTGTGAGCTAGCCAGCCCACACTCCTTTTATAGCACAGTGTAGGAGTTAACAACTGGTTAGCTGAGTCCTGCCCTGGATGACTGGCCTAAACACAGAACTTCTAGTGAATTTAAATTATATGAGCTGAATCTCATGACTAACAAGTAGGTATCTAGTATATATTAATTTGTTTCTTATTTTTTTCCCCATATGTGACCTAGGGGCAGCATTATATCATCAGGTGTTTTTCTGTGCTACATAAATGTTTCATACACAGCCGTTAACTTAACCTCACTATAAGTCTATTAATTATTATTCTGTTTTTTTTTAGATGAAKAATTGCACCATCTACATCCATAGATATATTTGTTTAAAGACACACATCTACAAATCACAGTCCTTAAATCTGAGGGTTTGACTAAATGTCATGTGACCCTCAAACCTCCCAAAATACGGTTTTCTCAGATTTTCGCCGAAACAGTGCTAGATACATTTAGTGTACTGTACTTCCTTCTTTAACTTTACYCACATACTGAGCACAAAACTTTTTTTCTGCAAGTCATGGTCAGCAAGGTTATGCCATTGGCAAACTGATAAACCAAGGCATGAATTGTTTAGCATAGGTCTTGTGGGAACTGAGTGGGAACTGTCATGTTAATGCTCCTGTGTGACTTGCTCTCACAGTTGTTCTCTAGCTGAGAATACACCAGGAATACTGGGGAGGGATCCGGGTCTAATCTATTTCTTTACAGAMGAGTATAAGCAAGTTGTGGAAGAAYAACTGAATAATCTATATTAAGCATCTTTCTTTTATTCTTCCAGAATATAAGGGAATCTTGAAAAAGGTTCAGGGAGGATTACAACAGGAACTGAATGGTATGACTGACCATAAGATGCATGCAGTGTTTGTGAAATACATTACACTGAATGTGGCACTTTCTCTCAGCTCTCTGAGCTGGCTCCCTCCCTGTTACACATCTGCTTATAAAGCATAAGTCATATCCTTGTTCTGACAGTTTTGGAGTGGATGTTTTGCTGGAYCACATTGCTGAGAAAAGATCACAAATGGGGAGAAAATGTAAATTTGGCTCCTAAATTATAGCTTGCTGGTGTCTTCCACTGAAGCAATCTTACACTTGCTTCCTAAAGGGTTTTGTTTGGGATCCTAAAGGCAACAACAGAGGAACAGGTAACTTAAATGCAAGGGCTTTATATAAAACATATACAAAGCCCCTGTATTGCAAAATACTCTGCCAGTACAGCTGGGAAATCCTGGAACTGCCTCAGGTCTCAGGGGCAGAGTAAACTGCACCTGCTTGCAACACAATTTGCTCTCGTCCATTTTCATCAGAGCCTGCTGACTGAGAAAATGCATCAGGCAATTCTGACTCCTGTTTACAGGAACTGTTTCACTGCTCTGTATATGCAAGGGAGATTTCAAGGGAACYAGATTTCCTGAGTGAGAGGCTGCAACCCAGCCATTGTGCTGCACAGCTACAAACCAGTTTTTGAGGGCTCTTTCCACATTGCAGGCAGTTTAAAAAGAAATCAGCATAAGCAATGTCCATCATCTTTCAAAAGACACAGTATGTCCGTAAACCTGCAAGGATGCCTGGACTGACTTAATGACTGACTGAAGTTCTCGTTCACTCCTCCTTGTCATCTRTACTGGAGACATGACAGAATCCTAAAGGGAGCTGCTGATATTCCAAAAGCTGTTGCAGGAAACCATCTCACTTTTGAGTTTTCATAGATGGAAAATGCCTCATAGATTCTCCACAAAAATGTGGGATCATAATCCTATTTTCTGAGGAAATACAGTAACTAAAAAAGCTTTGGTGATGGGTCCATCCTCCCCAAGAAATCTTTTCATCCAGAATTAATTGCATTAATGTTGAAGGGGGAATCTTTTTTCAAATTGCTGTAAATATGCAACATTTTGCAGTTACCAGTCATAAATATATAATTTTAGAGACAGAAAGGGTAAAATAGGCATATAGAAAGGAAAAGCAGTATCAAAGTATGTTTTTCAACTCCCGGAGAGTCATCAGCAGAAACAAACGTACAAGGAAATTGCTGGCACTCCTAGCCATCTTCACAATGAAATAAYTGAGGAATTGTACAGGCTGGTCCAAATGAAAGTCCCAGAAATTCCCCTGACAACTCTTGATGTATCTAGACCAACTGATAGGAACTCCATGTGTGCTTAAATGCACTGATTCACATCCTGGAAGGAGAACTGGCCATAGGCAGTTCCTGCTACACATTCTGTCCCTGAATTTCTGTGCAAGCTTATTTAAACAGTCCCTACTATGGGTAGACTGCTGCACCAGACTGCTATCATTTACTACTATCATTTATGGCCAGTTTTTAAACTGAGATGTAGCTTGACTTTTGACTTTCTTTGTTTGAGGAGAAGGGAATGGAAGTGGGCAAACAACTAACTRAGCATGAAAAACTTTGTAGTTAAGAAAAAATTGCTCAGTTCTTAAAGATATTTCTGCATCTACTCGTTATTTTTTTGCATATGCGTGTGTGTAATGTAGGTTTCATTGCTTATATAAGTTTCTGGTTAATATACTTTAAAAGCTTCATGAAGAACATCACTAGTTGAATTATTTATTATTACAGACATTTCTAAGGYACTTATCACCATGACATCTGGATGCACTTTCTAGAGCTTATAGGTGATTAATTGCTAAAACATATAAAAAAAGGGGGGAGGGGAGAGATGTAAAAAAACTRCCACGATCCTGCTGTGCTATATCTCATAGCTGTAAGTCAAAGGAGGTGGTTTTGGCCAGTCAGATGAAAAAACAGAAGCTCATTGCTTCTGCTCAGCCCACACTTTGAGGTACAATTGCGATCCTTGTTAAACACATCCAGACAAACACTTCAAAGTATTTTTGACAGAAGTTATTTGCAGAGAAAAGCCTCTTTTCCAGAGTGCCCCGTTGTCAGATCCCAGAGCCTTCTTCCTGGACCTACTTATGCTAGTATTTTGTATTAGCAGAAGCCACACAATCTGGATAATTAAATCTCCTTCCTTAGCCCCTTCCTTAGCCCTCCCACTAGCTGTCTCTCTCTTCCTGTGAGCCRTATTGCCTGACTCCAGGCCGTGGAATACGTGGATGCTTTAGGTGGAATAAGGAGTAAGTGTTCTGCACAATGTTATCTTTTTCTGGTGTTTGTTAGGGACTTATTTCAAACTGTTTATCTATGTCTTCCCTGAGATCTGGGTTCAAACCCCACATCTTCTTCTGCCATATACATGCACTCCCTTGTTCTGATCTGAATTTTGACAACAGACCATCAAAACCACTAACTCTATGATTTTGACTGGCTCTGTGATTTTGGCTGACTCTACGATTTTGTAAGCACCAAAACTCAGACTGTTCAATACAGCATTCTCTTGTTTCTGTCTCAAGTCCTGTGTTATTATTATTCATACTGTGAAGCTTTCCCTGCATCAAGCTGTACTTGCTGCTGCATTACATTTGTGCTTTTTTTTCTCTCTTTTTTTCTTTAAAAAGAAAAAAAATGCTCACTTGTTTTATCTTGCAGTATACCGTATTAGTCTTGCTTACTACTCAGGGAAGAGTATTACCCAGCTAAACTTAATTACCTTTTTTTTTTTTTAAAAAAAAAAAAAAAAAGGAAGTGTACTAATTGTATTAATTCAGAAAATAATACTAGACTAGTCATACTAGTCGGAGTCTATGATGTACCAATAGCAGATACTTAGGCAATAATACAATATTAGGATAAATCTCTAGTGATATTATAACATCCAATCTTCCATTAAGCTCTGGTTTACAGGCTTTGAGAGGACCTGTATCTTCATACTTCAGAGTCCTCAGCAGACTTGCCTTCCGTGAAGCCTTCAACCAGGTCTGGAGCTAAACTGTCTGAAAAAAAAAATCTGTTTGTTTCTTAATTTAAAAATATTTGTCCAAATTTTCCATGTGTCATCTAGTTTAATTTTTAAGTGAAACAGTCATTCTCTAGTCACATCATTTGCATTATTTGAGAACATATTGAGCTCTATCAAATTCCTGCCCTTTTTTTTTAGCTTCTTGTTTTGCAAGCTAAAAAAACTACTCTGTTTAACCTCTTCACATAGAAGCCTTTACATGCTTATAATCACCATATTATTTTAGCATATTTGGGGATACAATTCAGCTGTCTTTTTCTTCAGTCAGGATTTCATATGACATGTGAAGTTTATAATATTCTAGCTCCATGCACCATGTCTTATTCTTGAAAGCAATAGTTAGTACAGCCCAGTGTACTAACAGTGTTGAAGGGTGATATGTTTGAGATCTATGATATCTTTAACATCTACAATGTCAAAAGTAGTCTATGAGGAAACCTCATTATAAAGGTATAGAGGCTGCTGTTGGACTGGACTAGCAGCTGAGCACAAACTGTACCTTGAAAACCATGAGAAAGATTGACAGTAAATTCGAGAATAGTTGACACAGATCTAAAAAGTTTGTATTCATAAAAGTCAGGTCAGGAAAAAAAAAAAAAGAAAAGAAAAAAGAGAGAGATTCCTATTTTTCACTTCTAGTTACAGGCTAAGGACACACACATTGCCAAAAATAATGCAGCTACTTTCTGGACACACAATTGGCAGGTTTATGCTGTTTTTTGGCTGAAACTTAACCCGGGAGGAGTAATAGTCTGATCCCTCTTATCATAAAGCCTGATTTATAATTTGTGAGTCATTACCAAATCATGCAAACACAAAATACTGGAGGTTTGTGGAAACTAGAAATAAAACTTCAGAARAGAAGGAGACAGAGAAGCCCTTCCCTACAGCAAACCCTTCAAAGGCAGCGTTTTTGTCACAAAACTACGCAATGGACGTTCCAAACYGCAGAAGATGTGGCCCATCGAATAACAGTGTATATAAGGAAAACAAAACTGAGCACATTTTCTATTAGTTATATGAAGGAAGATGACCAGAAAAAGAGAGAGATTTTTAGTAGGTAGAAAGCACCCTCTGCAAACTCAGAGGTGCAACAGACCTGACATCAGTACAGCACTGCTTCGCTGGAAAACCTTTCCCTTTCCCTTTAAAGACAGCCATGACTTCTGGTTTAGGGAGGACTCCTCCTCCACACTCAAAGATATTTCTAAAATTATCTTGTGCCACTAAAATGTGATATAGCTTAAGCAGGAGTCACAGTATAAATTCCTAATTTGACTAGTGAAACATATGGCCAGCACAGTGAAAAAAAATAGCAGAGAGGGAGAGGAGGAGCCGCTCACTGGTTGAAGTTTTTCAAAGTTTAAAGACTTTAGGGGGTCAGGGCTGCCCATTCTACAATTTCCTTTACCTTGATGCTATTAACAGACTTAAAACAGAATTTTGATTTGTTTAGGTAATTTATGCATTCAAGGAAAATCAAAGTAGTAGGAAAGGTCTTCAAAGGACAAAATTGCCTCTTTTATTATCATGCAGTTGCACGTAGTCTACCACAATATAGACCAGACTTGTGCATTTAAGAAATAAATTTGGGTTGCCCCAAAGAGAATAAAGGTATTATAACGTGGTTGTATCAGCATCTCACATTTTCACCAAATTACAGGAGATTTCAGATGGTTATAGATCTTGTATTTTGCATGATCAGACTTACCTTTCTCATCTATAATATTTTCAGTATCTGACATAGTGTTTTCCATTAAAGTCTCTTTAGTTATTTAATGCTGCAAACATTTTATATAGGGCTCTGTATGAAGACACCTTTAGCCTGATGCCTATCTAGGTACACTTTTTCTTTTCTAGACTACATAAATTTAGTCCCCTATGTCTCATTCTTCAATCTGTGAATTATCTTTGTGCCTTCCTTTGTAATTTCCTAACACATTAGTACTTTACTTATTGCCACATGAAATAGCCCCCAAAAGTGATTCATTCTGTCATGAAATTATAACTCTGTAATCTTTCCCTCCTGCTGCACTTTCTTTCCTCTCTGGCAGGGCAACTAAATCTTTAGGTCTCAATGTGTTATTCAGTTTGATCGCTCAGAAATATTTTTGTCTTTTGCTGTCTTGCCAATATGCCTGAGCCCAGACCCACTGTGCTCATCTCAAAGGCTCAGAGTGTTAATCATTCATGACCACTTAATCACCAGCTTCACTGCTGAAGCTGACAACAGGGGTGACRATTAGTATGAATTACAGTGGCCTCTTGCATGTAAATAGTCTAGAAGATCTGGAAAAGCCTTTTCAATCAAAATGATTTGGGACAAAAAAAAGAAGCATCTGAAAAATTGCAGTGTCTCACCCAGGAGGACAAATAGATGTGCAAGACACACATTCCCTTCCCATCTCAACAGATATCTTCATCAGTGTAGTGCCCTAAGGAAACACATTTTAATGAGAGAAATATCTGATTCGCTACAACAGAGTGTTCAGATTTAGAAATACTGGAATATCTTGTTACTAGAGAGAAGATGAAACACTACTCTATAGCTAAATTAAAAATGCCATAAAGGTGAAAAAAAAAAGTTTAGTATTCCACCTCTTATAAATTCAAGAACACAAGAATTCCATAATTTAGTTTAAAACAGAAGCCCTGATTTTTGCTCARATCTCTCAATCTAGACTAAGAGCCTCCTGGGAAYTGATTTCACAAAATAATTGCGCAGACATTAGACTAGAATTCCAGATCTCCAGCAGTGTCAACTGAGCTAGAATCTGTGCTAAAGAGAGATTCTGTATATTTGCTGTCACACTAGTAGTTTCTGGAATGTGCTCTGGACTTTTGATTTGAACAGGGAAAACACTCCTTTCAGAAAATAATACATGACATAATAAAGAGAGTAGCTTCTAAGAAATAGGTTTCAAAAAAAAAGCAGGAGTTATTCTGTGAAGCCTGCTGCATAATGGAAGCTCACAAAACCCATGATTTTAGCAATAGTGAAGAGAGAACTGGATATCCGCACAGATAGTAAGGACATCCACACGCTCACACGCTAATTTGGAAATTTACACAAATTAAGAGATGTGGAAACCCTTGTGGTGTTATTACCAGCTCTGAATATGTGAGAATACTCACCCAAAAGGCAAGCTCCATCATTAACGTGTATTGAAGTGTCCTGTCTCAGAGATAACACACAGCACTAGACAGAGCCAATAGATCAGTCACTGATCCTCTCCTTTACTGAGAGATTTCATGACGGGGGTACCTCTGGAAGAGTATGTGAGGACTTTCCCACTTAGCTTTGCCCTCTTGTAGATTTACCTAATGACTGACTGTTAACGAAGACGATGGCTGTTAACAGAGACAAGACTTTGTCATTCGTACTATGAGGTAGCACTGAGCACCTATAGACACTGTCACGCTTTCACATCCACATGTGGCCTTTTCTTCCCTTTTCTGGCACTAACTTAAACATCAAGAAGAAGGGACTTAGAAATAATATTATGGTAAATGCAGAGCAATGACTTCAAACCAGACACTACGATTCCTGATATGCTTTGCTGCAGCGCAGTACAGATCTACCCTTCCACAGAGCAGAGGGCTTGCAASCTGGCCCCTGGCTGACACCCTGGTTAATGCAGAACACTCTATTCCTTTCTATTGGAAAAGAGATTTAAAGCCTCTTGGAGGATCAATGTAGCCCACAGGAAGCTACTCCCCAAAGTTTTATCCTGCTGAGTCCTTCACATGTCTGACAGGGACTGCAAATTTTCCTGCGGTTGTGAAATACAGATACATAATGGTCACTGTCAGGATAAACGTGAGTGAAGTTCTGCAAACATCATCATGAACTTCTCCTGTACTATTCACTTGAGCATATAAGCTGCATTTTTGTGAATCTCACTTTTTGTGGATGAAGCTACTTTTGAGAGATTCTTGGAAAGAACAAGTGCTCATCCATCATGCTCCTCCACTAGGGCTGATCATGTGAAGGGCTGAGCAAACTCTGCTGCACTGATTTGAGACTGTCAGATGTTTGCCAGGTTAGGCACCAGGATGGCCAGGGAGTCTGCTGAATATACACTTCACCAGAAGGATGATATTTCTGGTGTTCAGCCCAAATTTCCAGTCTAGACGTATCCTAGGTGCCACTCAAACWGTGCCTTTCCCACTTGCCTACCCGCTACTGCAGTTTGTAGATCTGTTTTATGTAATTATCTCAAAGAGGATTTAAAATGTAAGAAAGAAAAACATGGTAAATTTAACTTAATCTCAGACACAAGCAACTTATAGGACTCTAGGTTGAACAGCCCACTCATTCCTCTGTGGCACTGCTCAGATATCACTTTGATTGACTAGAAGAAACCAGATCAAATACTTTAGACATAGACAGAGATGAAAACATACATTTAGATCATTTAAGATAGTCCCTTAATTCATACTGACTGAATTTGAAGGTGCTATATTGTCTACTCACAATTTTTAAATAACAAAGAACTATCCTCCCAACCAGAATCGCTTATTAAATCCAATTAGAAAGCAGGCTGCACCATCATCAGTGCCACATGTGGTAATGGGAACTATGCTATAGCAGCAGCTGCCAAGATAGATTTAGACTGTGGCAAAATTAAATTGACTGGTTTTCATGATATTTGAAGCACATAGCAAACTCCCATAAATSCTTCTCTCTATATATATTACCATCCAGGGCATCAGCAGCACATATTTTAAATAGCTCAGAAATTGGCCTATCTTGTGATGTTTTTAATTTATTGGACATAGTGCAGATTTATTTATTTTTTTGTTAGCATGCGGGTGGTGAATACATGTTGCTCCATCCACAAGCATCCTGAAATCATACGTGCTAAGAATGCATAGCAGAGAGGCTGTATGAGAAGGGTGCATGTCCTCGAAGCCTTGGGATCTGGRGCAGAGGGCTTGTGTTGAATCAAAACTACCTTCAACCCAAAAGTCAGAAGCATTCAATCAGCTGCTTTTCCCTGCAGTCCTCCTCTTTTAGAGCCGTCACTCAACCTAATTAAAAAATGGACATAGGAGTGGGACCATGGCTAAGGGAAGAGAAAGCAGGAAGAGAAAAAATCCAACAAATTAAAAATTAACTTACATGCTGGAAAATAATTTTCCCTATAAAACATAAGTGCAGCTTCCCCTGTTGCTCTGGTAAATGAAATTTAAATATTTAACCACAGTGCTGGCACCACAGTGGCTGCAACCCGAGCCACCCCCTACCCACAAGTGGCAGAGTAAATCTTTCAGAGCTGAAATAGCCTTGCTGCTCTCAGCTCTGCAGGGCTGCTTGGCTGAACCATGTGTCCACCTCTTCTGCTTATGGCAGCTCCACCAGCCCCAGGCAAATGCAGATGGTGAAGAGGATGCCATATGGATGAGGCAGGGGGTACCAGGTGCTTCTGTCCCTTATATTACCTCAGGTACAAGAAAAAGTCAGTGGGACACCAGCCCTTCAAAGAGTGTTCTGGCCTACTGCAGCCAGGACCAGCCATAAATCTCCTACATATTGCATGACAAAAAATATTCAAGACATCTTTCAACTCATCCTAAATGGAAAAGWGGTCATTGGTGATCAATAGTCTGTTTTATTTATTTATTTATATTTTTCTTGAAAGATTAAACATCCAGAAGTCCTGCTGAAGCCAATGTTAGAAATAGTGACATGGTGCATTTAGAAAATCAGACCACTAATCAGGTAACAGGCAGGTTACCTGCAGGGACAGAATGGTTCCTTGGCATATATTCAATACTACTCTGTCCAGCTTGTTTTTCCTTTTCTTTTTACTTTTTACTTTTTTTTCCAAATGGGCTGCATAATAGAAGCTCCAGCACCCGTTAGTAACTATCCAGTAATCAAAGAGCTCTTTCTTTTTATTATTCTGCTAAAGTGCTCCCTCCTTGAGGTATTTATCTKCTCCTACTCACTCTAAAATCTCTCCTTTGTGAGACTCTTCAGGGTCCTCACTTCCAAATACAAGGGATTATTTTGCACATAGTAGTTTAAAGCTTAATTGTTTTCCCCTTTCCCAATTGAGAGAGCTGGCATTGTGCTCTCCTCCATGCTTTTGCCACCCAAAACTAATGAGAACTTTTCCACGCGTGGCTAAGGAGCAGGCATAGAAGATGGACAAGATGGTTTCTTTAGGATACATTACTGTGGAAGTTACAGCTGTGACGGAACAGTCTCTGCTCCAGACTTCCTCCAGATAAAGGGGCYCTGACCCCAGCTTACATTACAGTTYGGGCTCTATTTTCTTATTCATTCATAGTACATCATATCATGCACATGCATTCATTCATGCATAGTGCATTCATAGGATGCATTCATATCAATGCATCYTAAAGTGAAAGATGGATAAATGCAGTACGCGCAACTATTTGCAGCTGAGAAAAGCATCTGCCTGTTCAGATCTCAATGAGGAAAGCAAAATAACAGATCATGGTAATATGGGTTAAATATTAACCGAAAAATGCTTCTTCGGAAGCCTAACTGAAGACTTTGAGAAGAAAATCAGAGCACAGATGATATAGTTTACTCTGATTTCTCACTGTCTCACTCTGGAGCAAAATCCCATACCCTCTGTTATGAAAATGCTGAGWCAAGAGATCAAAATTGGGCTGTACCCTACAGGGCACCTTGTGGGAGGAGGTGAGCTTCCCTTTATCATAAGTAGTTAGGAGTGCTGGGAAAGAAGGAATCAGACACATTTAAACATTCAAATCACTCTATCTTACCTCTCAAGAACAGACACAAACCTAATCATAAGAGGAAAAGCTGGATGCAGCAGGGAAAAGAATCTTCTCTTGCTTAGCCAAAGGCAATGTAAAGCACTAAATATCATGTCTGGGAGATATTGAGGCCTTTAGATTGCCAAAGAAATGTTATCTTACCTAGAAGTAATAGGAAAAGTTTTTAAGTAACTGTTTACTGTCCCATGGCTCTTGCAATCAGAAAGAGAAAGGTCATATGGCTGGGAAAGTCTGCATAACTCTGAGGAATCAAACAGTGATTACTACTGCTCCCACCATGCTGCTTCCAAACACACTTACACAAATCAGTTAAATTGAACATTGCCATCAAGAGTTAACAGAGCTGTTCAGTAGCCAATGGACTAGATCTCAAGTCCTATTTCTACTAAGCCAAAGAAGTTATGCAACCCCTTTCCACAGATACAGCACTTGGACTATTTTTGCATGCTTCCTTGCAAGCATTGACAGTACAATAAGGAGAGCAATAGCTGAATGGGTCTGGGTGCTAAATGCTTCTAGGGCCAGTTTGATARGAGGACTACAACATACCTGATAAAATGAGAGAGGCAGTCTGATTCCAGTGCTGGTCACGATTATGCAAGCCTCTCACAAAGCTATATTCTTCCACAGCTATATTACACATAATCTGAAGATAAGACTGTCCTCGAGAAAGCTCTGACAGACACCACATTTTTTTCCAGAGCAGGCAGAGTCTACTCCCTGTAGCAGCTAGTGCAGAGTGTAGTTAAATTTATTTCCTGATGATATGGAAAAGGAAGCGAGTTCCTGCTGGGTCCTCCTGAGAAACCCTTAGTGCAGGTTTCAGCTATGCCTACACTCTGCACAACAGGGGGGAATACTTTTTATTGGACACTTTCTATTTAAAAAAAACTCTCCAGAGCAGAAGTAATACTATCATTCAAATTGGATACTGAAGATGATCATTACAGTCTTTGAGAAGAGATACATGGGCAAATTCATGACAAGAAAACACAAGCAAGTTTCAAAGGAAGGGTTTATCTGCTTATCTGGTAGATAGGCTAATGGACTGAATCATTCATCCTGTATTTACTACACAATTTGTCCACATCAGCTTCAATAAAGCAATGTGACAGTCTCCCCTTACCTGCTTTTATTCCCAAGTCATTGTGCTGAGACAAAAATCCTCTTCCAAAAACTAAGGCTTAGAAAATGCAAAAGGCCACACTGAATAAGTATTATCATCCATTCTAGGCTTAAAACATCTATGAAACTATGAGGTCTCAAGTTCTGTCTCTTTCCCTGCAGGTAAAAAATCAATAAACATTGATCACTCATTTTCACAAGGACAGAGCTGCAGTAAAAGCCAGCACTCTCCTTTCTTAGCASTAAAGGGCAAAAGCAAAATTCTCCCTGTTGTTCCTAACCTCTATATTTTCAGTCCAGAAAGCACTCTCYGGTTCAGATATAGCCATCCTTCATTTTTGCTCGTGTGAGAAAATTGATCATGTGGTCAGGTTCAAAAGAGATCTCAAACAGGAAACACCTGAATTAACAAGGTCTTGGCTCATCAGAGCTTCTCTTGCATGTCCCTCTAGGATCAGTAACAGTCTTTACAAATCAGCTTACAGGAGGACAACAACGTATTTTTCCACACTTGGAATTGTTCAGTCACAATAACCCCATGCAGTGCTACAGACTTGGGGCAGAGAGGCTGGAGAACTGCGCGGCAGAAAAGGACCTGGGGTTGTTGGTCGACAGCTGGCTGAACGTGAACCAGCAGTGAGCCCAGGTGGCCAAGGAGGCCAACAGCCTCCTGGCTTGTATCATGAGCAGCATAGCCAGCAGGACCAGGGAGGTGATCACCTTCCACTGGTGAGATCACACTGCACTGTGTTTGGTTTTGGGCCCCTCACTACGAGAAAGACACTGAGGTGACAGAGTGTGTCCAAAGGAGGGCAATAAAGCTGGTGAAGGGGCTGGAGCACRGACTTTATGAGGAGTGGCTGAAGGAGCTGGGGTTATTCAGTCTAGTAAAGAGGAGGCTCAGGACTTATTGTTCTCTACAACTACCTGAAAGGAGGTTGTGGTGAGACAAGGCTGATCTCCAGAACAGGAGATAGGACAAGAAGAAATGGTCTCAAGTTGCCCCAGGGGAGGATTAGGTCAGACATTAGGAAAAAAATCTACACAGAAAGGGTAGCCAAGAATTGGAACAGGCTGCCCAGGGAAGTGGTGGTGTCATTATCCCCAGCAGTGTTCAAGAAATGTGTAGATTACTTACAGACATGGTTTATCAGGCATGGTGGTAATGGGTAATGGGTAATCCAAATGGGGTTGGATTTGATCTTGAAGGTCTTTTCCAACCATAATGATTCTATGAATCTATACTATGTGGAGGAAAAGTTCTAGGAATAGGTAAGTCTTGATTTGCTTTTCTTGGCTTAAGCTGAAATGTTACCCCAGCAGTTATGAAAGGAGGCATACTTTTAGCTTAAAGGTARTAGGCTTGTTGGGCCCTACTGGTGGTTCTTGCTGATGATTCTACTTACAGAGGTATCTCCTGTATGGTGCTGCTACTCAACCGCAAAGCTGCTGCTGCCTTGTAAATAGGAAACAGGAAATTTCACAATACAAAAATGTGAGATTCTATCAGAGGTGAGTAACTTGGAAGAAAAGAAACTGAAGGGAGCACAGTTCCAAGCTAGAGGGAAAAGCTGGAGCTGGGAGAAGGGCTGAAAACAACTTGGTCTGAGCCCCTGAGTATGAATAAATGGAGCTTAGCCAAACTCTGTATGTGACAAGTGTGTCTATTTAGTACGTTTTTTTATTGTGTTTGAATTCAGAACTGAAGAACTCTTCATGAAACAGGCAACATCTGTACATCCAAAGCAACTTCTAAATCAGCTAATCACTCTGTCAAATCCGATTTCAATATATCACATCTCAAGGGGTTGGTACAATCTGAGTCATGCTGAAAAAAAATAACAGCCTTCAGATYACCATGCTGCTTTCATCCCTATACTCAGAAAGGTCAGGCTTTGAGAAGAATGAGGATGGGTGAAAGTATAATATATAAATTCACAAACATAGGCCTAATTATAGTGACTAYGCAACTATGCTGTGCCCAATTCTTTGATTTTTTTCTGTGTTAGGTAATCCTGACAGCCCTTTGCTGATGATTTACTCATGGTGTTCACTGGAAAAGAGAAACCTCTGAAGCTGCTGGTGATAATAAACATGCTCTAATACCACAAAAAAGAAAAAGAAAAAAAAAAAAAAAACAGAGAGGAGGAGGAGAGATGAAGCCTTACAGTTTTCTAAGCCTGCCTTCATATCCTCTGTGCAACAAGAGATAAAGGTGCTTTCTGATACACAATTGCGTTTGTAGAGGAACAACTGTTCAGTTGAGAGCAATTTTACCTTTTTTATCAGAAGGTTTTTTGCTGTAGTGGGGATCCCCAAGCTGTTTCTGAGAGAATAAAGTGAGGTGATCCCTTCACAAATGAGCTAATATAGTAGGGTCACACAGTACTCAAAGCGGAAAACTASGAGTACAGACAGCTCTGCTATTTTTTCACTTCAACTACTAATTTCCTGAGTATCCTTGAGTAGGGGAATTGATTTCTGCAAGGCCCATTTTCTGAGAAACAGAGCTCCCAATACTTCCTTACTACATGAAGAATCTACAATGCTTGGAAAGATGTGTCCACATTATGAAAGAGAATGTCTCCTCCTTAAACAGTGTTCTGGTCAAGGAGATTTGGAGAAGTTTTGTCACTTYACACTAGTTCGGACAGAGCCCTGTAGCTTGACATGCAGATGAATACAACAAATCTATATCAAATGTTTTAAAGTGTAAGAAATAGCTGAGATTTAAGCTTTACCTCACTGAAATCTACACAGGGTGCCCACTTAGGTTTAGGCTTAGTTGCAAAGTCATAGGTGCAAAGTACTTACACATATTCTTAAGTGCTAGGATGCTCCTGATGTAGTCAGCAAGGGCCTCTATGCAGGGGATTAAAGGCCATCATGTACTTAAGAGAACTGCTGAAGTTATGATCACATGCACAGGTCTAATACTCATACACATATATTCTGCTTTCACAGTGATGTAAACCTAGAACAACTCTACTAAAATTAGTGGCATTTTCTTATCTTATACCAGTGTGCAATAACATCAGAACTTTTTTTTAAGAGACAGTATTAAATGTGTCTTACTGTGCTTTCTGCTTCTGAAGATACCTTTGCCAGAATTGCTAGATTTCTGCAAACTGTCTATTATTTGGGACAATTGAGAGATTTCCATCTCTGTAATATTAATTTTTTTGCTTTTATCTGCATTGCCCTGAGGAACCATCTTTCATCCTTGCAACAGAGATACTGAGAGATGCCCTACTATGTATATTGCTTTTTTCAGCATTTGAACAGAATATATTTATAGAGAAGATATTATTTTAATCTGAAAAATATACCCCACTAGCCCAAGATGCTGCTGTTTTCATGCCTTAGCTGAGATGATGTTTCCTGCTTTTTCACATTAATGGTTTTGGTTGTTGAAAGAAATGTGGAAGCAAAGTGATCTCAGGGCATCTAGTGGTTCACGGTGGAAACTACATCTTCATGCCAGCAGTCCATGCATGAAAAGACGCATCAATGAGTGGGGAGAGGATCCTGAGCACTAGAGAAGAGCATCAACCCTTCTACCCATGCTCAGCAACAAGTCTCTGGCTTCCATCACAAAAGTTTAGCCTTTTGAAAGGTTCTGCATGTGTCACTGCCAAGTCTTCATCATCTCCATCAAATGGCAGTGACAGGAACCAGAGAGGCTGGAAGACTGCAAGAGTCTGATCATTTGTCCTCTGCATCCATTCCCAGACTGAAACATCCCAAAACTAACTGGGCTGTAAAATCCTTTCAATTAATGCAGTACAAATCAAACGGTGGAATTATGCCTCAGTTTTGCCTGTATGATTAAAGGTACATATTAAATGAAGTGTTTACCATGTGGAAATGCTGCTTACTCCTACTTCTGTGGATGAAAGTACAGAAGATCGGTATAGATACCATAGTCAGTTAGGTACCATTCAAAGGCTTTTTTCATGTCCATATAAATGCAAATAGCTTGGCTAAGAGTGCTAGTACTGCAGATTAAATAGGACTTCTTTGAAGATATTGTCTATGCAGCCTAAAGCTGGACTGCTATGGGCTTCGTTCTTATCCTTCGGTTCCATGATTTTGTGCTAATTTTCACAGCAGCCTCTGACATGTACTGCAGACCTGGGCTGAAATGATCATCAAAACTATTCACGACAACTAGCAGAGAAGCTGCCAGCTACTGCCAAAATCTTCTTTGGATTTCAGTAATGCTAGCAACAATGAGCCTGCAGTTCACCTGACCAAAGTTAGACTTAGAGATCGGAGTATATGTTCTAGTTCTCAGAAAAGCATTTGTGTGCCAGAAATGCTTCTAATGTAACAGGGAAGGCATATGCCAAATACCTGATCAGCATGTCATCGGATAGCAGATAGTTTAATATACAAACAGCCCTTAGCAAATGTATCATGCAATGTTAAAACATGTTTCCATACCTATGTTTTATGCTTTCAAACATAACGGAAGTCAAGACTAGTATATTTTGTATGCTAGCCACTGGATGAAATGTGATTTGTTGCCGTTTGCACAGGAATATRTCAATGCTGTGCTGTTTGGTGTCTGCCACTGCTAAAGTAAAGTATCCTAAATGGTAGGATACCATTAGGATGCCAAAGACTATGTCAAGTCTTTGGCAAGGAAAGACAAAAATGAATGGGCTGAAAAAGGCAGACAGAATTTGGAGTGCAAGTGAGTAGTGATGGGTAGAATTACTCAAGCTGCTTTATTACTGGCAATYAGTAGAACAACTTCTATTCAAAGGCCATTTGTTCTTGGAGTAAAGAGATTAGAGATGTGTTTCTGCTCTTGGATAATATACAGAAAGGTGTCCATGAATTCCCAAGTGGAATTTGCATTTCCAACTTGCAATTTCACCAAATGTTATTCTGTTTAAATGTCACTACCAGTAGATTGATCTTCACCATCCTAAAAATGCAGTGTGAGGTGTGAATGATAGAATACACATATTTTATTGAGACAACAGAGTCCAGGTTGATGGCATATGATGATACTATTGACAGGAAATATTTCAGAGACATATTGTCTCCTAGTGAACATATTCTGGTTAGTAAGAATATTTAGAAGGACTGAGAGAGGCATATCATAACACAGACCTAAAGGAAAAATGATTGTAACTATGCAGCCTGTGCTGACTTGATCACTGGAATGCTACTTAAAGGTGAAAACATGACCTAAGTAATTTAGATCTAATAAATAATACTGCTATTTTTATCATAATTCTGACTAATCTTAAGAAATATGTTTTAGTGGTGGATGACCCTCTTAGAATAAAAACTGCTCAAAGGGTTTGGATTCCTGATCCAGCCTAGCTAGTGAAAAAAGATGTTGTTCATATTCCTAAACAGGGATGTGTCCTGTGTATTGCTGCCCATTCCTATTCAGGGGACCTCTAACAAAGACTTTTGTATATACTCAGTATACCAATATAGCCCTCTCCTTGTAACTCCAGCTTGATGGCTCTGCCGATCAATTCTCAGTAGTTTCAAACAAGAAACAGCTTCTTTTTATCGATCAAACAAAGTTGGGCAAAGACTGTAGGCAAAAAAGTCTCCACAAACATGCAGATAGATTCTCTTCAGAGCTATGTCTTGCTCTCTGCTGGGTGTTTTATTTGTGTAGATATAGCTTTCTGTTATGAAAGCAAATATCTGACAATAGAAACCCTAAAACAGATCCTTTAGGTGAGGATAATTGACACTCATTTCTCCATCAAACTGTTTGCTTGTAAAGGCATAAACTGCATTATGTGTGGCCTTCTGATACATTCTGCTACCTGTATAATATATGGAATGGCTCATAATAGCATGTAAAGAATGAGATTGTAAGAGTGAGATCATAAGGTTATTTTACAACTATATCAAAAAAAAAAAAAAAAAAAAAAAGAGAGAGAGAGATTGCATAGTAAGCTCCCCCCAGCAGAACCTTGATGGATGCCAGTATTTCTTCTTGGCAGAATAACAGCATTCAATGAAAGGTAAATAGACTGACTCCAAACTTACTTGCTGCTTSCTCCATCAAAAATGAGGCTCTCCTACATTATCATCTAGAGAAATCAGGTGGATGCAGCACCTCCATCTGTCCTTTTTGCTGAACACTTAATGACATTCAGGAGACCATCACTGTGCAGGGCAAAGCCTCTGTCCAGTTCTTGCACTATATGACTGTCGTAACAAAATCTAACCATTTCATCCTCTTTACTAATACTTTCTTTCATTTCCTTTCTTTTTTAAGACACATAAATTATTGAAAACACTGAAAGGAAGAGACCTTTACAGGAAGGCTGAGCATCACAGCTCCTCTATTTCCTTCCACGGCTGTGCACTGATTTACTCTGTTACTTTACAAATAAGGTAATAATCTCTCTATGTCTTTCTTGCTTCTGCTCTGTAAAATAGAGGTAATTAAAACACCTGCCTCAAGGGAATGTCTTACACTGTGATATTTAATGGATTAACATTTGTAAAGCTCTCTGAAAGCCTTAGATGCAAGTCTCTACCGAAATTCAAATTATCATTATCTTGCAGGATAAATATGCATTTCTCAAGACCTTACTTCCTTACTTTTGATATATGAAAGATGATAAAATGTGAGGATTAATACATCAATATAATTCAGAAAACAAAAGGAGGTCTGCTTACTGGATTGTGCTTCTAATAATATCTTCCTGTTTTCAACTTCTTACAATTTGTCCTGAGAGTAAAAGTCCCAGTCCATATAAGTGTAGGACCTGATAACACAAATGTATTTATTTTGAAACTCCATGATGGGTGTTACAGGAAAGGCATATCCCACTCAGAATCCAAAACAAATAGGCCTTTTTCCTTCATGCAATGCACAGGCTTTCTCAGACCTTCTCCCCAAAACTGCTGAATGATGCTATCTTTCTGAATACAAGAGATGTCACATCTGGACCTCTGACCAAGAGTATATACGGATTCATTTTTAACTCTGGCTGTTACAAGYTGTCTTTTAACTCTGTCAGCGAGTGCCTTAGAGATAAGAGATAACAGTTATAATCCTGTTTTTCTATAAATATGTTGTTTATGTAACAGTTCTATCTGCTGTACTGTGAATAGGGGTACCCTTACACTATCTATCCTCAAGTATATAACTGAAATCTCTCAACAGTTCAAATATACAAAAAATACAGCCAAAATCTTAAACATACATGAGATCAAACAGTTCCAAAAAAGAGGTAGATACTCTATAGTCTGATGGTGCACCAGTTTATGCATTTCCATTATTTTGGTGATGGTGGGAGTGAAAACCATCCAAACTAAAATCTGRTTGTCCTATACATGTGCCTTGGAGCTCTTGGCAAGAGCACAATTTTTGGAATGCAGTTTTTAAGTAGAGATTTTTTTTCATCCTTGTTCTAAATCTTCCACTCTCTTCTTTACTCTTTGCAAAAACRGTGAGTTTCTGTTCCTACTTCTGCTTCATACAGACAGATGAAGTGAGTCAGATCCTTTCGTTGTTTAAAACGAATGAGAGTCAGCTAAACTGTCAAAAGTAATCACGAAACCACAGATAATCTTAAAACAAATAAGATAGTTGTGCTGAAGAGCCTAATGGAGGCAAAACAGAACATCCTGGGGCTGAGAAAACATCAACTCTTCAAAGATTTGGATTTGTTTTCTTCAGAAAAAAAAGGAGTAAGCAGAAATATTAGCTTTCTAATGAATAAAAGATTCTCTATGTTTACTGAGAGAAGTTGAGAAATATTGACTTCATTTTTAGCCATGAGATTTATGTTGAATACAAGCAGGTGTGTTCTAACAGGTAGAAGAGATATTTTTATAATCCAAATGCATGTGCACATTGAAACCTTGGAAAAATTGTCTTAGATCATTGCACAATGGTCTCTAACTCACTATTTGGAAACTAGCTGTGTATTACTTGGTACCATGTCTACCTGCCATTATAATTTGTGCTAAATCCTGCTGACATCACTGCTGCTACAATGGAAAGTCATCTGGCCCAGCAGGTCAACACATATATTTGGGGACATTGATCTGAGGAGGAAATAATAATCAATACTCTTGGTCTTGTTCTGCTTGCATGCTGGTTTTGCACAGGAGTCATTGCATTTACTTCTTCGAATTTGCACATGATTGGCAACAGTTTTACAGTTTGTGAATTCGGAAGCAAGTTCTTTCTTATTGAATATTTGGATAAGATGATAAGTGCTTACTGTAAAGAGAAAACACTTAAATTTCAATCACTTCTAAACAGCAGGATTCAATGACTAACACAAGTTACATCCTGGTCACGCAGGGCATAAAGCAGCATGAGTTTAACAACACAGTGTTAAAAATGAGTCAATTAACAGAGGCACAGAGTGATTAGTACAGACCAAAATAAATGATACTTGATAAAAATACTTTCTCTATTTCATTCCTTTAATTTATTTTTTTTCTTTTTAAATTACATGAATTAGGGACACCAGGCTGACAATTTCTTCATACAGTCAGTAGSAACATGAATATTGTGGTGATAGACAACAGCTATATTAAGTATGCAGTGAGTGAATACAGATATTCATTTAGTGGCTCTACAGATATTCATGAATACATTCACTTAATTTAGAACTGAAATACATTCTCTACTGTGTACCTTTCTAAGTGTCAGACCTTTCTCTGAAGGCAAACAATATAAAAACTAGGTAGACTAAAGGAAATACTCCAAACTTTTCAAGAAGAAACTATAATATGATGTCTTTTCTATTCCACATGAGCCTATGGATTGCTTCAGTCAGACAAAAAAGAACTACAAAGTCTACTACACATGGAAGAGAAGAACACAAATCATAATTGTCTACTGCGGTGGACAACCACAGTAGAGATTCCAGGACACAAATAATATTAAGTGCTCCAAAGATGGAAGATGTGGTGCAGAGTAACTTGCAAACCTCCCACTGCTGTATGAGGCTAAAGCTGCACTGATCAGTCCCCTTGTTTAAGAGCAAAATGCCATCAGTAAATGAATGATAGCAGGAACACAAACAACTGCTTCTGATAAGCTTATTACRGGCTCCTATGTACCCACAGGAGAATTACAGCAGAAGAGACTGTGATTAGAGACAGCTGCCAAAATTGGAGGGTAGCAGGAAACAAAACTTCAGAGTTCCATAGGAAATGAGATGAAATGAAATGAACTAGCCCAGCTGAGATAATATAACGGTATATGCATTTGCCAAGCTTATAAATAAAACATTGACTTATTATTGCACTTCCATGGTGTGCAGATCCCAGGGAATTTAACATAACATGATACACATGTGGGGGCAGAAAAGGAGGTCATATATGGAAATGTGATCYTGGAAAAGGCTTTTATGTGATGCTTAAAGGAAAGAAAGAAAAAAAAAAACAAGGAATATTCAAAAACAGGCTAATGATTTTCTCTGTAGAACAAAATTCTAATCAAACTTGGGTGCATATAATATGTTGGACTTATCACAATCATTCAGATGATATCAGAGGAATGCATTGCTTTATTTATTACTGTTTATGAAAGATTTCTATGTCTTTTTCAATTTTTATCACTGGAGCTTGACGTTATTTTCATTTTGAGATGACGCAAAGCTACCCAATAAACAGAAGAAATCATCCAAATAATGCAGAGTGTCTTGTTTAAAAAACATCAAGGTTTGGGTTGTAAAAGCAGGTTCTCTTTCTTTAACTCCCCATGTTCTGAAAGGAAAGAGAAATTCAATCGTGTAAGTTCCAATAGGAGTGGGCAAGTATTTGATGAATGAAGAGAACACAATACAGAGTTATCCTGTGGAGTGTCTTTGATGTAAATGGCATCTCAAAGAGCTTTATGAATTTAAATTACATGGAAGGATGGAGAAATTAAAATCCCAGCAAGGAAATGAGGAACTTTCTTCAGCTGATGCGAAGGAGAGATACAGAGAATTTTTCAGCTCTCACACAAGGTCCCTCTATAGGCAGGAGAAAGCAATGACTTATATAAATAAGAATTTCCCTCTACATATTTATGTATATATATATGTATATGTGTGCAGGTATGTATATGGATGTGCATTTACAAAAACATGTGTGTAAAGTTCCTAAAAGGTTTCATGCGGTTCATCAGAAACCCCAGGTTATAGTGAAAGGATAAATATAAAAGATCTGTTTAAGACAGAAAACATCATAGCCTTTTTGAAGATGCCAGAAAGAATGGAGAACAAGTATCACTGCTTCTGGAACACTCTAGAGGATGCAGGAAAACTGTCTGCCACGCAGACTATAAATATTATTGTTTATTCATGCTATCATCCAGACAATGTCCAGTCATTGGTAGCAGCATCTTTTAGTTTAGGTTGCATAGCTTTAAATTCTATATTTGATTTGTTTGGTTGTTTCACGCATCCTCCCTCAAGCAGGAACTGCCTTTTACAGGCTTATATTGGTCTTTTGAAGGACTGTTAACACACTACCARTTCATCTAGGTCTACTGCTTTAGCAGCTGTTCTCTGAAGTTATTATTTCAGTTGCAAACTAGCAACAGATTGTGCTTTTTCAGGCCCTTATAGTATTGCTTTAGTCAACCCCATAACCAGGGGGATGAGCAAAACACTCTGTGTAGAAGGAATCTAATGGATACTGGAAGCAAATCCAGATGTTCTATTTGCTATCGCTAATTAGTGTATCCTTGCACCCACAACTCTCTGTCCTGGACTTCATGGAAAAACTGTGGCTACTCTGCCATAGAAGCATTAGCTTGCAGGTATCACCCTTGGACTTGTCCTGTTGTTGCTACCTTCCCTCCATTATTGCTGCCTTCTAATATTTGCTGCCATAGACAAAGGAGGACATTTCAGGCATGGCATTACGTGTCATACCCATATGCTGACTGCTTTTACTGTATTCCTGCAGACCATAAATGCAGGGTTTATTTGTTTGTTTTTCCTTTCCTTTTCTTGGTTTACCTTTTTTTAACGGTTTATTGGTCAGTTGCCTCTGTGTTGCCAACAGATAAGACGTGATTCTGTTTATATTGCAAATTGCACTGTATTCCCTCATGATGGATGAACCACGGCTAGCTACATATGTCATAYGGTGAAGTTTTTGCAGTGGGGAAAACTAATCTCAGGCATTCAGTCTGCTAGCATTCTGGTCTGCTTTTGTTTTATTTAAGGAAACTATTTGTCAATTAATGTTTGGATTATTAAATCTAACAATGGGGTATCCCRCTTCGATGTTAGATATCCATCTGTTCGCTTCAAATCTTTCTATTACTTGCAGATTTTCCACCCACTTGTCCTGCAGCAGGGAACTGAGTATTAGCTACTCTATGTTAAAAWGCCTCAATGCATTTGGCCAGCTCCACTACAAATGAGTAAAAGCTCTCCCATCTAATATCAAGCTAAGAGCAGCAAGGAAGCCATTAACTTAGCACATTGCCAGCAAATTCCGTGGTCCTTAAAATAAAACTATAATGTTTGTGCATGTATACGTATATATGTGTGTATATTTAAGCATAATAACCCTCATAGTCCATTTGCMTTTGAGCATCTTCTAATGACCTACTTTGTATTGACAGCTCTACTCTTCCAAACAGATGACTGAAAAACACTGCACAAAGACATGGCACAAATAATGACCCAGAYATCCAACACCTGGCTGTATGATGATAATTAAAAAGCAAAAACAAACAAAATTCTACTTGACATGAGAGTATCATCCTCTGATGAGTACCAGTGGCTACACTGCTGCCACATCCAGTTGTACTGTGGCATGTGAAGGATCCCATTCTCAGGTTCCTTTTCTACATGTTTTGAATATGAAGCACTGGATTTGGCCTTCACTGAGTAGCAGCAAGGTAACATTATTATACAGACCTTGCAAATGTGATTAGGAGAAGCACTAATAGAAACCTTCCTCTTTCCTATCATCAGCCTGTCTGCCTCAGGTTCCTTGTAAAAAGGATAATGGAGTTTCTAATGGCATTAGTCATTCTTTTATGTTCAAGGAGTTTTGACTGGTAAAGGCATAAAAATAAACAAGGCACAGTACAGATAAGCACTAGGTAACAATTTTCTATAGAATTGCTCTGTACACATTTTCACAGCAAATGTCACTGTAAGAAAGAACTATATAATCAAAGCACAAGGAAGGAAAGAACACAGCATAAACACAACAGCCCTCTTACTTTAAGATTTACTACTTGTACTTATTGAAGTGTAAAGAATGCACTGAACACTAAGAGAAGGATCTCCTGTGGCAAGATAAATCATGTTTCTTCTGATTATATGGTTCTATAGGATGTGATGACTCCAGAGCAGGGAGGAAGGGAAAAAGTGGGGGGAGAAAGAAGTAAAACAGCTCTCAATCATASGGGGCAAATGAAACACATAAATTAGAGGAAGGGCAATCTGGCTGAGGCATTAAGTCATGAGATACTTCTAACGAGGGAAAAGATTTTAATCCCATCATTTCAGGCCCCTTGAAAGTTTTAAACTGAGGATACCCACTGTCCTTATGAATACTTTGTTATTGTGCTTGAACTACGGTGTGTCTTTCAACCTCCCCTATAATTGAGCAGTGTGTTCTCTGCTGAATTCAATGCTAACTGTGCCTGGTGTGGTCAGAACAGGCCTCAAGGTGACTCAGCACCTCTCTGAATCATATCTGAGTTGTCATGCAGTTTCTATACAGTCTACCTGTTCTGGGCAGGAATGCAAGCTTAGACACTAAGGATCCTTCTAGTGACCCAAAACACGGGTGGCATTTTCAGACAGTAATTGAAGGCAGCAGATCTCAGTAGTTCCTTAAGTCCCTTGGGACTTAATTCCAGGGAAGTTTCCATGCATATGGGAGTAGACTGTTAATGCATGATTTGCAAAGCGGCTGTGACTACCTGATCTGTATATTAAGCTTTAGAATAAAAGAGAAAATTAAAATGGGCTTCTGGAGAGGTACATGTGGTATTTGAAAAAAAAAGAGTCATGAGAATCAAATATGCGTTGTATAAGGTGTACATACAGCCATTGTTGTTCTGCTATTTATGATCTATAAAACACTATGCCTGCCTTAAACATGATGTGAWCACCAGAAAGCTAGGTAATCTAGAAACAATGTGGTTCATTACATTACACAACAGAAATACAAACGCAGAGATGGGCAAGCACCATCTACTACACCAGCATTATGTTTCCAAGGGAACAGGGGAGGACAAAGATGCTCCTCATCACAGCCATATTTAATCTAAACCCGAAAGCTGCATCCATTTGAATGAAAGAAACATGAACGGAGACATTTCATCACCAGTTTAAATGGAGGGAGCTATTAAATACTTGTAAGAGGAGAGACTGAGTCTTCCGCTGGGAGCACCCTCTTGAAACTCTCCTCATTAAATACAGAGAGAAATTGGATGTCCAGACAAAATTGCCCTTCCAGCTTCTGATAGGCTAAAATTAGATGAGATGAACTGTATCACCTAATTGAGCTGACCTCTTATCTTTTAATAGGGTTGCTGCTCTTCAGATTTTGTTAAGTTCAAGCTGGTGTGCCAATGCATTCAAATGCATTCATGTAATGATGATCTRTTTGTGCTCAACATAATTTAAATTGTGCAATGTAGGAATGTAAGAATTATAAGCAGACCTCAGAATTTAAATTGTTAGGAAACACAGAGAAGCTCCAACTAAAACAATCCCATAAGTCAAGGAGCAGTATCAAAGTAGTTTGGATAACAAACCTCTCAGATTTGTGCTTTTCCTCAGCTACATGCAATTTCTGAGGGAACAGATTCTTGCTAGTTAGGTCCTTTCCTCCTATTTTGGAGGAATCAAGGGTACTGAGAAAAAGTAACTGGTAAAACTAGATAAATATGAAAGGTAAAAAATAAAATTGTAACCTAATATTCRTGAGGGAGTCACAAGAACATGTACTTTCATGTACACAGCAAGCTAAAATCCACAATGTTAACAAAAATCATCAGTATAATTAATCTTTTCCAGAATTTAATGTTGTTCAGTTCCTGTCTGAGCAAAATTATCTGTCATGTGTTTTTGGCATATTTTATTTCATGTGTAGCACTCGTGCTAATTTAAACTTCTCAGGAAACATGTCTCTTTCTCTGCGACAGATTATCACCAGTATGGCACCAATTCTGCTTTTACGTAGCAGGGTCTTACAGCAGTTTGTACTTAATTTGAAGAGGTGTCATAGAACAGGAAATAATTCTGAAGCAGCAAATGTTCCTGCAGTATTAGACAGTTAAACAGTTAAACAGTTAAACAGATTATCAGAAGCAGCTTCTGACTCGGATCACAGCCTGTTTTTTCATCATATTAAGTGTAGGTTGGAAGTCCTTTTAAGGCATTGCAAATTTTGTTGGGTTTGCATAAGCCTATGGCACCACCTAGCTGTAAACATTTGTTTTTCTTCATTTCTGAAACATCTTTTCATTCTGCCCTTATTCAGCCCATTCAGCAAAATACTGAGCTAGTGCAAAGCACAAAAGGGATCCAAATGTAGTTCCCCGAAAGTACAGAACTGGTATAGAATGGTTCATGAGTGCTTAGTTGTATGCACTGACTTTATTATGATAATTCAGCTGTCTATAGCTCACTTTTAATTACAAGGCTTCTCATCTGAGCCAAACACCTTACACCTTATTGTTATTTCTTCTTTCTGAATAGGAAAGCATGCTAAAGTGATTTAAACCATTTCTTTCTTGGGACAAAATTTTACCAAGAGTGTCAGCTTCCCAGATAGGAGTAAGAAACATCATCCTGCCAAATGCTCTGTTCCTTTTTGCAGCTTCTCAAAAATATGACAACTTCATTTAAAAACAGGAAAGTCCTCTTTTTTTCCAAGTAAATTCCAAGTAATTTTCCAAGTATTTTCCAAACCAAAAAGTAAAATCTGAAATGGAGTTCTTTTAATAGGGGATCAAAGAAACATTCCAACAACTTAAAATGGTGTTTTGTGTATTTTCTTTACACAGACATTATTTTCTTTGTTAGGTTAAAGCAATATTCTCTCCTTTTCTTTTCTGGAGCATTTCTTATAGCCATCAAAAAAATCAAATATCCTGATATTCAGCCAATTTCACAAAGCAGACTAGAGACATATCAAGATATATTAATGCTTTCATTGCTTTTGATGTATTTCCCAGAAACCTGGCATAAAAGAAGTGAAACTTGACATTTACAAAATGGATCTTTTATGAACTCAGTGGCCTTGGATACACTTACAGTCAGAGGAGATGGGTGAGTGGTAATGGAAAGGTCTTCAAGAGTGAGTGATCATAATATCAGAGAATAATATTATTTCTGGTGAAAGAATAGAGAGTTGATGTTTTGCTTTGTCAATATTCTTCTCTGGTAGAGTTTAGAAAACCCTTGAAGGAAGACATAGTACATACTTCAGACTATACAGAATTGTTTGGAGGCTTTTTTTTTTTCTTAAAGATGGCATTTTAGGCATGCTAACATCCTTGTCCCTTTACAATGTTAAAGCAAGAAGCAAATTTGCCATTGCACAAAAAGAGCTGGAGAGACTTATGAACAGTAGGGGTATTTCTTTCTGCATCATTATCAAAGGTGCTGCAGAAGAACTGAAATGAAAGCTTGAGCACAGCTGAGACTACAATTTCTTAGCAGGTAGCCAGCTCCTTCACACATGTCCTCTACTTTGCACTTCAAAAGATTTATTTTGGGGTATTCTAGAAACTGAAGAAAGAAAAAAAAGTGGAGTAAAAGAGATCATAATACTAGCACCTTAAATCTCATGCTTCTGGCCTCAGGGAAGACTAGCACAACCATGAGGACAGAATGAGTATGCCAAGAGGCTGTTGTTGCAAAGCCACCTTTAAGTTATCTGGGTGAACCACAGAGAGGTCGCTCTACCTCCCCTTTCCTCACCTCTGCTGACCTTTAAATTTAGATCCTGTTTTCCAAGTTTTCCAACACAGTTTTTTTAAAGCTTAGTGAAGCTATTGCATTTTCCTTCTCAATGTGTGAGTGCATCTTGACAGCTCTGATTCTCCCCAGTCCTGCTGCTGAAGTTTCCCAGAAATGAAAAAAAAAAAAAAAAAAAAAAAAAGAGAGAAAACATATAAATAAGTCATGAATGCTATCAGATCTTCAGGAAAATTTTGGATGAAGATCATGCCAAAGGCTGGGAAAAAAATTCACGCTTCTTGATGGTAATTTGGTTCACACCTCCAGAGTAAACAAGTGAAAGTAGAGTCTAATAGGCAAAAGAAAAAAAGAGCTATTCTAAAACTTTCATGAYTACTGAGAAACAGAAAATAATTTCCTGGATTGTTATTCATCATTCATGGTTCTTCTGCATATCTCTCCTTTTGGCTGCTTGTCAAAGAACCTGCACTTAGTGTTTTTGCTTCCTACCTATTAAGCACTATGGCCCAGCAAGCCATGGACACTCAGAAGGCACCAAGAATATTTTTGTTTATAATATTTATGTTCTGATAYAAGGTTCTTCTTGTGACAGTGCTGTCTGTGGACACCACAATGAGATGAGTTAGAGAGTTAAAATAACCTTGCAGCAAGATTGCATTTAAAGGAACTTTTTAATAGTTCTCACGTAAATCAGAATATACATTAGCACACTTCTCTAACAAAGAGCTAGAGCCAAGCTGTGCTGAAAGGTGAGAGCATCACACAGAGAATGTAGCCATTTAATGACGGTACCTGAGAAGATATTTCAGTGTTTATGGTAGTCAGGCCTCCATTTCCACACACACTCCTTCCCCTGTCCAGCACATACACATGTGCTTCTGCTATATGGCTGGAGATTGCCAGATGACTTCTCATCTGACAGGAGACACAGAAACCTACCTCACAAAATGGAAATGTCCATGCCCATAGGATGCCCTATATGCCCATCTTACTTGCAGGGTCTAATTTAGTAAGCCTGGCCCAATAATTAAAATCTGGGAAGAGGGAAAATCTGTTAAATTTAGATGGCTCATATCCACATCAGGTCCTAGTATAATTCTACATGAAATAAAGTTTTATTATGTGTGAGCTTCATGCAATGGGCACCTGCTTGCTCCCTACTGCACAACACAATTATTGAATATCTATTAGAGTGAGAAATTGCCATCATGTTTCCAGAGGAATTAGATAGAAAATAGGAAAAAATACCAAGATACTAGTTTGTCCTAAAAGTTCTTTCATTCTGTGAACAAGAGAATTTGTTTCATGAATCACTAAATGAATAAATGTTGCTGCCATTTAGATTTGTTTTTAAAAAGGGCTTTAAAAAGGAATTCAAAAACTGTATTCAGTTACCATTAGTGAATTCATTTAAAATTAAATTCCTTAGTTATTTAGTTTAAAAGGACAAACTTTGAGAGAAAAGAGAAACTCACTGCAGCAAAGGAATATAAAATACTGAAAATGAATATAATTCCTTCTCACACTAAAAGAGCAGGCATAAATTTATTCAGGGAATAAGGATAGTTATTATTGCCTTTTTGTACCTGCTGCTGCAGCATGACATAGTAGTTTTCAATATATTTGTGCAGCATTTATTTAGATCACAGTTGCATTTGGGCTGGTAAAATACCATCTCATATTTATATTTCCATCACGAGAAGAAACTTAATGGAAGAGCTTTGAAGCTAACGTTCACTTCCACAAAAGTATCAGAAATGAGAATGGCTGTAAGAGGAGAAGCCTCAAACAGAAAAAAATAAAAAAGAGAAAGTTATGCTTTGGAGATATGAAAGCATAAGTACAACTGCAGTTGGAAAACATGAGTGTGTGAGAGAGATTGCAGGGGATATTAAAATAAATGCCAAATGTTGCTTAGCTATAGAAACAGAAACTAAAATATGAAAGAAATGGTACCACTATATATGGAGAGGACATGGGAATAAAGATATCTGATAACTGAGAACTGTAAATAATACCTTCATCCACATTCCACACACACATTCTTATTGAAAGTGCCAGAATTAAAGTTTGCTAATACGAATGAGTGCATAGAAAAGGAAAGTATACATTCAATACAGAAACAACTGACCCAAGTCTGGTGGCAGGTTCTTTAACAAGTTATGCAGCCTAGTCTTGAATTACTCCATGTAATTTRAGAATAGGATATTATATTTGCTACTTAAGACATGGGTGATGGGGTCATTCAGGCAGTCTCAGGTCTATTAGCTCRACCTTAGCTGCATGCAAGATTTTATTCTTTCCTCCATATTTTTTTCCTAACAAAATCAAGATAATTAGAAAACAGAATAAAACATATCCTGAACTTAAAAAATTTAAATTGTCCAGAGTAATTAAATAGCTTCTTTGGTAAGATATATAATTTTTAATAGAAAACAAATCATATAAAATCATATTTTAAGAAAGATGGTAGTGGATGAAAAATGATTAAGAAGAAGTGATAAGGATTAGGCTGTAACAATGTAGGAAACTATCCAAAAAGGCTGAAGAATGTGATGCTGAAAGAGAAAGGTTTGAAAGAAATGGCTAGTAAAGCTCTTCAAGACATGTCTTGGGAATTCTCTTATCAAATATGTTCACTAATGAAGCTTATGTGCTGATTAAATTTGCTGCATACACTTTACAGTCATTAGCAAATCAGAGGAGGTATTCAATATCAGACAGATAGAAGTGGATTATCATGAGGCCAAATAATAGAAATGCAGTAAGAAAGTCTTGCACTTATAGCATAAATATTGCTAGTTCCTTAGCAATGAAATGACAGAAGATCTTGTATGTACTAATTAATTATTGGCTTTCTATTACCACCCATATGATCTTCTTCTAAAGGATAAACGTATCTTGGAATCATATTAGAAGGAGATTTTCAGTAACAAGGAAGGACTGTACTGAGGAAAGATTGGTTTTATTATATAATACAGAGATTTAAGAAGCTGTGAGGATGTTTCCTTAAATATACCTCCAGGTAGCCAGTTGAAGAAAATGCCACTATTTCTTAATAGTGGCAAAGTGCAAATGGATCACACTGGATTACATGCTAAAATGAGCAACCCATGCTATGTTCATTGAGCCTGAGAGTCTGTGGCATTGCTATGCAGCTGCAGGCATACAGGAACGGCTTTGCCAAAAAGCAAAAACACTTACAGGGCTCACTGCATCCAAAGAATTGAAAGAAGTGGTTCTAGTAGCCCAAGAGAAATAATGAATTAAGGTAGAACAAGTGCAGAGAAGGACTTTCTATTTTCCTGTTTGTGCTAGTAACATATCTGATAAGAGCACATTCTGATAAGAGCAGTCCTAAAAGAGATGTTTCTTTCATCTGGTCAGAGGAGGGATACTCACAAATGTAAAACATATAAGACAGATGCCAACTTGCACATAAACTGGTGAATAAGGATTTTTTTGGTGAAGACTTAGAAGGTTTATAATCATCAGAGCCTTGAGTTTCTAAATTATCTTTCCATTAACAGTAAAGATGCAAGATTATGATGTGATCATCTGCAACACCATGGAACTCATTTTGATGACCTTTTAAATCCTTCCCAGTCCCACTAAATTTGATAGGAAAAGACACCTTCACCCCAGTAGCTCCTTTCTTTTCTCCATTGACATGTGTAGCTGTGATTATTGGAGGTCAAAGCAATCTGAAGAGGAGGCAAAGAAATGCTAACAGGCAGTGAGACAGAATTATAAAACTTCAGCCAGCAACTGGGAATCTCTTGGAAAGATGAGCAGAGAGTCTGAAATGCTGGTGGCTCTTTTTTGCTTTCACCTCTGCTAGATTATTTACAGTTTTAGAATTAACTTTCACATATTCTCCTTCTCCAGAATCACAACCTGCATAYGAATTGAATAAAGCCTTTGTAAACTTCCTCAAGACAACTTAATATCCTAATCATGCATAAATTGGGAGGGCTGGGGGCATATCCTTCCTGCTAGTCCAAGGACAAAAATTTTTCTTTATTTTAGCTGGAGCAAAATTGGATCAAAGGGCTCAATACTCTGTAGCCTTGTTCACTCACGCAGTCATTTTCCAGTGCAAGATGATTGTGAATTATTGTGCAAGAAAGAAGCCAATAATGAAACAACTGCTTGGATGATATTTTCTACTTTAAAAAAAGGACTCTCTGTTACCCCTCAGACATAAATTGTATTAGCAGATAGCAYGAGTTGTTAAATAGTTTAGTCCTTCTGAAGCAGCAGTTGCTGAATTGCCCTTTTCCAAGGGGAGCTTGGTCTGCAGAAAATTTTTCTTAAGTCTAGCCACTTTATTGAAAATTTCTGAGTAAAGTTATATGTCATTTTGTTATAGTTTGCATTTTTTTCAAATATATATTTATATAAATAAACATATAGGGGAAAAAACTACAAACACCAYGTCTAAAATGACAATACGGAAACGAACACATCAAATACACTCTCAAAAAACTTTCAAGATTTCAGACCAAAAATGATAGAGTAGAATGATCCAAAGATAATAATGTTTCCTATATTATCACAGATATGCTTTGCTCCAAGAAAGTAAAAACAATTTATTTTGATCTGTTTTAATCAGTTTATTTAATCAGCTGTGYTTTACCTTGCATATTAATCACCTTAAAAATAATATTTTAATATGACTACATTCTGGATCATACTTTTCTGTGCTAGTCAAACACTATGACAGCACAAACTGCACTGAAGCTTCCAGAACATTTCTTCGCTAAGAATTTCCTTTCCATGGTCCATTATTAGTTAATAATTTACAGAGAGTGGAACCACTCCTCCTGGGTGGAGATAGACATATAGGGCTCACTAGGTCCTGCAGGATTTGGTGTCACTCATTATTGTCATTTCTACCTCTTTCCCACATCCCTCCCTGACCCTGAATTCTGTTCCTTCTTCTGGACACAGGCATGTTTTGCTGTTAGAGAAGTGATAAGACACTTTTCCTCTGYGACAGAAAAAGAAAGGAGGGATTCCACATTACAGTGCTGTGATGGTTTCATTGCAACATTACTTCTTCATCACCCCTAAGAGCTAAATAAATGAAACACTGGCACACTGGCGTAGTTAATAAGTGGGCAGATGATGCAGCTGCACCATGCCAGGGACTTGAGGATCCCAGATACCAGCCCACAAGCGGAGAACCAAGCACTGGCAATAAAGATAAAGAAGGATTCTTATTTCATGTGCTTAATGRCAGCTTCTGTTTGCTCTGTGTGGCAGCTGGCCCATCACTCCTTCCAAACCTGAGACAGCAGCGCACGGCAAACACAGTGCAGATCCCAGGGCTGGCAGTGAACTGGTAGCTCCAGAGTCAGAGCGATTTCATCAGCACTTTGCTGCACCCACACAAATTATCCTTGCCAGGGTGCAGATGTTGTGTCATTAGGTCTGCGCTTCTTTTGATCGGGGTTGGCACCTCTGCAGAGCCAGGCAATGTTCGGTGTGATTATATCTGCTCCATTAGCTTAAGCAGGGTCCTRACCCCGCCGCATTGTGCGATAAGAACAGTGTGTTCAGCATGAAAAGAGCAGAGTTACTCTGTGGTATTCTGTGGAAATCTTGCTGTAATACAAGTGTTTTAAATTCAGTCTTCTTAAGGGGTAAGATTTGTAAACTGAAAAAAAAAAAAAAAAGAGATTTCTCTGAGCCGTCAACAGATGAGACACAGAGCCACTTTTATATCCGACCAAAAGTCACCTCTGATACAAAATTTAGTCCTGGAGAAGGAATCAAGACTATTTCATATCACCCACATCTTTGCCAAAGAGCAAAATAAGGAAACAAAAAAAAAAAAAGCATGCAAAGAAGCTTGTATAAGTGAGCGAAGGTAAAATAAATTAGGTTATTATAATTAAATATATATGAGAATTTAATCAGACTGATTAAGTCAATGTTCCTTACAAAATAAGGAGGGAAAAGAAGCAGGAAGGAAGCTATTTTGTTTAGTTACCAGACCTTGTTGCTACAGAGAATTATGCACTGCTATTGGGATTGGTGCACAGCCAGATTCTGGCCAAACCAGTGCAGGGAGAGTCAAATCATTTCCAGAATGGAATTAATGTTGCAAGTTCAACTTCTGAAATTACAGCCAGGGGGAGGAGAGGCAGCGCCTTTTCCGAGAGGCAGTGTTACACACCAGGAAAACACAGAGTTTAAAGAATCACTTGTTCGCATGACAAAAGCAGGACATCTCAAGACCTTCTGCATCTTTGGGTGGATGGGCTTTTTTTTTTCTTTCCTTTCCTTCCCTTAAGTAGTATGTTTTTCACAAGTTATTGTGTTGGACTGCAGATACAGCTGCTATCACATGGACAAAACAAAGTCTTGTTAAAGCACCCTGGAATCTTACAGAACAATTACACACATTAATTGAAAAGCTGCAAAATCCTTATAGAAATTTCAGATCTCTCAGGTTTTATGGATGTTTGGCTCCAGGCTTCTTGACTGTGGAAATTAGTTTCAGCAGTATCTACAACCTAAGGTGAAAACTAAAATCAAGTATCTAATTTTCCCTGCTCTGCTCTGTCCTTGCTTCATCCTTTTTCTCTTCTTTTCTGTCTTAACAAAAAGGCTCAGCCTTCCACATGRGGAGCATACGAGAGGGCTGTGTTTGGAGATGAAGGACTTTCACAACAGCAAGATGCAGCCTTACAGGCTGTAGCTGCCAAACGTTGTTGGATGCCTTTTAGAACAGGAATATTTCATCAGGATAAAGTTATTTTTCTCAGTCAAGGGAGCATTTACCACRGCTGCATATTTTCTGCTTATAGCAGAGCTGTTGTCATGAGGCAGCTCTCTGCTGCCCAAGATGGAAAAACCTTCCCTCTGAACAAGGGCCTGTGACTCCAGTGAATCTTCATACAGGTCACAACATTTACTTCAGACCAGCCTGTTCCACTTCTGATTTTATAATTTACTTTAACCTTATACTTTTAATGTTATACTTTAACCTTGTGTCTACAGGATTTTAACCTGAAATAGCTAGGTAAGGAGACCAGATTTCCAAGGCTCGGCTCCCAACGAACACATCCCTGGCCACAAGGAAACACAAGGCCAATGCAGGACTCTAAATGCACCCTTCCTTCTGTGAAATGAATAATCCATTCTTACATCTCCACAACAGAGTATTTCAGAGACTGAATGGCTAGCCAGTCACAAGGTCTGGGCAATTACCACCACAGTGAATGAAAGCTTTAAAAGTGTAGCTTCTGCAGAAAATAAAGCCTATGACCTCTCCGATTTAGTGGGCATAGTTGTCACAACTTTTGAAACCTCTGCCCTGATGGCTTCTCAGAGGTTAGCCTGGGTCTCCTTCTTCAGATAGCTGGATTCTCAAAGGCTTATTTCTGTAACCTTACAGCTGATTTGTGATCACTGATGTGAAGAGGACTAAAAGGGACTGGGAGCAGTCTCTTCTATAAAGACTTGAAGTCACACTCTCAGGCCCATTTTTACATCACGTAAGTGACTAAACAAGGCACAATAAAATAATGGTGTCCTGACTGGAAGCTCGAACAAAGCTTTTCCAGGGCATTGTCATCCTTCTCTTATAAAAAACATAGCTTAGAAACTGTCAATTGCAAAATACTGGGAAGAGATCAGAGCAGGGAGTAAACCTGTGAACAGCTGCTTCCTGTCTTCCTTTTACAAGATGATAGCGGAAGATGTGAGAGAAGGAAATATTCAGTGAGAGTTGGCTTCCTTGCAGTTACTTCTTGTGATTTGCAAGAACTGAACAGGATTGCAGTGCCTAGGGGATCTGAAGTGATAGAGAAGTACCTGTGAAATGCTAAATCTGGAAGCAAGCTACAGTGTCTGCAAAAATACAATCTTTGGAATAAACACCTACAAAACAAAAATGTCAGTAGCCCACAAAGATGCCCTAATGCTTTTATTTTTGTTCTTTTTTTTTTCCTTGCAAGATCTTTGAATACAAATCAACTTTCTCTGAGTACTTTTCAGTACAGTTTCATTTACACTGAGGGTAATGTTTTAGCAGACTGGAAGTTGACTTGCTTCACTGAAACAGAAAAATAAAAACACAAAAAGGACATTCCCTCCCAGGTAGATGATGATGCCAGCTATAAATGCTATCAAAATGTTGTGAAAGTTTCAACATAGGTATACTTTCCAGCCTGCACAAAACTTATACAATTTCCAAGCTGTATTTATCACTCTGTACAAAAAAAAAAAAAAAAAAAAAAAAAAAAAAAAAAATCCTTAAGGTGCTCTGAATTTCTGTTATCTGAATTTCTGTTATGATGGGTTGTGAAGAAAGGGATTTGTTCTTAATGATGAACCTCTTTACTTCAAAGCCAAAGATGTTAGAGAAAGCCATTATATTTTATAAAAATCTTTTTGCTAATATGTCAGGACAAATTCATTTGGATTTTAGTCCACCAAGCCATTTGGTGTTTAATTCCCCTCTTTTGAAGTCCTGTACTTTTCTCTTAGAGTGAGTGAGGAAGAAATCCTTCTCTTAGATGAAAATTGAGAAATGAAACTGCACTTCCAGGAAAAAAAAGGAACCTCATGATCTGCTTTTTGTCCAAAATATCATTGTATCATCAGATTTGAGATGTGTGACTGCCTAAACCTCACTTTTGGCATGTCTGTGCCACCCTTGTGTGGTAGGGCTGTTCTGTATCGCTGTGTTCATTCTGTGTACAGTTCTCAGGGTTTAAATACAGTAGCATCCAGTGAAACTATCAAAGCTGCTGTGGTCAGCTTAATAAATGCTCTGTTTATCATGAACCTTGCCTAAAGAAAGGAACTGTGCAATCTTGCTCCAGGTAAGCCAAGCATGAGCCATTGCACTTCATGGAGACTTGAGTTGCAAAGTGGGAGGCTTAAAAGTGCAACTGKTCCTCAGCTGTGACATGATGATGGCATGATGATGTTATTTCATGTAAAGGTAGGAAACAAGTAGATAAAGGAATGTTTCTACTTAAGCGAAGAGATCAAGCTCACAGAAAAGCTTTTCCCATGTTTTTCTTCTTTCTTTCTACTCCTCCTTTCCTTTTCTACTCCATCCTCAATTTTTCACGCATTGCTTAATTCCCTTTCTGAAGTACAGCTATGTAAAAKTACTGAAAGGTAAAAGTAGACTTAGCTGTAAAATTGAGTATCGGTTGGATTCCTTGGTGTTCTACAGCCCATATTCTCCTTATACTATGCTCTCAAACAAGCAGAAAATRCCAAAATTTGCATCATTGTGAGTTTAGTAGGATTAAACTAACATTTTTCCTTTTCTCATTTTGTGAGAAAAACTGAAAGACAACAGAGAAAATAAAGTGAAGGTGAAAGGGCGATAAGTTGAGGGAGGAGAAGGCTGCTACAGCACTGACATAGGGGATAGGAGAAGACAGGGTTGACACTTATTTTCTAACCAGTCTGGTTGCTTTTATTCCAGTGAGACTCAGACCAATATGATTAGAGTGGCTGCTTCTGTTTCTACCTCCTCTGCATTTGTTGATATTAATCTACATGTACACATTAGCGAGCACTTATCTAGAAAATCCATAATGGGTGAGAGGCTGCTGTTTCAGTGGCAAGCTTGGCACAGCTACATTGACAATCTCTGTTGGTAACTACCGCCTCTGCCTGTTCTTTCAACATGTGTTTTTTAATCCTGTGAGAGCACTACGACCTAGAGAATTGCGCATGTTATTTGCTGCAACTACCAGGAAGAAACACCAGTTGGCTGTCATGCTTCTTTCTAATGAGGAAAGCACCCTATAGCTATGAAAGTCTCTGTTGTGGGAGCTCCATAGGATTTCTTAAGTGCAGATAACAAATATGTAGTGGTGTGCTTTGAAATGAAAAATGCTTGGAAGCTCATGAMCAGCAATAAGATGTCCTGTGCCAGTCAGTCACATTTCATACAGGACCTCACGTTTAACCGTGAATGCCTATCTTAGTAGTTTTTTTAAAAAGGGCAATTTTTAAAGACTTGCCTAYATTGCTCACTAGTAACAAGAGCAAAGAGGGATGATGTTTTGCTCTTATCAGAAACACCCTAACAATCAAGTTTCTTTTCAAATGCTGAGTTATTTCTTGCTGGATTTGTAGGAGGCTGGACATGGAGGCTCTGCCTAGACTGGGCACTCCTGCAGTCACTCCCAACTGCAAACCCAACACGAGCCAAACCCACATAAAGCCAGGATCATGCCTTGTACTTTGCCCTGGTTTCCATTCAGGCATATAGCCCAAAGTCTCAGAAAGGAGCTGAGAAACTCTCTTGGAGAAGCCTAGTCTGGACAATGAGGCAATCAGGATTCACTGTGACAGACCCATACATTTCACACACTGTGCTCTCGCCTGAGATTTTTAATTACTCTCATTTCTCCATTAACAAATTTTCAGAACTTGGCTCCATGCTAACTTGAAACAACAAATAGCACTAGACATAGTCCAGCACTCATTATTTCTGAATTGTTCTGGGATAGGAACATAGGACACAAGTATGTGGACTCTGTCCTTTGACTGCTCATGTTGATTTAATGCTTTTTGGACAGTATGCTGATTTATAGAACAGCACAGTGCAGAGTGCATGGTCTTGAAAAGTTAGTTAATCTTTGAAAGTGCAACATTGTAGAATGAGCTCTGCAAGCAGTTAAATGAGAATTCAGCAAATCTTAAAATAAACAGCAAAATAAGGCATGAGTAATCGCAGCTCAATGTAGGTCAGAAARGAAAGCAGGGGTGGGAAGGGGAGGGGAAATTGCGTTCTTCAGGATTCCAGCTACAGCATTACTGCATGACGAAGACAGATAAGTGAAAGTCTGCATGCTATCTGGTAGATAACTGAAAGCCTAAGAGCAGAGATTCTGTGTGTCCTAAAACTGCTATGGGCAGTTGTCCTGAGCATCACTGAAGGGACTGTGCTCTCTGCAGGTCCATGAGGACAGGTGTTATTTTGCCACGACAGGCTACCACGTGTTAACTTTGGCTACAATGCAAGGGCATGACACTGCACAGCAGCCTGGCCTAAATATACAAACCTCAAACCTTTACTTCTTTACTTCTTCGGACAGCTGCTGAGAGAAGCAAAGAGAAGACCCCTTGAACTGTCTCAGGTGTACAAAAATATATGCTCTTTATGACCCAAGGCATGACTATATCCCAGTAATAGCATCATCTCTTACGTAACCACTCTTACACCATTCCATTTATTTTATATTCTCATTCACTCCTAGGGAAGTGTTTCTGTCAACCAACAATAGCTATTTCTGATAGTAGTAGCTTCTTCTKGAAAGATAAGAGCTGAGAAGAGCTGATTTAATAAGATATAAATATGTATGTGTAATCTGATAAAAAATGGAGAAATATAAGTGTTCATCTGTGCAAAGACATTCAGTTTAGTAACTTTCCTGACATGTTCCGCTCCAACCTATTTAGTAGGATTACCAAGGTAAATAGAGTTTAATATAGGCTTTAATTCGTTCAGAATCCTGACTAAAATAATTACAGCACCAGTACTGTAGGATAAGAACACTTAATAGAGAAAGATATTAAAGAGAAAGATATAAAAGAACTTTTTTTTTTTTTTTTTTAATACTGATTAAAGCAAGTTATAATTTATTTCTCCTTCTGGACTTGTAATGAATTTTGATCTTTATATACTTCATACATGATTAAACATTTTTTACAATTGGTATGTTCCTTTAATTGAACAGTTGCCTTGCTTAATATGCAGCTAAAATTCTTTCTGTATTTCAGCCTTCATTATCACATGCTGTGCAATTAAACGCAGGAAATCCTTTAATTACAGTTATTCATGTTATGCAGAGAGAAGTGACATTTCATAAAACTAATATTAATGTAACTACCCAGCTTAATTCTGCATCCTTAGAAAATAAGGATTAAAAAGAGTATTTTGCTCTGTTATATGGTCTATTGCCTTGACATGCAACATCAGACTGACGGGATGTGTTTCAGAACAGATATTTAGCCACATCAGAAGTCCTTCAAGTCCAGCATGCTTCTTCTCAAATGAATTTAGCTTAAATAAATAAATAAATAAATAAATAAATAAATAAATAAATGTGTTAAACCTTGGAGTGTTTATGTTAGTTTTCATCCTGCCTAATCACTGGATAGTAAAGTCTAAAGTTTAAAGTCTAGACTGAATTGGACAGGAGAAAATGTTTTCTGAGGAGCAACTTGCACGTGAGTAAGGACTTCACAGCTCAAACACCAAAGGGTCAGGACTTTGATTAGTGAGAGCAGAATTCCTCATTGACATTTCAGCAGGGAATTACTCTTCTGTTATGATAATATCAGTAGCAAACGTGAACACCGTTGGCACGGCACCCCAATAACCGCTTAGTGCAGTAGCAAAATGGCTACCGCGGGCCCGGCCGGCCCTTCCCGCCCCTCCACCCCGCGCTGCGGGGAGGACTACAACTCCCAGCGTGCACCGCCGCACCTGCGGCCGCTCTGATTGGCTGCCGCCTCCCCCCCGCCCGCGTGACAGAGCGGGACCGGTGGCGCCGCCGGAGCCCCCGCGTGCTGGGGGCCGCTGGGGCCTCATGGCGGCGGCGGCGGCAGCGGCAGCGGCAGCAGCGGCAGCGGCAGCGGGGCGGCCCGGGGTCCCGCGCCCAGCATCCGGCCGCCTGAGGGCGCTGCTGAGTGTCGCGCCGGGCCGCGCTTGCAGCACCGGGGCGCCCGTGAGGGCTCCTTCCCCCGCGGCTCAGGTGAGGCGGGGGTGCCGGGGGGTCCCGGTGNCGCCCGCGTGACAGAGCGGGACCGGTGGCGCCGCCGGAGCCCCCGCGTGCTGGGGGCCGCTGGGGCCTCATGGCGGCGGCGGCGGCAGCGGCAGCAGCGGCAGCGGCAGCGGCAGCGGGGCGGCCGTGGGGGCAGCGCGGAGCCCCCGCGCTCCTGCGGGCGCTGCTGGGTGTCGCGCCGGGCCGCGCTTGCAGCACCGGGGCGCCCGTGAGGGCTCCTTCCCCCGCGGCTCAGGTGAGGCGGGGGTGCCGGGCGGTCCCGGTGCAGCGCGGATCTGCGAGGGGGTGCGCGCCGCAGAGCGGCCGTTAACGGTCGGTGCCCGCCGGGCTCCCTCTGCCTGCCCCGAGCCGGGGCGCCCTGTGCTCCGCAGTCACCTGCGGCGTGAGGCCGAGCGAGAGCGGGGCTGCGCTCCGGGATCACGGCCCCGGTTAGGAAAATTCCGTTTGTGCCTTGCAGTTAAAATTGGGAAAATAGAGATTATGGAAGCCTGTATCTAACAAACGAGGCTTCMCTTGGGGTTTGCTTGTTTGCCTGGTCTGTACCGCTGCGGGAAGTTTGGATTTAAGGATTCCTCTGCACTAAGTGCCTGTGATATACTGGTAATGTGCTGGTACTTGGGTGGGATCCGACCGGACACCAGTGAAGGTGGATGTTCTGCTCTGTCCAAAYCTGGATTATGAAAGTGATCTTTCAGATAATGAAAGGTTGAGTGATCTATGTAAAAACAAGTTAAAAGTATGAAAGCTTGAGTCTTGGGAGTAGCCAGCAAAACTTAGTATGGACTAGCATATAGTTGTATTTGCTTACTTCATTTTGTTTTAAATGTAAGGGCGAAATTTCAGTCTCATTTGCTGAACCAGTTCTGYATGCTCTCTATACAAAGCAGGGATTACACAGTGGCGTTTAATCTGCTGAAGTTAACTGTAGTTTGGGGGACGTTAATGGATATGTATGTTCTGAGTGGTCCTCTAAGCTGTTTGTCCAGCCATTGGCATAAATCTAAGTGTTGCCCAGATCTGGCTTCTCCTGGTATCTCAGTGTAGCTCTTTGACATGTATCTCGGATGAATTCACTGTCTTACTGTCAAAATGCAAGAGAAAAAGCTCCATAGCAAGACACAGATTCAATAGCTGCCAGGAAGAAATGGGGCATGACACGTGGAGTAATCCCTACTGACACATGATTTATTGATTTACTTGTGACTGCATGGCTGGCTTTAACAAGCAGAAAGTAAACTAAAGGTACAAGTGACAGTTTGAATTGAAGTGAATTTTTGAATTTCTTGATTTTTTTCATTTTTAAGTGAATTTAGTGATTTTTTTAATTCATTAAATTGAATATGCTCATTAGCATTTATTAATGTGCAGATTTTGTTCATTTTTTTTATTGAGTGCATATTTGCCACAGTTACCTAGGAAGCTTATTGATTTTCTTTTGTCTTTTTCCAAACTGTATGTATTTTAATAAATTCTGATCAGAATTACTTTATATTACTTCCTGTAAAGTGAGGAGCTCTAACATGGCTGTCAGAAATACATTTGAAAGAGGTTGATTGCAATGTCCAGACCTGAATTTAGGGCAGAGAGTGACAGTGGTTGGAATTGCAAGATGGGTGACTTGTCACAGCCACTGTGCCATACACACGAGTGCCCTGGAGCACTTGCTGAAACCCTGCTGGGCCTGAGAAGCAAGTTGATGCCAAGCAAACACAGTGCAAACGTAGAGACTGTGTTGGTGTAGCCTTTGCCCCCATGTCCATCTTGCCTGGGGCTTCACCTGTAGAGAGGAGTTAGTAGCGTCCCAGCCATGGGGGACACTGAAGTGTTGTCTGACTGTGGGTGTTCAACTGTCCAGACATTCAAAACAGTTAGACTGTCTCCAGGATCGGATCTGAAAATGTTCATGGGTTCTATTTAGTTTCATGAGCTTACATTGAGGTGAAGGATGGAAAGGAGAGAGAAGTTAACTTCCCTTATGTGTTTAAGCCCATTTTAAAATGGCAAAATGGTCTGCAACTCCCTTAAATCCTAGACAGCCATGAACTCTAATGCAGCAGCTTCAGAAGCCAACCAAAAGGACACTCAGGGCCCCTCCTGTAACTCTCTTTAGGTTAGGTTAGAATCAGAGAGGTTTGTGCAGCTGCCGTATTTGTATTGTGTGGTGCGGGGATCACATCATAGCCTTTTTAGCATGTTCTTGCACCTTTTTTTTTTTTGTTTTGTTTTGTTTTTTTTTGTTTTTTTTGGTGGGACATGTCAGTATTCATATTATCTGTTCTATATCCTGTATTCACCATCCTAAATAAAGTTTTCTATGAATGCATGGTAAATTACTCCTCCCAGCAGAAAAAAATATTTTTGTATGTGTTTTTGTTGCCTAGTAAAACTTTATAGTATTTTCTCTAAAAAATATATGGTGAAGAAATACATACTCATACAACTCTGCATACCTGAGTTTCTTTAGGTCTTGACACTTAAGGTACATTTGCCAGTCTCGGAGATGTGGCTTTCGTGTTGCACGGGGTAGAGTCCTTTTCTTCTAACTGATGGATAATGGCAGGTAGCAACAGGCACTGTGAGAGCATCAGTTGTTTTCATACTTTTTTTGTAGTTGTGTACAAGCATTTCTTGACTTAATTCATAGTTAATCATTCATAGTTAACAAAGAAAATCTGGTGCCATTCTGTTACCTTACATATATTACAATACCCACCGAAATGGTATTCTTGAATTAAAAAATGATATGCAGGATTAAGTTTTCTGCTACAAAAATGTGTTTTCCAGTACAATAGGAAAATGTCATTCAGAATTTTTTATTGGTGGTAGAGATTTGCAGGCAAAAAACAGTATTTTAAAAGAGGAGGGAATCAGAGTGTTTTCAAAGTAGCTTAAGGTTGCTTGAGGGCAATAACGCTAAGGAAATGAGCATCTCTTTGGTTATTTTTTTCCTCCCTCTTGCAAGATGTGTAATTTCTAGTAAAGGGCTTTTGTATCCTGGGATGAAGTTTTGTTTCAGTCTTTTCCAGCTGTTTGCTTGTAATCATGCAACTCTTGAACATAATCACCTGAAACTTTCTGTGGCATCCATTAAGTCTTTGGTGCAGGGATAAAGAGAAGAGCCCATTTTGGCTAAAGGGGTCTGATATGGACCTTATTCTTGGCCGATCATGTCAGAAGTCCCCTCTGTCCTAGAGCTCTGTTTTGTGGGGAGCTGCTCGGAGTCTGGAAGCGGCACTTTCTCTGCCAAAAAAACAGAACTGCAGGGTGCTGGTTAAGTTCTGTGATTGTGCTGCAGCTACAGAGCCCTAAGAAAAACTTCTGTCTTGAGCATCTCAGCTCAGACCTCATTCTGGCACTTAACCTACCTAGACCTGTTTTTGCCTCTGGGTTTGTCTGATTTCCAGGCTGAACAAGGACACTGTGGCACCGCTTCCCCATGCACTGAGGTATTAAAGTTGAAGCATGAAGCAGAAGATCTCGTGCTGAGCCACCACTGAGATGGCAGCATTAGGCACTATTGCGAGGAGGGCAGTGCTGGTGCATAGACCCAGATAACCTTGCCAGGGCTGAATGAGTCAGTGGGGTTTGGAAACAGGAGCAGCTCTAATGTTGTCGTGGGCAGGTAGGTTGTGGTGGCCCCTGAGGCCAACTCAAAAAAAAAATGTTTGCAAGCAACCATTTTCAGTGCAAACATTTGCAAACATTTCCAAATGTTCCCAGTGTACAGGTATCAGTGGGGATGAAGGTGAAGGAGAAGGACTAGATAAGAGCTACATTCTCTTCCCCTTGTGTTTAACTTAGGTTTTCCAGTACCTGTCAGTTTGTGGTGTTCCTAGTGGTTATTAATACCTCAAGTGTCAGCTTGCAATTTTGCTGCACTGTTAGAAAATCTTTCTGGAAATTGCAGGTGAATTGACAGGTCTGAAGGGTTGATGGCTTGTCAAAATATAGCTGCTAGGTGCAGTCACCTAAGCTGTCATTCTTTCAGTACTAGTATAGAACAGAGGATTGACAGCCCAAAAAGTGAAATTATTCTTTCACAGATCAGATACAGGCACACTCGATGACAGGGCTGACTTCTTTTAGGAGAAGAGTCCCCTGCCAGCTATGGGCAGAAGAAATGGGGCTTTGCAGGTTAAAGCCATCCCTTTTGGAGGAAAAGCAGTTGTGCTGTTAGATATCTATCTGCTAAAATGCCAACAGCCCCTTCTCTTTTCCAACTGCATACACGTTTCCCAGTGGCCTGGATTTACAACAGGCAACTCTTTCCATTTTTGTCTCCCATGTTGCAGTCAGGGGTGGCTCCTTTAGAGTTCARGGGTTGAACTGGGCCAGTCTGGGTCAGCCTGGCCTATTGAATGTAAGAGTTATCTTCAGTTACTAGTGAGGCACTAGTTAACATAGCTGGGTATATACCTTTTCCATAGAAGGACTATTTCTAGCTTTGTTTTCTCTTAACTTTGAGAGCTTTTAACTTCTCTTCCTGAAATTGCTTAAAGATTTTGAGATGATAATGAGAGTATTAAGACCTCAGAGTAGATTACACTTTGATATACACTTTGCTAGTGGATCAAAGAGAAAAACAGTGTAAGCACTTCTGTTTCTTAGTTGTAAGTGTGCCTCTAGCACTAGCAASGTTTCATTAACTAACCCGCTGCACTTCTAAGGAAGCAGAGTGATGTGCATGTGGGTTAGTCATATTTAAACAGTAAGTTAAAAGAGCCTAAATTCTGGAAATAGGAAGAAATTCTGGAAAATTTGCTTTACTGTAGGCAAATTACTGTCCTTGAAAAGAAAGTTTGTCATCYATTACATAAAATTGTTAGAATATCCGTCTTTCCTCCCTTCTATCAGCAAAGAACAACCATTCCAGTCCTTTTCCTCCCTGTAATGCACAGTCCAAAATGGGGAGTCAGGAGTAGAGTTGGTAAGGAAGCCAGGTCCTGTGGAAGGTGCAAGAATAAATGATTAAGAAACAAAAGTGGAGTGCTCCTACATAAGTAAGGGCTAAAATAATCTTAATAAACATGCGAGTGCCCTACTGAATCTGGTGGGGCACCACCAGATGTTTTTTTTTGGTTTTCCCCCTCAAATATGAACACCTGTCCAAAATAATGGAAAGAAGAAGATCAGAAATTAAGACTGGGCACAAATGCAGTGTAGTTTAAAAAAAAAAAAAAAAAAAAAAAAAAAAACTTGTTAAAATTTTAGAGGTTGGCAATATTTAGGATGTCTTCAGATTGTCTTCAGTCTGTTCAGGACTGTTTTCCAAAGGGGAACAAGCAAAAGAGTTCTGTGTATTTAGCTGAGCTCTTCTACTAAAACCTTTCTTGTAGTCTAAGAAATACCAGTTTCTTAGTCCAATAATAATAGTAAGTCCAGTTGAACCAGCATTTCTAACAAGCTAAGCTCCTAGCTTCTGCTTCCTTAGTGAAAGTAAAGCTGTACAGAGCTTACAATTCACTGGCACTCAGGTAGTAGTGTTTTCCTGACAGGAATGACAACTAGATGACTTGTTCTGCCTGTGCATATTTATCAGAAAAGATTCAGAGGTAAGAATTTGTGAAAGTGTAAGTGCAAGCATAGCCATAGATTAATCAGCTTTCGCCGCTGCTGTCACCGACAGCTCGGATACAGGTGTGGAAGACCAGTCTAGTGCTCTGGTGTTTGGAAAACAGAAACTGAAAGGGATTTCCTACAGAGAAGCAACTACTTTGAAGCTAGCACTACTGTTTTATCAGGTTTAAACAGATGCTTTCTGAGCCTTAAAGTGGCCACTCCATAGATCCTTTATATTCTGTAACCCCTGCATTACCTGGATTGTTTTGGGGAGAACTATTTCTCTGACCACAAAGGCACTCAGTTCAAGAGTGAAGTAAATAGTTCAGAGGCTGGTGGAGAGATCATGCTGCCAAAAAAGGCTGCTCCTGCTCGGCAGCTGTGATGTTAGCACAGCTGGAATCACATTTATTTTTGCTGCTGATGGTCCAAGTTGGGCCTCTCCCCAGATGTGCTTTGATGTCTTGGCTGATCTGTCCGCTCAGGGTTTTCTCCTRTTTTCTGCACCTCATGTGTCTGTTTTTAAGTGCTTTGAGAAAAGATACTTTGGTTATTTCACATTGTAACTGTTTCTAAACACCTTGTATTTAAATTCTTTTTCTGGATGAACTCCTATGGCTACTGCTAGTGATGACCAGAGCCAGGGAGATGATGGCCAGAACTATGAGTGTTTCTGCCCAGTCCTTTGTCATCATCCTGTATGTGCTAATTTTAGTATTTTTGGAGTTTTTTCATGTCTGTTTTACTCTAGATGGAAATTGTGAGCTTTGCTCAGTAAGTAATAGTTAATGTGTAATTTTGTCCTCATTCTGCATCTTAGGTTTGTGTCAAAACTTTATTTAATCATTTATTTAGTCTATCATGACTAGCCATTTCTGAAGCTAATTTTCCACTAAAAAAAAAAGAAAAAAAAAAGAAAAAAAAAAAGGCACTTTTTTAAACTTGGCAAACATTTTTTCCTGGTATCCAGAAATGGTTTTGCATGTACTGTTTCACTGGGTGTGGTATTCACTGCACTTGCAGAAGTCCTTCTGCTTTCTTCCAGCTTTCTTAGCTCGCTGGGAAGTACCTGCATGTGCTTAAATAACAAGGACCTATTGAGGCATTTGGTTCATTTTGACATTATTTCGCTTTCATTTTCTTTTGCTTTGTGTTGCAGCTGTCTCCTATAGTTAAATGTTTAGTTAACTGTCATTTATCAGAAAAAACAGACTAGATTTGGTGGGACTTGGGTGTTTGATTGTGGGTGTTTGTATGTAGTGCCTAAAACAAGTTTCAAACAGCTTATTATTAACTGAGTTAGTACATTAATTCTACACCTATGACCTAATGGCACAAGTGGGATCCCTGCCCTTAGASTTTGTTAAAGCTATCAGTGCCCCAGTGTTGACTTAAGTGATGTTTTAAGGATGCTAGGTATAAACTTCATCTGTATTCCTTTCCTGTTGTAACTTATAATCTGGGACATTTAATTTAATGCCTAAAGTGTTTCTCCAGGTAGCTTAAGAGGTTCTGGAATACAGATGTTTGGAGCTTTCTGAAGATGGTGCCCCTCTAAAAGACGTTACCTTGAATTTTAAGAAAAGAAAAATTGTAAATAGAAATCCTGTTTAAGTTCAGGTAATAACAATTAATAGATGCATTGTTAAAATTCCAATTCTTTTTTTTATGACTTGAAGGTAAGCTAATAATTGTTTGTTGAGTTCAAAGTTAATRTTTATACAGCAAGTGTATAAGCACTTTTTTTTTTTTTCCCCCGCTCAGGAGTTGCCAAGCTCAGGAAAAGGACATTTCTTCCYGGAACACGCTGCTCCCTTCTCTGCTTTTTTGACAGACAGCTTTGGGCGTCAGCACAACTACTTGCGAATTTCTTTGACAGAGAAATGCAATCTCAGGTGTAAGTGTCTGTTTTCTATCTTGTCCAAGCTCTTTTTGCAGAAGCAGATAGAAGCATGTTGTGTAAAAGAGTTAAGTTCCTCCTTGTTGGCCCTGTGCTATGTTTCTTGTGGAAGTAACGATAAAGAAATTTAGGGACTGATTTGTAAGCTGAACTTCCAGTGGGGCGTGAAAGCAAGAGGAGGAGTCTGTCAAAGACTGATAAGATGTCAGAAGTGGTTTGAATGATGGTGCTTGTGGATGTTTGTGTGCTACTGCTTAAAACGTGTGATAAGCACAAGAGCTCACACCCAGACAGGTTCTCTACATTTGTACAATTTTGTCTGCAAAGTTTAGGGCTGGCAGTGTTCCTATGCTTGCCAGGTTAGTTTGAAGTCAAGTTAGAGAGCTGTAAGATAGCCGTTCTTCCCAAATGTGTATCTATTGTAATTTTGAAATTCATCAAATCAGTATTGTTTTCCCTCTGAAGGAAGACAGCAAATTGTTCATAGATTGCTTGTTAAATATGGTGTAAGATCTACYTGCATTTCAGCAAGGCAGAGTCATTGACACTCATTGAAAGCACTTGACATATTTTGCATGTCTGTATTAGATTGACTGGTGGTATTTGTTTCTTGCTGTGTATTTCTGAATTGTCTGTTTCAGGTCAGTACTGTATGCCGGAGGAAGGTGTTCAGTTAACCCCTAAATCAGAGCTACTAACTGCTCAGGAGATAATCACCCTAGCCAAGCTATTTGTGAAAGAGGGTGTAGAGAAGATCCGACTCACAGGAGGAGAGCCACTTATTCGCCCTGATGTGGTTGATATTGTGGGTGAGTTGCAAACAAACATGCTGAAATATGGCTGTAACTCTACTGGTGTTCCCTATGATTATGACTATATCCTGATGATTAAAGCTGTGCTCGTCTGGGAGAAGCTTTCCTGGCAATGCATTCCTTAAATGAGCGCATGCACCTCAGGCCGAAAACTATGTGCTTTCTGGAACTGTGACTCCTTCAACAAGCCAATGTTTAAAAAGAATAAACAAACTTGGCTTAAGTAGGAAGAAGATGAGATATCAAGCAGAACTTCTGAATGTGTCTCTGTTAATGTGATTCTATTAATATATAGATATTTAGTGTTTCCTCTGACATAGAAGCTGCAGTGAATTAGAGGGATACTGTTCTATACTCTGAAAAGCCTATTTGTGATTGCATAGGTGGAAGAAATTGCTGTGCTTGAWTCTTAAATCTTGACAGGAAGGGTTTTGAGTTCTTCAGGATTTCTGAAAACAACCTGGGATAGAAAATTTAATAGCACTCGCTTTATATGCTCATTTTTCATAAATACTGGTGTTTGATCTATTAATTCAATACTTAGTGTCAACTTGGCCTTGTGGGATTACTTTTAGTTTAGTATCTGCCTCCTCTTTGAAATATGTATCCATTGTTAGGATGTCATTTCCTAGGTCAGGCCTTAGTAACTTCAACAAGCCTGCTAATAAGGTCAGTGTACACTGTTTTGACACAGAGTATAGCACATGTGGATTTTCATGACTCTGGGATCTATTTTTTTTTTTTTTTTTAATTGCAAGAGTTGCAAAATATCCTACATTGTAACTTAAACATTGTAATATGCTTATTACACTCTTGGAGGTTGATTGGAAACTGTTAGTATCTGCTGTAGGTGAGCCCTTCCATSCTAACTCCGGTCTCATGGCTATTTTAAGGAGCAGGGTGAACCCTGATGTTGTTTGCAAATAGTTTAGCTAGSATATAGTACTAGAAGGTATCATTTTTGAAAGACAGAAGGCACACTGTATTTGGGAAAAAGTGATTAGTAGAGCTTTGCTGTAGTCTTCTTTAATATTATACAGGAGAATTTTCCTCTAATTAACAYGACATCAGCTCTATAATTCCAGACCAAATAAGAAACAAAATCCAGTAATGGTACAGAGGAAATAAGTAGCATAGCCACTGATAATTCGGCTCTAAGTTTCCATTAAAATGGTTGCCTAGATATCAATTTATTTACTTTTAACTCTCTATTACAATATATCATACATATAAAAACAAGAAATAATTGAGTAAAATGGCCTTTCTGATATTTATGATTCCATACATGTACCTTAGACTGTAGAAGTTAAAGGTTTCATAGTTGTGTTATTGTGTYTGTAATGTTCTTTACTGTGGAGAAACTCAATCTCAGCAATATCTGGCATTCTAGAAGGGTGTTAGAAACTGCCTGCAACACCRCACTTGTCAGATAGGGATGAAGTTTGTTGGGTTTGTTTCCAGCAATCTTTTCTTTCACCAATAAAGTGTCTCTGAAATACCAATGAAACTAGTGAATAGTAATCATAGATTATAGCTATRACATTTTCCTACTACTTTACTTTTTTTTTCTTTTTTCCTTCTCAATAAACACCTGTCATTTGAAACTGCTGTAAAGGAGTAGAGGAGGCCAGGTTAATTAATGTCTACATATTCAGAGGCCTGCTGCAGTTGTTTTGATTATTTTACTTTTTTGTTGTTCTTCTGTAATTCATACAAATATATAAACTATGACTCAGAGGCTAACACTTTATGGAAGCTAAATCATGTCCTGGTGAGTACTGAAAACATATCTTTGAGACTGAAGCAGTTCATAATGAAAATAGAATCCATCTCCTTTGGGATATTCCAAGTTTAAATTAGTACTGAACTTTAATAATATAATAGCTGTTTATTGTCTTCTGAGAGATAGAGACTTGTACAGCATCTTTCTTTTCATAGGAACATACAAGTTTCAGGAGCAAAGTGSTGCAGAGTAGATTTGTTAATTCATATATGAGGAGGTAGAGTTACTTTTCTAGCCTCAAGTAGGAGAAATACAAGTGAGGAAGCTCTTGACCGAGTACGTGAAGAAACTCGGTGACTCTTCTGATCCTAAAGGAATTGTAAATGTCAARCTTTTTACTTGTTTGTTTGAGCTTGATTACTAGTCTCTTGCTTCATGCTACTTAACTATAGCAGGTGTTTTGTTTCCTGTTTCAGTAAATAGTTTTTTTATCAGTGGCCTTCACTTGTGTGGATTGTTGCTAAAGCAGTGATCCAAAGACAAGCAAAGAAGACTCTGTACAAGACAAGGCGTTACAAAACTATGGTTTTTGGTTTTTTGTTTTTTCTGTTGAACTTAGAGGTCAGTGAGCAAAAAAGCCAAAGGTCTACTTCCTAACCTGTGCAAGTAAGTAACATGTACTAACTGGGGTTCTTAACTTGCTGGTGTTTAATATTAACCCTTCATCTCCAKTTTCTCATGGTTGGCTTCTGTTCAGCCGTTACAGATAGTTCCCAATATTAGAAGGTGTTCAGTGCTTTGTCATGTATATCATCCTGTTATCTAAGGAAGGAAAAAAAACCATTGATTAGAGGTGCCATCTGCACTATTTTACCTAATCAGCTGGTGCTGTTTTTATTAACTACAAGTAATGGTATTCCTATGCTTTTCTTAAACTGCTAGCTGCAGTGTGTATCCCATGCTCTCTAAAAGGCAAGGCTGCAAAGGGTAGCTAGTGTAAAATAGTTTTTGGCAAACTTGAGCTTAGCCCTCTGTGTAAAGGTTATTCCTGCTTTCCTGCTTTGTGGGGAGGGTGTTGAGAAGTGAGCAGAGGTATGCTGGAGAAAAGAATCAATTCTTAGTAAAAACCTTTTCTTTCATTATAGTTTCAGGTTTCATAGATCTTTACAAGGCTTTTAAGCCTTGTTATAAATAGTGACTCCCTTAGACTTCAGCATCTTTGGTGTGATCCTGTCTGTTCCATTCCTGAATCCTTGGCTGGGCTAGGGCTGAATATATTGAGAACATCTGGGAAAGGAGATAAAAGCAGAAGTGAATCTTGCATCAGCATGAAGGAAAAGAGGTAAAATAGGGAGGAAAGGTTGAACTATGAGATACTTGTCCTGTAGCTCAAGCCATCTCAAGAATAAGGGTTTTAAGATATTTCTCAAGTAATTAGGGTGCAGACTATGAAAAAAGAGAGAAGGGAAAATAAGAAAGTGGGTTTACTGCGGCTCTGCTTCTGGAAGTAGTTTATAGTGTAGTTTATATTTTTTTCTTGGTTTGTTTTCTCCCTCCTGTTGTAGTGATAAYTAAAGGCTTGAAAACCTGCCCTCTGGAAATCTAGTATATGGTATAGCGAGGATTTCTGCATTTGGTTTTTGAGGAGACTGCTGTCTTCTAGATTTTTAATCTCATAATGGTAATGATTTTTTATATGATTTTTCGGTTGTTAGCCATTTTTGAATGTTTTGCATTAGTCCTCAACTGGCTGGGATACCAATGTGGATGGTAGGAACATTTCAGTTGTCAAGTAGAAATGCTTTTGTTTTCTGCAAGATACTGCCTCATGTTCTCTCTATGGCTCTGAAATGTTGGTCTTTTTCTGTCATTTTCTGTGTAACAGTGGAATTCCTTCCTCTAAAGTTTTTATTTGTTTTCATTTCTTAGGTCAGCTGAACAAGCTGGAAGGGCTGAAAACCCTTGCGGTCACAACCAATGGGATCAACTTAGCCAGGCTGCTGCCCCGGCTGAAGGAGGCAGGGCTGAATGCCGTCAACATCAGCCTGGATACTTTGGTCCCGGCTAAATTTGAGTTCATTGTCCGAAGGAAAGGTACAGGCTTGTTTTCCAAGACAACTTTGTTAATAATTACAGTAATGTTGATAGTTGTTTGGGATCTTTCATTTTCATGTCTAGCTATTGTGAGGGAGAAATAAATAGCTATGCTTTTGAGGCTGGGAGAAACAATCTGTACTAGCAYGCTTGATAGGAACTCTTTCATTCCATGCATGAGCCTTAGAAACCCTTTAGTCAGAACTGGTATAGCAGAGTATGTGCCACCGTCTGTAGAACTGTAGCTTAGAGGTGCCAGTGACTGAGTACTGCTTAGTCATGGAAAGCAAGAGGACCTTCCAAATCTTGTGTAGATCTGTCTCACGCACCTCCTTTTTAACACTGCTAAAGAACAACATTTCCACTGTTTGTTAAAAAGGGCACTAAAGTAGCTGAGAACTTACGTGCCACAAAAGCTGAACTTCTTGWCGCCAGCAGTAGCAGTTTCTGGAAAGCATGGTGGCTCACCAGCAATAGTCTCACTTGCGTTTAGTGGTTTTTTTTTTTTTTTTCTCTATCCCCATTACTTTTTCAGGGGAAGAAACACAAGCGGTACCCGAGCTCATTTGAAGGGTGCTAATGTTGTATGATCTGTAATCATTAATGACTGAACTAGTAATCTCAAAGTTTCAAAACTTTGAGAGTTTTGAAAGTTTCAAAATGCTTTCAGGGTTCCTTATGTTACAGCTTCTTAGTTAGATGAATCCTAAAGTTAAGCGTTAAGTTCAACACACGTTTGATTCCTTCCAACATAAAGCTGGTTTCATCTTGCATCTTATATTTCTGTCTAGTAATGCAGCTTTGACAGTCAGAACTCGTGATTTAGACGGTAGCCACTAGATGGTGCACCAGGGTCAGCTAAATCTGTGGCTAGGGCTGCAGAAATCCAGGGAGCAACAAGAAATAATTTCAACATTTGAATCACACTACTCTCCAATCAAAGGTCTGCTGACAAGCGCAGAAAGATGTTCTTGTTGTCCTTGCCTCTGGAAATACTTCTTTAGGTTTCTAAGTCATGGTGCAGAAATCTGTCCCTGTCAGAAATTAATCTGACTCAAGCATTACCCTTAGCATTGCTTAGGCTCTTGCGTTGATGGTTGTGTCATGGCACAACTGGCTTGCAAAGAAGAATCTGGAAATACCAAATGAGAACTAAGTGTTTACTGTGATTTCCTCTGCTTCTGCTCTTAGCATGTGAAGATTTCCTGGCTTATGACATTCACTGGAAACAAGTTCCTCCTTTGCTACTGGAGGGAAAAGTTTGATCCTGTAGCTTCCTGAATTATATAGTGACAGCTCTGCATATCTGATTGGAAGCTGTTAGGAATGTGCTGCTTATAAACTACATCTCACTGAAAGTTGTTGGAAAGATTTTTTGTTTTGTTTTTCTCTTAAAGGAAAAAGGCATTTTTGCCACATACAGAGAAATTCTTGATCACATAGCATAGAAAATGAAGAAGAAAGCTCTGGTGATTTCTAATTTTTTTAAAGAGGAGAATAAAGTCTCACTTTTTTTTTAAGATCAGGTGAAGATAATAGTGGGTTTTCTTTCTTTTTTTTTCCCCCCCCCACTCTCTTAAAGGCTGAAATAACATAAAAATACTTCTTAATAGTTTTGATATTTTTAAATTTAATAGATTTACAAGTTTGGAGTGAGCAGAGAATAAAGTGCCTGCCCTTGTGTGCTCCCATGTTTTGTGTGGCAATTCCAGAGGTGTCCAGGTATAGCTCTATTAAGGTGAGAGGGATTCCAGGTCTAGACTTCTACAGACTAACTTCTCCAGAGGGCAAAGGTGGCATTTGATTATGGAGCTAACCAGGAACTGAAGAAACTTGGAATCAATTTTTCTGCTCTTTTTGAGACTATTTCTAGGATTATAGGAAAAGGTGGGGGGGAAATTTGTATCTTTAATACCGATTACAGAAGACCCGATTTCTTCCCAGTGGTTTAGAGATAAGATAAAGACTGTGAGATTATCAGATATTTCAGAGAAACAGTTAACCTTTCATGAATTGTGGTTATGGGTTTTCACTTATTCTGTAAGAAAATTTTTATTTTAAGTAATTACACTGCCCTCAAATATTTTAAGTAGAAACAAGTGTTGTTAGGAAAATAGCCTGCAATAGCCTGCTGTTCTTTTTCTTTTTCTGGGGGGCAGGGAGAGTGTCTTTCTAATCAGCACTTTCATGCTAATGTGGCAGGAAATAAGAGGCAGAACTGGGGATGACATTGATTTAGACCCATTGCAAGCTGTCATCTTCATACCACTCCAGCCARCTGAGCCCAAGCATGAGAATATTCAGACATGCCTAGTTTTCAATCTGCTGCTTGTTTGTCTCTGCTTTCTGGCCTGTTGAGTCAGTGTCATTTTTCTCCAGTTGCACACAAGCTCTCCTGAGCTGTTGCTCAGCTTTCTGATCCCTTCCTTGGCTTGGAGATGTGCTTAGAGCAGCGTGTTATCTTTCTTACCACATTCAGTTTGCAAAGTCACTTAATTGAAATGAAAGCTACCACTGATGCCACAATACCTGTAAAGCAAGTAGTGATGAAGGAGCGTGGTGATGAGTTGGCACTTTAAGCATTTGCTTGCAACAGCTAGTCACTGTTCCCTCCTTGCTTTTTACCTAGCTTTTTTTTTCTCAGTCAAACTAGCATCAAGACCTGCTCAACAGCAACCTCTGCTTGCTTCTGTCCTACCATGATAATACTTGCTCTTTACTAGTCAGAGAGGAGCTGCATGAAAGCTTTCCTTACTCTAATTTTGAGCATAACAATATTTTGTGCGTACTTACTATTGGCTGAGCAAGTTAGAGTTTGCTTGCAGTAAATGCCTATAAGTTAACAGAGGTGTGATGCCTTTGCCAGACAATTTGAGCTTCCAATAGAGAAGAAATAAGGAGAGTGACAAACCTACACAAAAAAGCTTAAAAAGGAAGAACATGGAGAAAGTCAACTCAAACTGCTAAAAGATGTTGCCTTTTTGATAGTATGTATAAAGTACTTATATTCTGGGACTATAGCTACAGGAGTAGGAGCTCAGTCTCATGCATTATTTGGTCTCTCAAATTCGAGTTTAGAGTGTAGAAGAGAACAGAGTTCTGTGTTTATGAAAATCTCTTTACACCATCAGTTACTGGACTAATAGCTGTCCGTATCCGCTTGCTGGGAACTTGTACAAAGTGATCAGTAGCTTTCTGTGTCTGTCTTCCTGCTATGACCTTGTTTCTGCCCCCAAAAGTGAGTGTGATATGGAAGAAACAATATGTCAAACCTGAAACTAAGACCTTGATAAAAGATTTTTACTTACTGAAAGTAGACAGAAGGTGTGGTATGAATGAGAAAGGAATTGAGGTATGTTTTAGGCCTTTGGAATCATAAGACCATTGCCATTTTGTTTTTTTTTAACCTTCCAAACTTAGGAGGTGTATGTGTGGGTGAAGGCATTTGCCCCAAATTAACTGTATCTCTTTGGGAGTAGTTGACAAGTAGGGTGCAGATGAACAGTTAACTCTTTGAAGTCATTAGAGCTTCTGAGGTATTTTGCCTCTTTTCAAGGGTGAAAGGTCAACAGAATTGCTTTCCTAAATTCTCTTCCTCTCCCTCACCTTGTGCTCACATGTTTCAGATAGTGATGAAGATCCTGTAAAATGCTGCCTCTGATCTTCAAACCAAACAGCCATGGGGAAGCCAGCTGAATCTGTAGCTAGGGATGAATAGAATGGTAGGGCTTTTTCCTTTCCTAAAACCTCCCCGACTTTCCATCTTAAATTCATTTAGTAGCATTTTAAGTGGTTGATTTACAACAGTGAGATTCTGCTGTTTTGAGACACATGTGCTAGTATTATAAAATAACCTTAATTATAAAATAAACTTAATTTAGTATTTTCTTCATTGCATCTGGCGGCCCTTCACAAATGTTTGCCACTCCCTTTAAGAAGGGCATAAGAGAAGGAAAGCAAGGATGAACTATGGGGAGTGTCGTATGTTAACAATACTCGAATGTCTACAGCTGCAGAAAAACATCCCAATGTTTTTGATTACCCAAATACCAGTTAAAAAGCTGTATCTTACTAATTCGACCACAGTCACATTGGTAATCTCTAGGAGAGAGGTAGAATTGAAGTTCTGTTTCGTGCAGCTCCCCAGCCTGTCTATTGAATCAGATTGGTCTTCTGCTCTTTTCCTTCTGCTCTTTTCCCACTGCCCTCCTTTTACAATCTGTTTTAAACAACAACAAAATATTATCCCGCTTATATTTTAGGCTTTCACAAGGTAATGGAAGGAATCCACAAAGCTACGGAATTGGGATATCATCCTGTTAAGGTAAAACCAGTTATTGCTTACTCTGGGAATGTTGTGTTGCATAGATTAAAAGATACAATTTACCCCACAAGAAATTTGTTATTTTCCTCTTTTGTCAATAATTTATGATAAGAAAAGTGTTAGTGAATTGATGCTTACATCAAGACGTAATGGGGGGAAAACTCGCTCCTGTTATCTCCATRTGCAGCTCGCCGCAGCAAAGCCTGTTGCTTGCCTAGGTACAGGCATGGTCCTGCTCTCTGCTTGCCTGTTCCCACCCCATCTGTTGAGCCACCAGTTATCTGACCTGTCTGTGGACTTGACCCAGGTCGTTAACAGTCAGGAAGCTCCCCTGCAGAAAGACATGAGCAATTTTCTCCTGGTTTATCTCCTTGAACTACTCACAGCAGAGTCTGATGAGTGTCAGTGCAAGGGAGAGGCAAAAAGGGTTCTCCTTTGGGAGTGCAGGTACATCAGCTTAGCTGTAAAATTGAAACTTCACCCTAGCTCCCATTTGTAGTTTTGAGATACAGCTGTGGTTCCTTGCAATTTCACCAGAATTTTGGAGGATCAGTTATGGGTAATTGGTTTAGACTGAAGAATTGTAGGAAACATTTGAAATGAAACTAGGTTTTAGGCTTTGCTGAAAAATCTTAAGGATCATGATGCCCACTGCTTAGGGTATACAAGTCTACGTTCCTAACAGGGAGTGTTTAAACAAATTCAGGGCTGTGTATTGTTCTTCAGTTAAAGCACAGAGTACCCAGGGCTCCAATGTAAACACAACTTATGAGGAAAGTGCAGAAAGCTCAATTTGAAATTCTGTTTGGAGACAGGCATAACTAGTCATTCTTCAGCCTGTGCCTGCTGAGTGCTATGTCAACACTTCCTGGTTTAGGACACTTGCTTGTGATCTGCCAAAGTAGATCACATTGCAGAAGGGATCCTGTCTTTTTCAGAAGCTGTGAAATGTGTCACTGGGCAGCAGATCTGTCATTTGAGGCAGTAAAATTGCCATCGCTTAGATGGGAAAGATGATGCCTTTGTTACTTTGCTTTTATTAATCTTCTGGTTAGTAAGGCAAAAGTTCAGTTAGGCTGGGTGCAAAAACTGAAAGGTGAGTGTGACAGAAATGATCACCTGCACCATTTCAGACCTGCCAACTTTTCTAATCATATTTTCTTTCAAAATAAAGTGTTCTTTTTATCTGCCTTGCCTGAGCATTGTGGAAACCCTGTGCAGATGGTAAAAAAGTCATATTCTGCTCACTAATATCAGGTCACTGCTTTTTCTTCAGGTGAACTGTGTGGTGATGCGAGGCTTCAATGAGGATGAACTGCTGGACTTTGTGGATTTCACAAAGGATCTGCCCCTTGACGTGAGGTTTATAGAGTACATGCCCTTTGATGGTAAGCAGCCCTGTTTTGAAATTCTCCATGGATTTTGAGGTGCCTTGGACATAAATAATTTATCTGGTGGTTGTGTTTTTCACTCTTTGGGCTGATTTCATGAAGTTTTGTTGAGCTCCTGAGGAATTGCCTCAGCTTCTATGTTAAATGTTTTGGTTTTTTTTTAAGTTCACATGTCTGCCCTGGATATGGTGCAGAAAGACTGGTTACAGGATTAAGTTTGGAATACCTGTATGGACAACTCAGATTTGTAGAGAATAGAAAGTTAGTTCTTCCCTCATGGACAAAACTAAATCCACACCCTAAAGTAATGCTGATTTTTGTTAATTCCAGGCAATAAATGGAATTTCAAGAAGATGGTAAGCTACAAAGAAATGCTTGATACAATTAAACAGCGATGGCCTGAGCTGGAAAAATTGCCGTGTGAAGCCTCCAGCACAGCCAAGGTGAGGATAGACAAAGAACATGTGAAATGTGGGGAAATTCCTCCCCCTTCCACTGCCCTGAATTCCTCAGGTATGCCAAGTGTCAAATTTTATATTTGACATGCCAAGTGAAAAATGCTCCGTGTAATAATTCTGGAATTTTGGTTAAACTGCCTACATGTCATTTGACTCATAATAAACCCTGGTCATAATTTTTTGCTTCTGGAAACATTATGTGTTTAYCTGAGGCATTTGTTAGATATAAAGAATAGGAAACTTGTATCCTTTATTTGCAGCTTTTGAAAATTTTTAACAGTCTGTGTCTGTGCAGATGCAGATGAACAAGCCTGGTGAAACGGTTGTTCAGTGGACTAGCAATATAAAAGYGGGTCTGACCCTACTTTCTTCTCAATGTTAATGTGGTTAGAGATTAGCCAAAGCAAAAACAAATACTGTTTTTTCTATTGATAGACTGGCAAATTAAGAGGGAATGGTTTTTGTTTAATACAAGTACATCAACAACCCATTGTAGATTGAGTGGAACTAAATAGCAAAGTTTCATTTAGGCACTGAGCAGCAGATGCATCAAAACTTAACCTTTCACTCAGTTGCATCATTCTTTTGATCCACCCCAGGCCTGGAGAAGGCAGACCTGTGATTTTTATGACTGACCCTTTAGAAGAGGAAAGCCTAAGTTATCTTCCTCAGACCAGATTTGATGAAAGCCTGAAATAGGTTGAGCTTTTGAAACAGAGGCTATCCGAGTGTCTCGTCTCTTCTGTGTTTCTGTAGAGTTATAAGGTGCCACATTTTCAAGGACAAATCAGTTTTATCACCTCAATGTCAGAGCACTTCTGTGGATCCTGCAACCGTCTGAGGATAACAGCAGATGGAAACCTAAAGGTTAGTAGCAAAGGATGAATTTTTCTGCTTTCATACCACTAAAGTAGCATTGATTTTTTTTTCTTTTTTTTTTTTTCTCTCCTAAGAGTAGCTGTGATGGAGTAGTAGGATGAAAAGATACATAATTATTACTAGCTCACTCCAGCATATTTATCTTTTGATTTCCTGTCCAGTTTCTTGTTCAAGCTTGTTGTGGAGCTGTTGCATCTCTTTGTTGGTTTGGTTTCTCTATTTTGCTAACGTAGTTAGCTTGAACTGTAATATGTTGGTTGAGAGACCAGTAAACATAAACATTTATTTTAATAATTTATTTTAATCTTTGACTCAAAATCATCTGAAACATGTGACAAGCAGATGATTTCCCTTAAGAGACCCAAGCAGCTGTGAAGGGCTTGGCTTTTGTGTTCCACAAGGATCTGTCCCCTTTCACCAGTCGTCTCCCTGCGCTCTGCTTCAAGAGCAGCCTGTACATTTGCTCAACGTCTGTAGAAGGGGGARGGAGCTGTTTCCTGCCACGTTGAAACTGGCAGTTTCTGGAGGCAAAATTAAAGTTTTCAATTAAAATTTGGCACTTCTATGTTGTCACCTGATATTGACAACAGCTGTGCTGCTGTCTAATGTCAGATGACCCAGGCAGCCTGAAGGCCCAACGAGCTTAGGTTACATAAACTTCCCAAGCTGTGTGTGTATGTATATGGACAAAGAGATAATGAAAAAAAAGGCTTCCATAAACATTTTTTTTCAATAGGCTAGACCTCTTCAAAACTATTTACATTTTTAAAAGATGACATACAGTAATAACAGAGCTGGACCTTAACTATACAACGCTGAACAATAGAGCCCTAAAAGTAGAGTCAGAAGGATAAAGAAGATTCAGCAGGAGAAATGGAATGATGAAGTCTGCAAGGAGAACAGAAAAAAGAGATGAGCTATAGATAGAAGACAAACTGTGAGAGTTGATTGTTGCATGGTATTTGCCAAAGTGGAATTTTTTCAATTACTGGAAGAAAATTAAGTAAAACATGGTGAAACTTTGGTGTTTTTAGATCGGTAGACAGACTGCACAACCACCAAGAAGAGCCCTTTAAGCAAGAGATAAATGATGTTAAGGGAGTGGTAATTCCCATTCTAAATGCCCAGTAATTCCCTTTCTAAATGYTCAATTGCTTTTTGTTTTCTTTTTTTGCCTTCTTTTTGCCTATTACTGATGCAAAAAAGGATTCCTACAAGCTACAAAAGACTCATCTCTAGTGCTCTGCTTTAAAACAACAGCTCTAAGTGAAAACTCAATCCTTAAAATACACTTTGCAGTGGGATCAGTGTGTTCATGTGTTCAGGAACATCTCGACATCTGAAAACTTAATCCAAGAAAGAGCACAGTTACTGGCTTCAATAGCAGATGTCTGGCATATCTATAGTTTCTTGCCGCAACATCAGGTTAGTGCAAGGGAACTGTTGTTTACCAGCAGTGCTCAACTCCCAGAGTTGCCTGCATAAACCTGCTTATCTTGTCAGAGCTGACTTACATATAGGGTGGTCTAATAAACTCTCCATTGCTTGTTCTCCAGTGGCCAGTTATCTTCAGTGTTACTAGTGCTGAAGTGAATGGGGTGTTTGCTGTACAGGTTCAGCATATGCTGTGCTTAACCACAGTAATCCTCGGGGTCTGCTCTTCCTTGAAGCTGACTTTGGAGAGGTGGGTTGTCTATCTCTGTCCATTTAGCAGGCAGATACCAGCATTATGACAAAGCATCACCTCCACAGACTGACAGAGTTGTTGGTGTCCGTGCAGTCATGAGAGGGTGTTTTCCATACAGCTAAGTGGGAACTTGCTACTTCACAGAAACATCTAGTCTACATCCTCATGCAGAAGGATCATTTCTCTGTTATTTTTCTCATTTCTCCTCTTTTATTTCCTCTGGGTGGGCTCTAGGTGTGCCTTTTTGGAAATTCAGAAGTGTCCTTGAGAGATCACCTGCGSTCAGGTGCCACAGAGGAAGACCTGGTTCAAATCATTGGAGCAGCAGTGGGAAGAAAAAAGAAACAGCACGCTGGTATGTTTGTTATACCTGAGAAAGAAAGGCAGTAACAAGGACAAAAAATGTCCTTCTTTTGCAGAGGAGAAAAAGGTTCTTGATTGAAGCTGCTTCATTCAGTGAGGAAAGAATTTCTCATCTATTGGAAAACAATATGATCTAAGGAAGGTTGGTGATAGACCAGCCGTACAGTTACTACAAAACTTGAATGCTGGTTTTGATCTCCTAAGCTCCCACATGAGCTGGAATCCAGACTGGCTAGCAATTTTTCAGATTTCTTGTGTGTGTGTTTTTTTTTTTGGTCTTCAAAGAAGTACAAGTACCAGTGCTTGTCATTGCAACAATAAGCTGTAAAGCTAGGCAAAAATCAGTAGAGTTGTACTGGGTCCTGTTTTTCTTAAAATTAGTTTGTTGTAAAATAAGAAGTAAAACTAATCTGAGCTGTCAGGTCAACTGCTGCATTATCATGTTTCTAGAAGCAACAGGGTAATGACACAAGGTCCATGATGATGCAGTTACATCCTCAAGCTAAATTAAATTAGACAGTTATAAATTATATTTCAATTACATCTGAACCTAACCATCTTTTGGTGATCTGGCTGCAGCTGACAATACTGATCTCTTGTATGTGAACTGGCTCCATTAGCAGGAAATAGTTCCTTTTATATTAAAAATATGTTTTGGCTCTTTTGTTTTGTTACAGGTTCTGCCAGATGACTTTTGCCAGATTGTTTTTGCTATTTTTTGGTAATGCCTAAAACATTTAAGGAAGATTAGTCTGCATGTAGACTCATTTTCAAAGTGCATCGCTCTGACCAGATGAAATTATGAATTTTAAAGCTAAGATTGGAGCTGGAGGTTTGATAGGGTGGTGTTATTTTTTTCTTATAAAGTGTTTGATTTTTTTTTTTTTCTCATTTGAAAGGGTGTAGAGGGGACATGTTTTCCTCCATCCAGTAAAACGCTTTTGCCATCAACAGCATTTACCTGACAATTTTTTTCATCTTCCAACTTGTTAATCCCAGTGTTGTCCTTGGGGCCTTCTGTGATTGGAGTTCTCTGAGCTGGAATTCTGTTAACAGCTCATGCATAGAATTAATACAGTTTACTGCTATTGTTAAGAAATAAGATAGTCCCAAGTTATTTGAATACTGTAATAAGTAGGCTGTAATTCAAATTAGGGAAGGCTTTCTGGGAAAAGACTTYACAGGGTGATAGTTCCATAGCACTGGGAGACTTGCAGATGATGGTGGTTAGGTTTTGAAATKATATTATACTAGATTTATCCCCTCCCCAGCCTGGTCCCCAGAATCTTCTTGAGCTTTGATTTTCCTAGTGTGAAGGTTGCCCTATGAAGGGCAGAAAACTAAGTACGTAAACCAGATGCATGAGTTCTTAAAATCTAAAGAGCTAGGATTTTTATGTGTTCCTTATTTTATTTCTAGGCATGTTTAACATTTCCCAGATGAAAAACCGGCCAATGATCCTGATTGGTGGGTGACAAATCAGTACGTAATAAACATACCATGATTTTGTTTGGTTTATGGCATTGGGGAAGCAGAGGGGGCTGGGCTTTTAATTCTGACTTGTGTATGGTTCTGGTTAGGCAGAGAAAAAGGGGTTATGGTTAAAATTATGCTAAAATGGAAATGGAGGAAAGGTTTATTGTTCCTGCTCAGCCTTCTCCCATCTTCTCATGGACAACACACTTTTTTTTTTCCAATTGTGAAAAGTGTATTAAATTTTCCAAAGGAATCACTAACTTGCTTGTCTCTTCCTTTGGACGTAAGAAGTAGCATAACCAATAGAGGAGCTTTGGGTGAGCTTTATGAAATAGAACTGGTCTGTAATATTGAACAAATTTCAGAATAAACATAGAAAATTCAGGACTTCCTTTAGTTTCTTGGTTAAGAAATTAAGTTTTGATTCTTGCATATACTTTGTTATATAGGACCTGTTAGTTGATGGAAATTCAAGTTTTTTGCACTTGTATGCTTTTTTTAGAGTCCAGAGCATGGGAGTTTGTTCTTTTGAAATGTTCTCTTACTACAGTTGGTTATATAGAAGTATCTGGCTAGCCCTATGGCCAAGAGCCTTTTTCCTTGCTGGGCCTATCAGAGATGTCATTTCAAACGCTACCTGCTGCTTGAATTCCTGTCCGTGAGGTGACGTAGCACTGCTGGGGCTCTGCTTCTGACTTTCTCAGCCTTCCGTGTGGGATTTTAACTCTCTTCCCACCTCCTTCTCTCTTAAAGAAAGACAACTGAAGAGATGCATGTAAGAGCACAGAGGGGTGCCTAGTCGGATGTAGTTCTACTGTTTCTTCTTAAAGTTTGGAGGAAAAAAAAAAAGTACAAGACATGAGCACTATAATTCACACCCAAACTCTTATCTTTCCACTGAAACTCAGGAATAGATTAGCCTCTGTGCAGCTCAAAAGAGCTTTTTTTWAAAACAGATATTCAAAAGGAAGGGGACAAGGTACCATTCACTAATTTCCAGGTCTCTGCTACAGGTAATACATCACCTGTAGGGATCATAGCATTACATGATCCCTATTGTTTTAACCATAAATGTGGTGCTTTTGTTTTTATTATTGGAAAATAAGTCCTTGGTCACTGYTTTTAAGTTGATGTTCCTCCTTAAAGTGCTCTGTGTTTCCATGTTAGGATTAAAAGTGAATTGCTTCAGTGGCCCAAGCTCATCTAGCTCAGTTTGCTTTAGTGTTTTGGGTTTGGCTGGTGCCTCACTGGGTTMTGGGAAAAGAGGAACTGCTGCTTAAAATATGTAGTCACTTGTTAGGAAAGAAAGATTTTCTGTTTTTTGTTTTAAAGGTGAAAAATAAACTATTTTAAACTCCTGCTATAGGTTGCAGTCTGCTGACATCTTGAGAGATGCCTTTGAAAGAATCGCCACRCACTGAAGTTAGTGTGTGGCGATGCACAGATTAGATGCATCCAGCATCCTCTGGAAAAGTGCTCCAACATGGTCTGATGCACAGGAAGAGAGGCAGCCTGTCCAGGTTTTTCCCAGCTGTTCCATGTCCCTTGGAGCCCAACTGGTGGCAGCCTCTGCATCAAGGGCACAGACACAACTGGGGATGAATGGAGAACAGCCCACTGTGACACATGGGGAATCACTGAGGGATTTCTTAATTGTGTTTTTAATTATTTAGTTCAAATAATGCTGGCATGCAAAGAGTTATAGAATGGAGAGGGGGAAAATTTATTTAATGAAACTTACAGAATGCAGTAGAAATCATTAATCTATTCTSTGAGGCCCAGTAAGCCAAACTGCAGTGGAAATCATTAATCTGTTCTGCTATCTCATAAGCCTAACCTAGCTTCTTCCCTATGCTGCTGTTGTCTGAGCCTTTGTTATAATGTGCTATGTCTCCTATTGCCTTTAATCAAAACACTCTTTATAGCAAATTCTTCTGCTCACAGGTTCAGTGCACAGGTAGAGGAGGTTCCTCTGTAGTTTAACTATCTCCTGTCTCATTTTTTTTGCTTAAAATTTTACTAGTAGAGATGTAACATGCTTAACTTTCAGACTTAATARTAGGGTATAAGATATTTTTCAAATAGTTCCAGTTGTATTGTAAGAACTGCTGTAGAAAACCATTATCCATTTATTTTGTATGCATGAGCAAGATAAGTAAAGATAAGGGTTTTCACCAGACTCTGTGAAACTTGAAGAAAATGGGTTGCTAGAACAGGCAAATACTGAAAGAGCGCTTTGGTGTACATACCTGCCTTTCTATTTTTACTTTCCCTCTTAAGGTCACAATTGAGTTAAACAGCTCTCTTCTGAACCCCCATGCATGTGTGTCTGTCCTGTGGAACTAAGTGCCTGTCTGCCCTTGCCTGCCGGGAGGGCTAGACACACTGCATGGTGTTAACTTCACCTTTAAAGCTAATCATGGAAACCAAAAGAACAGAGTCCTTTTTTAGTTTTGTCTTTTTTAAAAGAAGATTCAGATCAGCCCTTGCTATGTAAAGAAAGAAGGAATGAGCACAATTGCTGTGCTCTTCTAAAGCAATGTTGCACTTAAACRTTTATGTCCACTTTATCCCATTTCTTGTTTTTTCTAATACTCTCAGCTCTCTGTATTAGAGCTGAGAGTAAACCCATTACTGTTAAATTTGCAAGAATCAGTTTTCTTGCGCAAGCCATCAGCTGTAGATCCGAAAAGGCCTTTACCCGAATGTAAATTGCTGCAGTGATCAAAAGCTATCGTAAGACTCAGTAACCTGCACTTTTGTTGGAGGTGGAGGGTGCTGCATAACTGAGGAAGACACTAAGCGCGTGGGTCTCTTGTTGTGGCAGAGGGAGGGACTCAAGAGAAGAGGGTTTTCACTTTAAAAAAATAAAAAAATAAAAAAAATAAAAATAACAGCAACAAGCAATTAGCACTACCAGTGCTACGCTGTCCCTGGTGTGTCTGCTGATGYGGGCAGTCCAAGGTGATACCTGCAGGCCTGGGAGCTGCACTGATTCACCAGGGAACAGTCTGAAAATTTGTGAGTAACGGGGTTCACCTCCAACACCAAAGCTGTTGAAGGAGAATACTGAGCAAAACCTTACTAACTAACTGCTACATTTCTGAGAGTAGAGCAATGAGAACAGGAGCTCTAGAAAAAGAGRAAAATGTTTATCAGGGAGGCTCTTAAAGTAGGGCTTAGACACACCTACCTCTATGCTGCTTCTGTTTACTTCCAAAACAAATCACTTTTATGTGAAAAAGGCTCCGTCTGTCTTGATGCTTGGCATTAAGCCCTGTGGAAAAGCCAAAACCAAGGGATTAAGTGGTGAAGGGCAGGAGGGTTTGCTGCTTCTGTGCCAGCTGGGACCTCTGCCAGCTCAGCTTGGAACTTACTTCTGAGTGCACCTAAAATCTGTCCATCAACGAGGGAAGTGTGATTTTTCCCAGTGCTTGAACTTCAGCTGTCAGTAACAGGGTTAGGGCCAGCAGTAGTGTGTGAGGTGCTCATCCCAGCTTGCAGACGGAGCAGTTACATCTCATGCCACTTGTCCCTACCCTACTCAGGTGCTGGCACGACCTTTCCCTGCAGAAGAAGAAAGCAAAGTGCAAGTGCTCATGCTAGAAAACTTGGAAAGGAGTAGTTTAGTTCAGAGAAGCCCTACCTTTTAACCCTCTCTAAAGCAGACTAATGGTGGGACAATGTCCAAGGGATGCTGAGATGCGGTGATTTGTTTTACTTTGGCACCAGTGTTCCTGTAAGATTAGACTGATACACTAATAAGTGGTGCTACTTTTTTTTTTTTTTGAAAGAAAGTGGCTGCCTTTTGTCTATGACCATTGTGTGAGTCTTGGAGGTTTGCACTAATTGAGCAGCAAGTACAGAAAAGTAAAATGAGAGAGAGGAAAAATTTAAAACTAGTTGTTTGCAGGCTTCTAAAGGTTCTAATAATGCAAAAAGTCCCAAGCAGAGTTTATTTGTTACAGACTTACCTTCCAGTTAATAAGATGTGTCATCTTCTTTTTTTTTTTTTCCTCTCTCTCCAGAGGCTACACTGATGTCTTCCCCGCAGTGCCAAGATGCCCTGCAGAATCTTCCAAGTCCAAAACAGCGGGGCCACACATTTAATTATTGGCTGAATTTGAAAGCACCTTTATCCAAACTGACAGGAAAAGATTTTAAGAAGAAAAAGCTTACAGGACAGCTCACCCTGCCAGCGTCTCACCTAGAGCAGCAGCGGCACGTGATGACAGGAGGCAGCTCTGTCTCCCAAGAGGACTTGAGCTCCGTGTTTGACACAAAGTGCCTTAAGATGGAGATTCCTCCTGTTGACCGAGTTTCTGTGGACTCTCATTCCAAAGAGACAAGTCCAGGATCTGAATTCTGCAGCAGCGATTCTGGCTCTTGCCCCAAAGTAMCTCGTGCCTCTGCTAGCTTGACTCACACAGATGAGGAGGGACGGGCCACAATGGTAGATGTCGGAGGGAAGCCAGATTCCAGAAGAACTGCTGTTGCTGGTGCTGTGGTCCTCCTGGGTGAGAAAGCATTCGGGATGGTGAGGCAGAACCGGGTGAAGAAAGGGGATGTGCTGGCAGTAGCCCAGATTGCAGGAATCCAAGGAGCAAAACTGACCAGCCAGCTAATCCCGCTGTGCCACAACATCCCCCTGAACCACGTGGAGGTGTCTCTGAGGCTGGATGAGGCCAGGCACGCCGTGGAGATTCGCAGCTCCTGTCAGACCAGCGGGAAGACCGGGGTGGAGATGGAAGCTCTAACAGCCGCCAGCCTGGCCGCCCTCACCGTGTATGACATGTGCAAAGCGGTCACTCACGACATCGTCATCGAGGAGGTGAAGCTGCTCAGTAAGACAGGGGGGCAGAGGGGAGACTTCTTAAGGGTCTAGCTCATACCCAGGCATCCCTGCTCCTCCTTTGCACCACTGCTCCCACACAGCCACTTTTCTTAGAGAAGCTTTTCCTCAGCTGCATTAGAGACCTCTGTAAATGCACCCTACATCCACATAACCCCTGTGTCTTACCCTACCCTGTCACCCCACTGCTGGGTGAACAGTGAAGCCACCTGCTCGTCACGTCTGTTTTCCATAGAACAGATCACTCCCCTTTCAGTGTCTTCACTGTGAGCTTGAGCAGAGACTCTGCTCTACTACAGAGCTTCTTCCTCTTGCTGTGAAGTATTCAGAGGTGCTGTCATCACACTATGAACTGTGTGAGAGCTCTGGAAACAGAGCTACTGCTGAAAGGACAGTTGTTGGGCAACTATTTTTAAGCTGAGGACGAGGACTTCAGAATTGTCTTTGCCCCTTCCCCCCCCCTGCCCCACAGATTGTATTTAGATGGTTGACAGAAAATAAAACAGCTCAGGGACTTAACCGTACAACAGGATGATAATTTTGGAATAATCAGGGTCGGCCTCTCTCCCGTTGCATTGTCACTGTTTCCCTCGTCCACCAGTTGGAGAACTGATATTCAGGGATCTGTTTCAAAAGGAAAAAAGGGAGAGCAAGGCAGCTGCCCAGCCCTCTGCTTTGAGGGCTCTGTGAAGCGCAATATAGAAGATAATATAGGAAGTTTATGGTGTTGAATTACTTTGCTGATCTGAAAGACACCCCATACCCTGTCCCAGGCGTGTTCCAGGATCTGGCCTAATGAGCAGGCAAACACAGCGCCACAGCACCAACTCTGCYGGGGTGCACGTTGCACAAAGCCCCCAAAGGCTTCGCCCTTCTTCAGTCCTGCAGGCCACTTCCTCATAAGCAGCCACACATAAGGGGCCAGAAGCAACGTTCCTGTGGTTTTCAGTAATGTTGGCATTGACTGCCCTGGGTTAATTAATTGCTCAGCAYTGTTTTATCAAGAGTGATGGAGCCCATGAAATACAGGTGACCCTGCGTGTGCAGCGGGGTTGGACTAGGTGACCTCTGAGGTCCCTTCCAACCTTCAGCATTCTGTGATTCTATGAAGTTCCCGAACTAAACTGTGTCTTCAGCTTGGCTTGTTTTCCAGTGCTTACCTGAAGCTTCACACTAGCAGATACTCCAAGGTGCTCCCTTTCAGTACGCACAACCAGCTGCAGACACTAACAGCCCTAACTACTTTAAACACCCTATTGAAAAATAATCCTAAACTTTGCACGTAGCCACTTCCCATGGCATAAGCTGAAGTTTTGCTGAGCACCAGTAAATCACATACCAGCACTATCTCACATCCCGATCATCTAAAGCAAGCACAGCTCAACATAGAGGAGGTAGTGGATTTTTGTATAAATATATTTGCTTACATTTTACAACTCCTACACACTAGTTACCGCAGCAGCCACTAGAAATGACACTTTTTCCATTGCTAGTGAATTAATTTGGTTGGTCCTTTGTTGCTATTGTGGGATAAGGCAGATGCTGCAACGCACAACTAACAGCTTCTTCTGAGCCTGCTCCRGAGTAGGGGAAGGGAAGGAGTCCAGAAAACTTGATAGGAGAGGGAGAGAGGGATACTCAGCTCCATAGAGATTTGTACACCTGTATTCAGTGCTGTAGCCCCACTTCCTTTGATGTCACATACGCCAGAGAGGAGCAATGAGTTATCCTGGCAAGCAGCTGCAGGGCCCCTCTCCCAGGGATCCCGCGGAGGCTCCCTTCCTCAGGGAGGCTGCCTGAAGTGGAAGGGAGAGCCCTGCCGAGCGCTCCAACATCACTGCCACCGTGCARATGTCCTCTAGCTTACACAGCGAGAGGAAGCCTGACCTGCCAATGCCTAAGGAAGGAGTCAGTAATAACAGCACGTGGAGGAAAGACCAGGCCTTTGGGGTGGCCTAATAAAACCGCAAAACTCCAAGTCTGGCTTTGCAGGCTTCCTCCTGCAGGCTTCCTCCTGCAAGGAAGGAAGGGAGCTCCTGCCTGACACCATCCCATCCCACTCGGGCACAAGGTAGGTTTCCAAAACAAGGAGAGACGAGAGGTCGAGTAGCAACCAAAAGGTGCTCTGGGGCTTGTGGCTCCCTGAGGAGGTTGTTGTCCTGCTGCAGGGCTCCTGCCGTGGCCAGCAGCTCCTGGGGGACAGCGCACACGGCCCACACGCACATGCAGAACTCCCTCCTTCCTTGCTGGGGTGGAGGGTGTCCATGCAGAAGCTTGGGGCAAATGGGTTTCGGTGCCATTTTATGCTCGTGTTACATTATCAAGTCTTGAAACTATGCACACTTGTAGAGAGTGTAGTTCAAGAGAAGATACTGCAACAGCAATGACTTAATAGCRCTATGAGTTGATTAGTAAAACACTGAACATGTTTTGGTAAACATGTTTGGGCAATGCTAATATTGTGTGTTAAAACTGGATATTTTGGGGGGCATGCTTTTGTCCGCTGCATTTTTAAATAAATACTAATTGTAATTGCAGTAAGCATGTTTTGTCTCCTTCTGAATACCATTTTTATTCATTTGAATGAACATTTACTTTTAAATCAATGTTTGTCTGAAGCATATTATAGCATTTTAGTTTCTCTAAAGAGCAGCAAGACAAAACTTCAAAGTTGCAATTTTTGTGAGCAATTAGCAAGAAGTCAATCGAGAAAACTCACTGTGGGGAGCCCACCGTTCCTCTTTGCTGAGGGAGGCACAGCTCTACCTGGATATGCTTAGACTGAATAATCCATAGGTTTGGCATTGTATTTTGACACCTCTCCTCTGTAGCCCAGCTCCTCCCTGCGGCATCAGTGGGTGCCTGTCACTGGCCCCTGCCTTGGGCTGCCAAGGAAGGTAACGAACCTCTTAGAGCAACTGTGCAYGGGAATCAGTGTCCAGGCCCGGAGCCCTACCAAGGGGGATCAGGAGAGTGAATAGGGCCGAGGGAAAGTCTCCCTTTGGACTATCTCACCTCTCAGGGTGCTAGGAAGGCCTTTCTTTACCTAGGGAGGTTGGCGGGTGTCGCTGCTCACGGCCAGGAGCTGCAGCCCCACAGGAAGCCCCCAGCGTCAGGGCCACAGCAGCTCTGCCCCTTTCTCCTCCTAGAGAGACAAACTGCTGCTGGGCCTGGGCCCCGAGCACAGAGCTTTGCATCCTCTGTGTAGGAGCTTCTTCCTAGCTGGGATCTAGGGTCTGAAGATTTAACCAAAAGCAACTGGCTGCAGCACGGAGCCTACCCCTCCTTCCCCTGGAGGCTACAAGGGCACAAGTGCAACACTTGCCCTGTGCACAGCCAGCGTGCAAAGCTACTGCAGCAGAGCAGGGTGCCCCACACAGTGCAGTATTTCTGTGGCTTGCTGGAAACTCTTACTTGTCCCAGCTAAGTCCCAGTTTGTGTTTTATTGTCTGTTCCCTGGTAATCCAGGCTGTGCCTTTTGTGGCAGCCCTTCATGACCACATCCTGCGGCCAGTTACCCCTCCCTTAAGCTGCCCTAGGAAAAAAAAAAAAAACACTTGGATGCAGAATGTTAAAGACAAAGCCAGCAGCAGCTACTGACTAATATTCTTAAGGATATTAAATCTGCATCAAAGAGACTAATGCTTTCAGAAAGTGCAGGAGGAAGGGAAATGAAAAATAGAGGGGAGACATGACTTGAAATGCCTTAAAGAGATCTCTTTTTCAGAATGGAAATCACTCAAAAGGAGACTCTAAAGGCAGCACCASCAGAACAGTAGAAGGAGGAAAGAAATTTTCACCTCTTCTAAACCACTGATGACCTGCAGTAATTCTACTTAAGGCGCTGAGGTTACTCAGCTTTACGTGAATTTGGAGTGAACAGGATCTGGCCCTTCATCCCACCCCTTCCCTGGCCATTAGCTAGTTTGCAGCTCCTGCTGCCTGGCTCAGCAACACTTATGCAGGCATGTAACAGCTTAAAAATGGCTGTAACCTTGTGTGTGCTTTGGCCAGCGCTGAGGACGGCTAATTAGTTAAATGGAAACACAATTTACTTCCCTCCGCTTACTAGAGCCTGGTTCCAAGAGAAGCTCAGCCTTTCAGCAAACATAAAAACGGCTGGAGTTGCTGCTGCTCGCAGCGGGTCGCGGAGGGCTAAGCTCTTCKTTTTCTTTCCTCAACCCAAGGCCTCAGGTTAAAGCTGTGACTTAGGCCTCTGCTTAGGCCTCAAGCAGAGCTGCGGAGCGGTGAGCATGGCAGACAACCCCTGGCACGGCAGGCCTGGCCTGCTCCCTGGAAAGGCACAGGGTGGAGCAGCTGAATCCCTTTCACAGGTCCGGCCCAAGCACGCCCTGTCATAATAAAAGCTGGTTTTCATTTTGGCCACGACCAGACCAGACATAGCTGAGAACAAACCCGGCTAGGCACTACCTGCCTCTGTCCCTCTGTGCTCCCAGGCCACGTTTAGAGAGCTCTCAGATTGGCATCTTTTCTTGCCCTCATCCTCTTTGCCGCTTTGAGGAACAGAGCATTCCCAAAATAACAGCAGTGAAGCACAGCTAAGGTACAAACTCGCACCCCGAGACACAGCTGAGCCTCGCGCCTTGCTCCGAAAGGAGCTACGGGACAAGCTGGACATGACTCAGCTTCCCAGGCACAACGGGCCGGCAGGAGGGGCATGGCCATCGGGCACGTTGCCCAGTGCCTGTGGCTCTCCACGGTGCCCCAACACAGCATGGCTCTGTAGAGCTGTTACAAAGCTTTCTTACTGCTTGAGCATTGCTCCCAGGGTAACCCCAAATTAGCACCAGTATTAGGGGCCTTTGCCTCAGCAAACCAGGTGGCAGAGAGCTAGAGAAGCAGGTACAGAGCAGTAGAGCTTGTCCTCCAGTTCTGGGCAGCCTACTCAAACCCAGGAGCAACTCTCTGTACTGCTAAGCTACTCCTGCAGAGATTTAGTCTTAAAAATAAACGCAAGGCAAACACTCCCCTTGATACCCRTGATACTTCCAGGACGCACAGCTGAGAGGATGCAAGGCCAGCAAAAGCAGAGTCTGGTTGCAGTGCCAAGGGGAGCGTGGCAGCAATGTGTACCCAAGTGACGGGAGGTGGGGAGAGGAAGAGGAGGAGACCACAGGAAGACTGGGCAGCTCTAAAGCTGCGTTAGCATTATCCTTGGAAAATTAAGTCCCAGTGTATGCCATGAGACATACAGCTGYCCCGTTAATAGTGCCCTAGGCCCGTTAGCAGCCGGTGCAGGCTGTGGCATGGCTCCATCAACAGCAGCAGAGCTGGGCAGCTTCACCCCAGCAAAGCCCTGGCAGGCGGCAAGCCCTGGCGGGCCTGGGAGAGAGGGACTGCAGCCACGCAGCTCCAGCCTTCCCTTCCTTGTGCTTCCTGGTTCCCTAAGGAACCCCCACTTAATTAGGGGGGTCATTTCAGCACCCAAGCCTCCCCACATGTGAGGTTCCAGCTAAATTGCAGGTGCTGCTGCCGGGAGGCCACGCATGGAATGGGTCCTGCTGCCATCCACCAGCTCCACGCATCGYAGGGCTGCACTCCCCCATCCCAGGCCTGGTGCTGCATGGAAACTTTTCAGCTCTGTGGGGCTCTTTTGGCTTCTGCACATCAGCTGCCAGGGCCATCCTCAGCCCAAACCCAAGAAAGAAGCACAGCTGAGAGAAGGGAATAATTTCTGCTGCCCTTGAAGGCAGGTCTCGCCTTTTGCAGCTGGCAGTTGGAAGGGCTCTGTTCTGCCAAGACTGAGTCTTAATTAGGTTTGGTGGAAAAGAGGAGCTGCTGCCAGGGCCTCCGCAATCCTAGGCCTACAGAGATCAGGGCCAGAGCTCTCCTGGTCCTCAGGAAAGAGCCTGCACTAGGGTTTACCAGAAGCAAACCCTCCAAGCCCTCAATACTAGCACAGGATGGCACAGGAGCAGGCGGGACCATGGCTGAGAGGGAGGTGCAGAGCAAGCAGGTCAGGCACAGAGCGCCTGGGCCAGGGAGCAGGCACAGCCGCATCACGTGGACGGTCCTTCCTGCCCTCCCAGCCCTCAGGGAGGAGAGGCCACTAGCAAGGCCAGGGGGCAGCTAACACCCCCGAGATCCTACAAAGGATCAGATAACACAACCAGCCCTGAACAAACTTGTTAAACCTGCCATGGCTTCTGTTCAGGAACGCTGCTGCCAAGGGCTGCAGGAAAGAGGACAAGATGCACTTGTCTCCTTGTGAAAGGTCAGGACAAAACCTCTTGGCACATCCTGCATGCATGTGACATGAAGATGCAGTATGGCACTGATTTCAAGCCTGCTTACTACAGAGGCTATTGACACTAGAACCACTATGGTTAAGCACAGTCTAGCCACCCCTCTGGCTTTAAAGAAGCACCCAGAAGTGGGGCTGCCAGCTGCTAACGCACCCAAGATGGATGTTCCTGACCAAATATCCTTACAAGCAACATCCTGTCATCTCAGCCACTGTACAGTCCTAGTCGTAACAGAAGTGTACAGCTTGCCTGCTGCACTCGGTGAGCAGCCAGCAATCTGTGTAATTTTGATACTGTTTGTTCTAACTTGCAGATTTTAGGTCCTCCTCTCAAGTCCTTACATCAGGGAAAGGCCCTCTTGGCAAGACCACGCTTGGGAGCATCTAACCCTGCACATGAGCTGTTGTCCTCTCTCCTCAATGACAGAGCCAGAGCCCCAGATCAGCTCTAACACAGGAGCTGGTAATGAGATGAATCAAAGTTACCTTTCCTGCAGGTCAGATTCACATGGATGTACCCCTCTGGCAACAAGAAAGGGGTCAGAAACTCTCTCAGCCACCACCACTGCTATAATAACCATCTGTGTTATTCCCTTCCCTGGGAATAGGGAAGGGAATTCCTATTCCCAGGGAAGGGAATAACACAGTCCAACTGCCTAGTTCTGGAAGCTGGATGGCTGCAGTATCTACAGAGCCTGTGGTGCTTCAGTTGCAAGGACTGCAAGCCAGCTGCAGCCCTGCCACAGCTCCAGCAACAGAGCATCAGCAGCTGACACAAGAGGCTGTCAGAAGTTCTGCCTTTCGACTGAGGTTGTTGCATCGTCAGCTTCTTACCCATCACCAGTCTCACCCAGTCCCAGACCTCATCAGACTGGGAGCTTCGGAGGAGCTTGCTTTGCTGATTCAGTGGAGCCAGTKACCAGCAGGTTTTGCAGCAGATGCCACGCAGGCATCCTGGAGCTGCTGGGCTGAGGCAGTGGAGCGGGCTCTTGCCCTGGTAAGATGAATTTTCCAGCCAGCAAACAAGCTTTGGAAGACACACCCAGGACATTCAGCCATAAGCAACACAACTGCCTGCACAAGGCGCTCAGCCAGCCAGACTGGGAGGAGAATCTAAATACAAGTCTCTTGCATTCATCCTTGTAGCCTGCCATTTACCTCAGGCCTCCCCAGAGTTGCCTCAGAGAACATCCTTCAGGGATGTCCCAGATGCAGCAAAGGCCTCAGCAGCAACATTTAGCTGACCAAGGCTTTTGCAGATGCATGCCAGAGAACTTGAGCTGAACCCCAGCAGCTGGAGGTGTTTTCATTTCCACTTCTCTCCTCCAMGGCTGGTATTTCAAGGTGTTTTTATTTCTTTTTAATCAATGCACGTGGCCAGGTCTGGAGGGGGCTGAGGGAAGGCAGTGCAGCCACTGTATCTGTACAAAGTAGTTCCACATGCAAGGAACSAGGGCTCAACTCAGTGCGTGTTTTGCAGTGTGGTATATATGGGCTGTCATTCCACCTCGACAAAGCTGTTATTTATTTGCTTAAAGACTTGCATTCCGTGGAAAAAGATGCCCCAAGATAGCACTGCATTTCTAAAATTAAACCCAGCTGSCTGGAGTGGGGAGCAAGCAAGCATGCCTGTGCTTCCATCAGCAGCAGGAATAGGGCTCCAAGCATCTCTGCTCTTCCCACCCCCAATATTTACCTAACCTCAACAAATTCAAAGATTGGGGAAGAAGGGAAAACAAGCAAACAGTCTTCCATAGCCCCAGCTTAAAGGCAGGAGAAAGGCAGTCCCTCAGGGAGCCAAGCTTAGACCAGGTACCTTACCCTAAAGCAGAAATGTCATAGTTTCATACAGTGTGGGATGAGGCTTTAATATAATCTCTTCCTTCTGCAGCAGCCCATGGAAAGCTCTTGCTCTGCTGTGGATTATATCCCTACTAAACACCCAGCACAGGCTTTCCTGTGGACAGGAGTCCTATAACATAATTCACAGGGAGAAATTACATTCCTTATTTTCATCTCCTAGATAGATTAGATACCTAGCCGAGAGCTTCTTTCAGTCATGTGTCACTAGTAGCAGAATTCACCCAGCACTCACTGTTGTAATCCAAGTTAAGAAACCTGTTTTCACAATAACCATTTATAGAAGGGTAGGGGAAAAAGCAAGTGCTTTTCCACAGTTGCRTGGCACCAGCAAGAATTCCCCCCACATACACTTTAGACACCTGTTCCCTCCCCAAGCCTGTGCACAGAGGCCACATCGACATCAGCAAGTAATTCAGCTCAAAAAAGAGGATCTCAGCTAATCAGAGCAGCTGGTGCTGGAGCTGCTATTAGGAAGGCTTTAGAGTGGCCCAGATTTAGCCTGATCCCTCAGACAAAATGTCTCCACACACACGCGATCTGAAGCTCTCCAAAGGACCTCCYGCTCGGTCCTGTTGGGACCTCCATACCCACAAGGGCCGCGAGAACATTTGGTGAGCTTAAGAAATGGTCATTGTGGCCAGACTGATGTGTCCTGCTTGGTACTCACACAAATTGTCGTTTCCAGAGGTGAAAATGAATCAAACCGCTCTTCAAGAGCTCATTGTTGGAGACCTGGAGACACATTTGCAGATCCTACCTGGCACTTCACTTCTGATTTGTATTTTGTCACAAAAAAAAACCCAAGGCTGCTTTTGGCAGCCATGACTTTTCCTCTCAGTTTCTCTCATCTATTACATGGGCATCTCACTTCCCTGCTCACAAGGAGCCAGGCTTGCTGTTACACGGAGGAGAGCCCAGGTCCTACTATAGAGACTGCAAAAAAGGTGCCCAGTGGTGGTAAAGCCCATGGCAAATCTGATGGGAAGGGCTAACATGAGTAATAGAGGAAGAGAGCTGGCTAGTCGCTTGTGAACAGTTCCCAGGAAAGAGTCTGCCCCTCATCAGAGCTCAGCTATTTCTATGGTTATGTCCATTGACCCATAATTATACTGGTTCTGCTCTGCACAGCACAAAGTTAGAACTACTGATCCTTGTCCAAGCTCCTGCTGCCTTCCTGTTTGCATTAGGGTGCCAGCAYGGGTTAAAAATTAGAGAGCAAGACTGAGTGAGCCCCTTTCTCCTCCTGTGATCTCACTTTGGGCTTGGGACATGCTGGCCAGCATTCCCCTGGGAGAGGATTAATCAGGAACAGATAGGGAACTGGCAGGCGCCTCACAAGGACAAGATCTCAGCTATGGGACAAACTGCAATTTGGAGTTGCTCCCTTTGACCCCAGTGCAAGTCCAAGACAGGACTGCTGATGCATCCCAGCACTGACACTGCAGGAGTTGGCAAGGAGTCAGCGCCCTCGAGGCCGGAGCTAGCTCTGATCCCAGCATTGCATTCCCTCAGCTATGGAGCCGCTTCTGCGCTGAAAGGCCACATATTCCCCCGGCCCCAGAGGCAGCTGCATCTCTCGAGCTGGGAAAACGGCCACCTTCCTGTTTAATAAGCAGCTTTCACTCCAAGGAGCAGAAGAGAAGATGTCACCATTGTGACCAGCCCCTTCCACCAAGCAGAGGCAGATTCCTCCACTGACTTGCCCGAGGACACTCATGTAGCCTCCCCCATGCACAGGGTTACCTCAGGGTTACCTGGCTTGGTTATAATGTTGAGATGCCATTAGAACYCCTTAGTGCCAGCCCAAGGGTGGGAGATCTCCAGGCTGATCCCCCCCTCTCCAGCAGGACACAACCTGTCATCCTGCACCGGCTGGTCACAGAGGGCTCTTCCAGCCCAAAGGCCACCAGGAGGCGGGCGGAGAGGCAGGGCCAGGGCCTCCTCGGGCCTGCTGACAGTCACCATGATGGGCAGCAGCACAGACAGGGTTTAGAGCACTGTTTATCCTCTCTCGACTCCACTGAGACCCTTATCTTCAGGGGGGATGACAACAGAATAAAGAAACCCATTACCATMGTGCTACAAGAAATAATAATAAATAGAAGTAGATGCACATTTGTTTTCCTCCCCCTTTGTTTGCTTCCTTGCGTAGGATTGACAGAAGTTTTCATTGCCTTTCCCCCCTGCCTTCTCTGCCACTGCCAATGGTCAGTCCTCAGATAACTTTAGAGAAATTAATTTTCCAGGAACCACAAATTACAAAACAGTAGCAGAGCGTGAAAACAATGGTATGAACTATGGGTTCAACAGACCACAAAATTAAGGTAATCCCTCTTGGGGAATCCAAACTACTTCCCATGACAACACTGCCTGTGTTTTAGTGMAATTTATTCATTGTTTACTAGCTGATATTCTTCTAGCTAGCTGGGACTTAGTCCTTTCACAAGGATCACTAGGAATTGCCTGAATGCCRTTTTGCCCATATCTAAAACAAGGTGGATGAGGAGTGTTTCCCTGCTTCTCACACTGAATTAGCCTCAGGATTTCAGTCTCCTCCGGCCCCCAAGGCTCCACRGCTGTCAGTGTAGGAGAGATGCAGCAGGTCTTCGGAAGACCCTCATCTCCAGCGAGCCCTCCTTTACCATGTGGTCAGCATGAGCTGAGGAAACAGCTGGTGGGCAGAGGAAGAGGGTAGGGGAGGGCAAAGTCAGGATCAGTATGAGACCCATCCRTCCTCACCTGTGCTTTCCAGGGGATGGGGAGCTCTCCTTCGCACTGTCAGCAAATYCCTGAGCTAACTACAAGAGTTTGGGTGTCAGAGGCAGCAGGAAACACTGATGCCAGCAGCACCATCTGCCAGGGATTTCCCTCTGCACCCCACAGGAGGACAAGCTAGCCAGGGGGGTATGACCACACCAATACACTGTGCTGTATCCCAGCTTTATAAGCCAGAAATACCTTCAAATCATGTGCCACAGTTACCTCAGCAAGACTKGGGTTGCACTTGCAGTTTAATCATTTCAGGATCCCTATTTTGATTTACATTAGCAGTAGCTGTTAGGTGATGGCCTTGCTTGCACTGGCTTAGTGAACATTGCCCAAGACCAAGTAGGAACAAGGGTTTGCCTGGAGAGAAATGAGCACTTCATTGTGTTGCTGCCWAATATCAACCACTGAACAAGAGAAGCAGATCTGCAGGTGCTAGTACTAGGTACTACCTGATGTGGTACCTCTAGGGAAAAGCCTGATACATGGGACATACAAAAGATGGTACATGCCAGCAGAGGACTCGAGGCCAACTCATATTTGGATGAGCACCTTTTAGGCTCCCACTCCTGCAAAGCACTGGGATTTGCAGTAACGCTGGTGCAACGGGGCTGGAAGTGGCGCTCCAAGGCTTGGGGTGAGCCCAGAAGGGAGGCACTCGGCTCCCTTCGGCAGATGGGCTGCACCCCTTCCTTCACCCCCAGTAACCCCACGCAGTGGAGACCCACAGGAGCCTTCCCTTCCTGCAGGCAGTTTCCCTTGGCCACGCACCCAGGGACTGCAGGGACATCCCTGCCTGCAGTTCCCAGCCACGTGCTGGAGGTGCCCAGCCAGCGTCCAGCTCTGCAGCAGGCAGGAGATGCAGCAAGTGAGCTGGAACTCCTCATTACATCCCTGTTGTGCTTCCTGCTTTGATCATGGCTCAAAAGGGATTCTTTATTTCCCACTCAGGAGGCTCCTCCTCATTAATTACGCATAAGGAGGAAGAAAGGAATTCAACTTTGGGAGACAAGGAGGAATATTTGTCTTAAAAATCAAAAGTTAACCCTTTTGAAGAACCCTAATTGTTTCCTTTCAAAGAAGCTTAAGAATAGCCTCTGTAAGTGAGGCTAGAATTTGTGCTATTGGAATAGTTTAATGTTTGGATTGTACTTAGTACACTTTTGACCAAGGCCATCTAGATTTCAAAACAGAAAAATGTAAAGCACTTTCTAGAACAGATAGAAAAAGCCTATGGAGAGAGAAAGAAAGAAAAAAGTGCCTAGACTCAAATGTCCTTGTTAAACATTGATTTCAAGATACACAGCAGCAAGGGAACACCAGCTCTAGGAAGGCTGCCTGCCAAGAACTTTTCTGGTTTCACAGACAGCATAGAAAACACCAGCGACATAGGGTGGAAAATCCCTGTGTGTCTTCACCAAAGCATAACAGGTCCTATGATTTAAAAAAAAAGGGGGGGGGGGGGGAGAAGGGGTGCGCTAGATGCTTACCCTTCTATTTAAGGCAAAATGGGCCCCCTCACCGGTGGGTCTGAAATGCATTTAAAAGCTATTTCTGCAGCTCAGTGCCTGCTTTTGGAAGCTGAGGAACCTGTACACAGCAGAGAGGACTTTGACTCCTGGGCAATTGCACCAACCTGGAGCTCCCACCACACAAGTGAAGAACCAGAGGTCCTCAGATCACCACAGTTATCCCACCCTTTGGCAAGGGGACTGGGCATAGAAGATGAAGAATGAGCTTCTGTCATTACATACTTCATCACTCTATGTTCAAATAGCAGTAAAGTCTCAGACTAGCAGTTAACTCAAGTTCAGTTCTAGCTAGCCTCCTTACCTCTTTAATCCAACCTAAAAATGCACTTTATTTTTTGGGTTTTTTTTTGAGCACAGTTGCATACCTTGCCAAGAAGCAAACCAGCATATGCAAACACTCCAGACCAACATCCAGCCCCAGTTCACCACCTCATCAAGGCACAGGCTAACAGGGCATTTTTTGCTTTCTTGATACGTCTGTTCATCACTTTCTTAAATGATAATCATTGTCAGGTTGGTACTCTTTCAAAACCCCACCAAACACATAGAAAAATGTCAGTTTATCAGGGTTATGTGACCCCACAAGTACTATTTGCCTCATCTCTCCTAGTAAATCCGTACATACCAAGACCACAGAGAAAGAAAAAGACTACCTCCTGCATGAGAATCTGACCAAAACAGAGATAAACGGTGACCACATCTCAGATTACTGCAACAAGAAGCTAATTAGCTACTTAAATATGAAGAACAATATCTAGTACAACAAACTTGGAAAACAGTTTTGGACTGTGGGGGAAGGAGAGCAAAAATCCTTAATTATTTTGTTTCCCAGCAGTAAAAGCATATCCCAAAAAGCCACACAGCTTCTCCCTTCCGGAAAGCCCCATGCCTGCCTTGGCAGAGACAAAAGCATCATAGGGAAGAAAGAGAAGGAAGGAAAGAGCAGACCACCAACCTCCACCATCCCTGGGCAGCTGAGCCCCATCAGCAGCTTTGCTCAGACAGGCAGCACTTACCTCCCCCTTGCATGGGACCATGAATCCCTCATGCTGCAGCTCCAGCACATCCATGTAATTACAGAAAAAGAGTTGAAACCTTCCCTCTGCAATTTAGACAGGGCACCTCTCCCCTCCTTTAAACTGTCAGAATTCAGGTGCTGCCGGTCTCAGCCTCCATGGATGAGGCCCAAGGGCTGGAAGAAACCTCTGCAAGAGGTGGGCTGAGTTTGAACCAAGCACATGGGGACAGAGCAAGTGCAAAACCAGAGCATTCCCCATACAGGGTGCTCARGTGTCTGTCCCAGGCTGGTGCAGGCAATTAGCCCTGATTGCTTCTAGTCATCTCCTCAGCTTCCCCTCAGAGCTGGAGCTGCACCTGAGGCTGGCTGAGTGTCCCTGGGAAGGCATTGACTGCATGAACCCACACTGCTGATCTGAGAACCTGCTCAGGAGCTTGTGGTTAAAACATCGCCCCTGATGAGCTGAAGATACGAGTGTGGACCTGGCTTTTCAGGATGATGTTTGTCCGCAAGCTGTTTCTGCTTGCAGAGACAGGGAGAGCTGTGTGTGATTGCCACCATGGCATATGCTGCACCTAAAATGAAAACACGGCTATGCCTTTGAGCTCCAAGGAAGTCCCTGACCTGACCTCTGGTCTACCCCATCTGAAAGCACATCTCAACAAGCACCAGCCTCTCCTTGCCTCCTGCTGTCGTCTATGWGCATTCCCTCCACCCTGAAGGCTGCAGCCCCAATGTTGAATTTCTGTTCTTCTTTTCAGCTGGCCTCATTTAACTCCTTCCTTTGAAGCAGGCCTCTCCTCCCCCTGCTCCTCTCAGCCACCCCCTTGCTGTCACTTTGGCAAGCAGGCAGGCATGTGGCCAGCATCTGAAACCCTGGGYTTCCTTCCTTGGCTTCCTGTGGTACTAGTATCTCTCCGGGTGGATAACGAGCTCTTTGCTAGCAGGACACTAGGGATCGACTTGCYGGAGAGCAGCTCTGAAGAGGAGGACCTGGGCATCCTGGTGGACAACAAATTGACTAGGAGCCCGGTGGCCCAGGAGACAAATGSTATTTTGGGGCATATTAGGAAGTGTTACCAGCAGGTTGAGGGAGATGATCCTCCCCTGTACTCAGCCCTGGTGAGCCCACATCTGCAGTACTGTGTCCAGTTCTGGGCTTCCCAGTACAGTAAGGACATGGAGCTACTGGACAGAGTCCAGCTTAGGACTACAAAGATGATCAGGGGACTGGAGCATCTCTCCTATGAGGAGAGGCTGAGAGAGCTGGGCCTGTTCAGCTAAAGTGAAGGCTGAGAGGAGATCCTATGAATGTGTAAAAATACCTTAAGGGAGGGTGCCAGAAGACAAGGCCAGACTTCAGTGGTGGCCACTGGTAGGTCAAGAGGACAACAGGCACAAACTAAAGCACAGGAAGTTCTGCCTGAGCTTGAAGAAAAGCTTCTTGACTGTGGGGTGACAGAGCACTGGAACAGGCTCCGTCTGATCCACTGAGAGAGATCGTGGAGTCTCCTTCTCTGGAGATCTTCGAAACCTGCCGAGATGAGACCCTTTGCCATGTGCCCTAGGTGACCCTGCTTGTGCAGAGGGGTTGGACCAGATGATCTCCAAAAGTCCCTTCCAACCTTAATCATTCTGTGATCATGTTTTTATTTATTTATTAAATGAACTTGCATGTTCCCTTTGCTGTTCGTTGCTTTATTGACAGACTTTTTAAAAGATGGGCCTTGGGTATGCTAAAATGGTGGCTCCATGGCTAGTTCCCTGCTCTTGCAAAGGGAGTCGTGCTTGTGTTCACGTGGTTGGTTGCTCCCATAGAACAACCTGAGAACTTTCTCACTAGGCCTGTAGTGACGGTGTCATCTAAAGAGCTACATGCTCATGATCGAAGAGGAAGCCCCAGAGCCCAACATAAAAATGTACGCAGACACCAACTCTGTTCTCACAAACTCAACATTTTTTTTCCAACAGAAAACTCAACTGCAAAAAAATTTACTGACACACAGTGGGGACAATATATCTTTAATTTTTTTTCTTTTTTTTTTTTTTTTTAGTATTACAGTATATTCTTATAAAAAGATATGGATAAAAAGGACACTACAGGATTTGTACATTTAATTCACYTATAGTYTTAAACTGACTAAGAAATGAGGATACGCCAAGGCATTACAGCAGCACACAACCTCCCACTTTGGTAAGCAGCACTGGACTTTGTAGCTTGGCAGGCAGGAGCACGTCCCAAAGTGACCTGCGAGTTCCAAGCTGAGCAGGCTTGCAGGGAGGAGAACGGCTGGAGATGGAGGTGGTTTGGAAGTGAGAAGTGCAAGTGTAGAGTAGCTCAGGTACCTGACATCCTCTTACAATTCTTAAAATTGCAAAGGTTTTTAAGGAGCCATTTTAAAGGTAGATGTGAAGGAAGGTGAATGACTTGTTATGGAGTCTTTTCCAGATCAGCTGGGTGAGAGCTCCTGCTGGTGGAGAACCCTTCATCATGCCCTTCAGGAGCCCTGCAGAGCATCTTATAAACAGCCAAAACTGTCAACAGGGGAGTTCCGATCCAGATGCTACTACAAACTGTGCTGGTGTAAACCCAGGGCAACCTGTACTGGCTACATGGGAACTATTCTCATTAACAGCAGTAATGGAGAAGACTGTTTGAAAAAATCTTTTGAGTGCTCAGACTCTTTCTTGAAAAGTGATGCCACAGCCCCTTTATGGACTAATGACATCCTTCTCAGCAGGTACAGTGAGCAAATTCTAGCCAACTTCAGGGGATTCTCATCATCAAAACTACTACTAGTAGCAGATAGCTTTAAATATATATATATATATAAAGTCTATGTTTTCACTTGACCTAGTTGTGTTAATGATGGCCTCTTCAATCTACCTTGCTTTGATAACAGAATCTAAGGTGGCTAGTTGGGCTACCTGGAAGACAGATGACCAGAAATCTCCCATGTCCAGGACAGAAGCYGAGAAGCAATGGCCAAACACCTAGGGGTGGCTTTTTACTCATGGAGTCTCTAGCAGATCWGCAGAAAGATCTTGTTGATCCTCCTGTTAATGGCTGGAAGCTGAATGAAAATTTAGTGTCCCTTTGGCATCAGTCATTGGTTAAAGCTAACAAGCAGCAGCACTGAGCGAAACCCAAAGAACCTAAACTTTCAGTAAGAAAACAGTGCGGCATATTTGGGTACAAAAGAGAAACTTATGGAGGGGTAAAGAATGAAAGAGGGGAAGGAAAGGAAATCTTCATTTCTTGTATTTGGAAATAGGAAGGAACTCTGAGAGAACTGTCTCAGTTTSTTTCACCAAAATGTTAACTCTGGTGAGAAGTTACAGGGCAGTACAGGGCTTTTGTACATCTATCAAAGTTTCTTTGGTATCATGGCAAGAATTTGGGATGAAAGKTGAAGCCTGAGTGAACAGCTGTGCCATTCATCACTTTTCAGTCTTCCCACCATAATTCATGATGAGAAAATAAAAAGGGTTTTTCTTTTTAAAAAAAGAAGAAAGTACTCTAAAATAACTGATCTCTCATCCACCACATGCATGTAAGTTCAGCACATGCTTTAGAACGCTCACTTTCCCAGGCTCACTATCATTAGGGGCAGAGTGGTACGAAGAAAGGCAAAGGAAAGGTTTTCCTTCATCCTTCACCACGTCAGCACAGCTCACAGCCCCTCACCTAGCTCAGTTTGCTGCAGAATAACCAAGCCAGATGTCCAGCTGGTGTAATGCCCTGGCACGGTCTCAATAGTCTTTGCTGTAATGCAGTGTATACATACAAACATAGCAAACTAAAATAAGGCAAAATAAATAGAGGTGTCAGATTTACAGGTTCCCATTAGAGATTCCTAAAACCTTTTTTTTTTTTTTTTTAAGAACAAAGAAACAAAAAACATTTAACCCCCAACAAAAAACAAAAACAACCAACCCAGAAACAAAACTGCATACATCATGTACATCATCAACTGTACAACTGATCTCCATTCCCCTCACAGAAACTCTGACACAAGCTTCTCCTATGTTCAAAATAYGAGCTTTCCTAAAACAAAAAAAAAAGAGGAAAGATTCAGCCAGTGGGGATGGCCATTGTGGAAACACCTGCCCCACAGCCTTCCGACAGGGCCCCTCACAATTCCTTTCCCTTCCTCGGACATTGTGACCACATTACAGAAATGCTTCTGAAGGACACCCAAATTGTCTCTCTGTTGGGAAGTCTCTCATCCCTCAACATTAGTCCTGCTTCTGCCTTTGTAGGGAACTGATGCCCGGACTATAGGTGTGCTACAGGGCAGGGAGTGACCGTGATGCCCTGAAGTGACTTCACTACGTAGCGTTTCCAGAGAGTTGTGACTGACAGAGAGTTGAGTTGACAGCTCCAGAGAGTCGTTTCCTGAGGGTTGAGAAGAGCAACTCAGACCAAAGGCAGTTAGACAGGGAGGGAGGGAAGCAAGTCCTCGGTCCACCCAATGCAACCTTCTTAAGAACAATACAGAGACACACAGGTGAGGGAGGACTAGACCAATGGGAACAATGTTTGGAGAGTAAAAATATACTTCCCTCTCTTGCTGTGAGGGGCTCTGTCAAAAAGCTAGTGTTGCCTGCATTTCTGTAGGAAGTGTAAAGCGGTAAGTCCTGGATGATATTACTCCCTCCCACATTTTGCTCCTTATTCCCAAAGTGAGAGCAGTTTTATTTAAAATGCTGGTCCTTGACACAGCTGTAAGGACAAATCAGATCTTTGTTTTTCTCTGGCTTTGAGAGCTTGAGTGTTACTCAGTGTTTTGCCTCATGGCAGCTTGCTGTACCTGCTGGGGCTCTGCTAGCACCAGAGGATGCTCAATATGATTTTCTCATCTGCATCAGCGTATGAAAAGAGAGCACAGGGGCACTCGCAGTGATTAGATGCAAAGACAMATGCAGCTTCAGCAAAGATCTGAAGCCAGGCCGTAATGCACAGCCAACTTTTTCCTTTTCTTCTGTTTTATCTTTCCTTATCTTCTCTCACATGGTAGACATGTTAATGAGTCTTGTCACCYCTTATAAGAACCCTTAGTTGCCTCAGTATTCAACCAAACTTCTCCAAAACCCCCTTATTGAATGTTTATCACGGAGTCAGCAGCTGAGGGAGACTACTTAGCATGTGGAAAGAAGCTTTCAGTCACCAGCAGAGACTGTATACAGAAGTCTAGGGCTCCATAGTGCTAAGAAAGTTGAGTTGCTGTGAACYGGGGCATCACTCCCGACTTTCTGTCAGTCCCTGTAATACGATGTATCCCACAACTGATTTATAGCAGTGGTACAATCTCTTATTCTTTGTGTCTGAGTCAGGGAGGTGGCAAAACTAAAGCAGCTTTCTTTGAATCTCTCTGCATTGCTGGAGTACCACGTACCACAATACAGAATATCTAAACCAGCGTTGGACTGTGTACACAAATGGACAGATGTCTTATCACATCCTCTCCCTGCTTTTGCTACATTTGTGGCCTGGCAAAGTGGCTTCAGTTTCCAAAAGCACAGCACAGACCTGGTTTGACCAGGTGGGGAGAATGCTGTATTTATCTTCAAAGGTTTTGCCCTGAGCTGTTCCTTCTGACAGCACTGCCATGCTGACAGTCTGCCTTATCCAACAAGTACCTGGGAAGCAAGCAGCTGTAAGCTGGATGAGTCACATCTTGCACCAGGGCTGACCTTGGCACTGCACTTGAAYTTCTAATCAAGTCCTAAAACCAGAGCAAAGACTGAGGGAAAATACTACAGTGTTCTAATTCTCAAAAACATCATCTTTGGAATTCAGAGATTATCCAAATCTAAATTCAACTGTATACCAATTTGGCACATATTACCACCTCTCATACAGCCTACATGGCATAGGTTATATGGCATGCTTTAAAACAAGACAAACACAACGGGCTGGGATATAGCATGTCTACTTCAGGGAGCAGCAAGGAGCTCGTTAATATAATTTACAAGAAACATTTCTAAAAATCCACTTTGTAATTTAAAATAGAAATGCTTAAAAAGCGAGGGTTGCTTTTTTTCTTCTTAAATTTTCAAAAACCTTTATGAAATACAGTCTTTCTTCTAAAAGGTGCTTGTGTCCACTACAGYGTGCATTGCTGTTAATTGCTAATCCCAGAAAGGGAGTGGGATTGTAAGGGAGGAGAATGCATCCAGCTCTTGTAAGATACCAGCTCTTTACGATGAGTATTATACAGGGGTGCGGCAGTCTGGAATGTCGTAAATAGGGAAATGCTGGGGAAGGAGACTCAAAATTCAATAAACCATGAAACATTAGAGTTTAACAATTATGACTTATTTTGCTTTTTCCCATAGTTTACAAAATTATTTTACTCTTAGTGTTCAGAAAACCACCACAGTTTGCTTCCCCAGTATCGGTCGCAAGTAATACTGATCAGGCAGTGTGCATGGAAGAGGAAGTTCTGTTCTGCATACTCAGTGCAGAACCTCATGCTGAATGACAGTCRAGGAAAAAAAACAAACTTAATGGTTAAAGTGACAAATGGAGCTTGGAGCTTTTTTTTTTCCCCTCTTCCCTGGGATTCCCTGACATTTTGTGCTGTTGACTGTTGATGCACAGTTTGCACATCTAGTGAGAGGTGCGCCCCTCTCTCAAAAGTTGTCTCTTCTTCTTGCTTAGGAGGAAGAATCTATCGTCATTTCTTTCTTTCCCCTCTCTGGGGAGGATAATCAAAAAGGTAGACAAGATTTTTTTTTTTTTTAAAAGGTTCATGACTACCCACACAATCCCCACGCTTTCCTAAAGCCATGAAGGTACACAGAATTCGGGAGTAAAAGACATCTTCTTGTGGTTCCTTGCTTTTTGGCTGTGCTTCATATGTGTAGTTTAAATAAAATTTTTTTTCCCTATGAGTTAACTCATCTCCAAAGCCTGCTCAGCTCACAGAATTGTGTCTTCCTGAAAAAATCCCAGTTTTGCATATGGGTTCTTCCSTTTATTTATCCTGAGTAATCTCTTTAAAAATGGGAAAAGAGTGTGGGCTCCAAGGCTCTACTTTGACACCATTCATATCTTTCTGAGTTACATGGTTCTCCCGGGTAGGAGCCGGGTGTGTGCAGCAAAGCCAGTTAGATGGAAACTCCATCCCAACAACAATCACAGCGAGCAATGGGAGAAGGACAAAAATCTTTTCTTGTATCCAAGGATCCCATTTGATTTTCACTGCTTGTAACCTGTGAATAACGCCAGGGAACTCTCAGTTTCCATTGGGCTATGTAAAAAATGTTGCCCAAACAGGTAAGAAATGTTTGGCTGTTTCCCTCTCACCCTCAAGCAATGACAACAGGCTACGCAGGCATCTGTTCCTAACCCCAAACAGGCTGTGGCTCACTTTTCTGAACTACAAGCCAGAGCTCCTTTCCTAGGAGACTCATTTCTTAGCTGTGAGGCTCAATCATCAATAAATTCCAGAAAATGGCTTCTATAAAAGCAGAATTCAAAATACTTTTGCAAAGTATGTTATGTTGATCATGATTCTTGAATTCCAATTTGTTCCCGATTTCTTCCTTCTGACCATCACTGTGGACAATATAGGCCACATTAAACTATTATAAAGCACAGAAGATCAAAAGCATTTTTCAGATTCTAATTGATGGGTTGCTGTAAAATCCAGTCCTGGAAGGGAACTGGGAACACCAAGAACCACTTCTTGACAAATCCCCCTGAGGCCAGCGTAGATTTTGAAGAAGCAACAGGTGTCTTTACAGAGCTGCTCTGAAATTAATATCTTCCTTTTTATCAGCAAGATGGAGAACATAGTTAGTTTTCACTTTGGCACACAGAAAATTATCTTTCTCCAGCTGCAAGGCAGTCTGCAAGGCCCAAGTACTTTCTGTCATCACCACAAGGCCTTTGATGACACAGAAAACTCCCAGAAGCAAGTCTGTTAGCTCTGAATGGCCGAGTCACAAACCCTGCTGGCTCCATAGAGGCACTTTTATAATGGTTCAAATTAGGAGCACTGAGGAGGGATGAGAAGAAAGCTGATCATAGGCAGGCCAAAGAAATCCTCCTTTGAGGCAGCTATCAGCCAGGCGCCATTGCACACATTCATCTTCCTTGTTTTGCACTTTTTTTTTCATCATCTTCTTTTGGTTGATTATTTTTCTTCCTCTTCTAATTAATAATTTAGCTTTGTCACCACCCGCTCCCGGCTTGTCTCCAAGCCCTGGTTGCCCGAACGTTTGCGGTTGCGCTTGAGCTTGGATAAGTCTTTGTCAAAGACTTCACCTGACCTTAATGCCGATACCAGGTCATCAAACTCCCCACTCTCCTCGGAGATACTTCCTGCTTGTGCTTTCTTTTGCCGCCTCTCTTTTTCCCTCTGCTCTTTTAGCTGTGGAGAAAGACACAGAACTTCAGAATTAGCTAAACAGGACACTAGGTTACTAGAGATACTCAAGGAGCAGACTGGTGTATCAGTATAGTTTAGGAGAAAGGTGATCAGGAGTTTACCTACAAGGCCATCACCCATGACAAGGCCACTTTACAGCCCTGCTGGCTTTCCCCTTTTCTGCACAGGGAAGCTGAGAGCAGGAGAAACGAAGAATGAGCAGTGCCTCGTGTCTGCCTCACAATGCACTATATCCAAAGGATTATGCATAAAATCTGTCTATGCTGCAGATATTTTGCATAAATTATACAGCAGTCTAGTGCCAGCAAAATAACCGTGACAAAGTGATACTCTGCAAATGATGCTGGCTCACCCAGCTCCCAGGGCCAGGCTTGCAACAGCCTTTGTGCGTCAGCAAGTACTGTGTGAACAGTACCTAACCTAGTGAGTTTATAGTTAGCGTGAATGCATCTACACAAACCACAGTCACAAGTATAGACACAACCAGCTGTCCACTTAGGCCAGAAGTAGCTATATTCAGACAGGCAGAAAAGTCACAATGCAGCAAAAAGAAGAACAGAAAGAAGAAAAAAATTCTGACAGATGTAATAGAGACTGTGAGTTGAACAAAATGGAGAATGAAAAGTGTATGAGAAATCAAAATATCAACAAACTGTGTCCACCAAACAGCTCTGTCCACCAAACAGCTGTTTAGATGGAGGCAGCATCTCGCAGTGATGAGAACAGAAAGGAAAGCTGTCTTGAATTCAGAAAAAGAAAGTGACTATAAGCAGAAAGAGTAATGAAACAGTTCAAATGCACTGTTGGTGTCACGTGGGCAGAAAGAAACCAGCCTGGGAAGGGAGCAGAACCACTGATTTTACAAATCATCAAATAGGTCCATCTGTCAGTGTGCCGCTCTTGCAGCACCAGGGAGCTCGGTTATCTCCCACACTGGTCAGACTTGTGATTAGTTGAGATACCAAGGCACAAACAAGATTTCTGAAAGGCAGGTTGCTTATTCTGTGCCTTAGCCCCAGGCTGCAGGAAGAATTTTTCCATAAGCGAACTGCAACCCCTATCTTGATGCATCAGGCTTGCCAAATCATCTCAGTAATTTTATAGTGGACTCCTGTACTTTCTAGGCTAGCTGATAAGAAACTGAGCCTAAGTCCTGGCATTTTATCTCTCTCCAACAGTTCCAAGAACCTTGCTGCCATCCTAGAGTTTAACCTGTCTCTTCTTCTGGACAGCGCAGAACAGGCTGCTTTAGAAATAACCAATATTTAAAGCAGCAGTTCCCTTAAGCATAGGCTGGGGCTGTGGTGGCTGCTGGGGTTAACGTGCTGGCAGAGTGGAAGGATGCAGAGGAATGTTGAGCAGTTCTCAGGCCTCAGGAAAGCCGGAGGTCAGAGTGGGAAGCCGGTTCACACGAATCCCTGGGGATACCCACATCAGCCTCCCAGCAGCAAAATCAATGATACACACAAGCTCTCTCACCACGTCAAGGATAAAAGCAGACTCAAGAATCAAGGCATTCAGGCCATCCAGAGAGAAATATTGCTAGTGTAAGTTGAAGCAGGCGCCAGGGCATTCACAGTGTCACCATATGCTGTCAGATGACAGGCACAGAGCAGATGACGACAGAGTCTAAGTGGAAGATGACCAGCTGCCAGTTCCGAGGAAAATCTGGCTCCAAGAGCTTTTGTGCAGAGCCTGCAGCCTGAAAGGAGGAGAGTCTGGCCCTGGGCAGGGGTGGCACCATCTTGCAGAGTGACAGGGCAGAAAAGACAAGGCCAGAGTTGGGTACCTAGACACAAAGGAGGTAGTTTGGGAGGCAAACAGCATGCCTTTGAGGTCTGAAAAGGCAACTAGCAGGAAAACATCATCATCTAGAGTAGGAGGAGCAAGTGAGGTGGCAAGGAGAATAATATGAAACACCCAGAATAGGACATGAGTGCTAGAACTCGCTCTCTCAATCCTTCTCTTGAGACACACAAAGATGATGAAATGAAGGCCCTTCCTGTGTGGGGGTTCTCACCATGGCCTCCATGCGTGCCCTGCGCTCCTCCTCTTCTTTCTTCTTCCTCATATTCTCCAGGTCTTGCTTGGCCTCTGCAAATGACTGTAAGAAAGTGTCGAAGATACCAAAAAATTCATCTGGCTGCATCTTGCCCTCGCTCTCTCCAAAATGCTTCAATGCCTTGGAATACTGTTGGGGGACAGAAAACATAACAGCAAGAATTAGGCAGGCCATCTAGGAAGGCAGCAAGAAAACCCTATGAGTAACCACACATGTAACTTGAACCTCTCTCTGCATTTGTRGGATGAGTAAAAACTCCTCCCTGGCCACTCACTTAAGACAAATGCCTCCCTCTCTAAATAATCTGCTCTCCTGGGTATCCTTTGTGCAACACAGAGTTGGAAAACACTAGTATCTACTGATGCCAGAAAAAATACTTGTCCAGTGCCTGAGGATGACAGAGAGACTTCAGAGGACAATGCTGGCCACACCTCAGCAGCAAATGTGGGACAGCAGGGTCAGGAAAAACAATATATCCAGGGAGCTAGCTGGCAGAAAACAAACTACTAAACAGGTAATTTTAGCTCATCGTTTCCCCTTCCGCCCTCCTCTTTGCTCTTCTCTGTCTCCTGAAATCCATTGCTAGAAGGATTGGAGTTAGAGAGCTTTTGACATAGTGTGACAGCCCATCCTCTCAGGAGGTTTTGCTATGTCATCCATCTCTCTGAAGTCCTCTGAGTCAGGGTGTTGCCTGTGAGAGAGAGGAAATTATGGACAGACATGGCATGAGAGAGGGGCAAGGAAAGCAGCCAGGGCTCCCRGGCAGACTTAAAAGAGAGTGCATACATCACAAATGGTCTTTATTTTAAAAGGCAAATGTTGAGGCTGCAGGATACGTGTGGAGGCAGCCAACTGGCAGGACTTCAGTCACAGGGCAGTCCTGATCTGGATATGGTGAAATCACAGCAAACCCTGGCTGTTGGACATCAGTACTCATACTCTCCTTTGCTCTCACACACTCACAAATATCCCTCAGTACTCACTGAAATGCCTCAAGTACACGTGTATATAGTCTTTCAGCACCATATATGCACATATCCGTAACTCCTATATACATCCAACAACCTGTCCAGCCTCATTCACCTCACACACCTCTGTCACATCAGGCAGCACTAGAAATATATTCCTCACAGCATTGGTGCCCTCATGCAGAACTGCCCAAGCACACTCTGCCAGCACTTGCACACACCGCCACTGACAAGCAGAATATCCCTAAGAACATCCCTAAAACATCCCTAAAAAATCCCTGAAAACAAAGCAGTCACTAAAACAAACCCAAGGTATAGACTGCCATCAAATTGTGTGTATTCAACTAATGCAATTTTCTAACTACAGCACTAACACAGCCCAGTTTTCCTTTCCWTGGGTGGGTGCTCTTGCAGAATGGAAACGATACTTAGAACAATTCAGGGTCAGCTTCCAAGGAGAAAATGAATCTGGGAGCAGGTCTTATAAACCCCTTTGGCCCTGTACCAGGTAAAGCATAAACAGTGTGTCCCAGTAAACTGCAGGGGGAAGAATTCTCCAAGGAAAACAGCTTCCTTCTGGCATAGCCTGAGACATTCAGCATCTCCCCTCCTCTGCTTTCCTTGCCAGGCCCACAGAGCAGTTTGAAGCAATAGCTTTTTTTTTCCCCTCCTTCTTTAAAAAGGTTGTGTTCTCAGCCAGAAACAAACAAAGAAACTCGAAGTATCTGGAAAAAAAAAAGTGTTGGAAGAAGTGCAAGTTGCTTTGAGCTACCAAACATGGCAGGAGCTGAAGGAAGCACTAAAGCAGCAGCAAGTCATGGAGGGAGTCCAGRCTATGAAAACAGCAATAGTTTCTTCTTCGTGCTGTTTTCTTTCCTGTCAAGCCTCGGACGATGCACACACAGGAATATGCACACACTCTTTCTCCCTAATTCTCTATCTCTCCCCAAACTGATACTTACATGTATGCATACAATATGCTTAAACATAAGAAAACTGCAGCAGTTCCACAGTAATTCACACTGACTGTCACTAGCCCTTCAGCAGTGGGAATACAGGCTGCCAAAGCCACAGAGGGTGATAATGTATCTCCACATGCTGTTTTTTCTTGGCTTGCCTGCTCCAGCAGACCAGCTGGTCAGGGAAGGAGAGTGATGGAGAAAGATTTCTGCAGCACACAGGCACTGCCACTCCTAACTGCACGGAGCCCCCAGAGCTCAGGATCGTGCACAGAAGATGCATTACCTGGAGTCTCTTCCCACTTATCTTGGTCCTGTGTTTTGCTGGGAATTGAAAACAGTCAAAAATTAAGAGTCATAATGAAGTACCAGCCAGAAGGAAGACTGGTCTATCTCTCATGAAACCCTAAATTCAGAAGCTCCCCAAGGAGATAGCTATTGTGTTTGCCACTTTGTGGTAAGTATCTCCTGCTCCTAAGGTTCCTCAAGCCCACGCTGTCCTGTGCACAGCAAAAGTAAGAGTTGCTGCACACAGAAACGGAGGTGTTTTGAGCCCACAAAAGCCCRTAGGTGTTTCTGAGTCCTTGTGGAAGAGGGCCGGCTGGCAACAGAAGTGTTAGGAGTCTTTGCTTCATAGGTCCTATGTCAGGATTAGACCTCAGGAGCACCCAGAACTTTCCACTGTCAGTGGGTGGCGTTGTCTGCCCATACGCTGCACTTCACATATTACCCAGCTACCAGTAATTTCTTTTCATACAGGCAGAAGTGCTTTTGCCATTGCGTCCCCACTTCCGCTATGAGGAGTAACAGCACCGCTGTGCTGGAAAGGCCCAGCTCCCTGGGAGCCTCCCAGAGGCGCTTGTGAACACAAATTGAGGAMTCTGAGCAGCAGCAAGGAGGATCCATCCTGAGAACAGGGCAAGTGCAGGGTCCTGCRCTTGGGGAGGAATAACCCCAGGCACCAGTACAGGCTGGGGACTGACCTTCTGGAGAGCAGCTCTGCAGAGAGGGACCTGGGCRTCRTGGTGGATGACAAGATGACCATGAGGCAGCAGTGTGCCCTGGTGGCCAAGAAGGCCAACGGGATCCTGGGGTGCATTAAGAARAGCGKCTCCAGCAGGTCGAGGGARGTGAYCGTYCCCCTCTACTCAGCCCTGGTGAGGCCACATCTGGARTACTGYGTCCAKTTCTGGGCTCCCCAGTACARGAGGGATGTGGAGCTGCTGGAGAGAGTCCAGCGCAGGGCTACCAGGATGATCAGAGGCCTGGAACATCTGCCCTATGAGCAAAGGCTGAGRGAGCTGGGYCTGTTCAGCCTGGAGAAGAGGAGGCTGAGGGGGGACCTGATCRGCGTGTATAAATACCTCAAGGGAGGCAGTGAGGAGGAGGGGCCGGCCTCTTTTCAGTGGTGGACAGCGACAGGACTAGAGGAAACGGCCACAAGCTGAGGCACCAAAAGTTCCACAGGAACTTAAGGAAACATTTCCTAACCGTGAGGGTGACAGAGCCCTGGAACAGGCTGCCCAGAGAGGTTGTGGAGTCTCCTTCTTTGGAGATCYTTAAAACCCGCTTGGATGCAGCCCTGTGCCACGTGCTCTAGGTGACCCTGCGTGAGCAGGGGGGTTGGACTCAATGACCTCTGAGGTCCCTTCCAACCTTCGGCATTCTATGATTCTGTGATTCTATGAACAGTTGGCTTTGGTGCCTCCTACACCAAAGGTGGTCTGTCACTGTAAACCACTGGAAGGTACAAAGCAAAAATCTAAAAGCTAAAAGTGAGCTGAAAGTACAAAACCAGCTATAAATGAAAAATCTTCACTGAAGAAAGCATTTTAATTCTTTGCCTACCCCCTCCAGAAAAAGCTGATCAAGCAGAGGGAGGGAAGTCAGGAAATCTAACTTCAGCTGCCAGCTCTGCCCATGGCATGGCTTGGGAACCCATGTTTCTTGATCTCACTTTCTCCACTTGTTAAAGAACAGACTATGTTACTCCACTTATCTGATGAAAAAAATGGAAAGAACTCAGTCATTCGCATCTGTAGGGCACCACATCAGTTCAAGGTACTGTTGCAAAAAAAGCCATGTCCTTTCCCAATTTAAACTCCAACAGACCCCTTTGTTTTTATTACTTCTTCTCTTTCTATTCTGTTTATATTACTAGCTCTCCTTCTATTACTTCTCTTTTTCACATGGTGCTGGCACGAAGGGCAGTTTGCTGCTGGGGGCAGGTTCCCTGCAGCTAACCACACTGTGCACACAAGAGGCAGAGCAGCAGGGCACAGACCTAGAAGGYCTGAAGCCCCACCACTCTCCTCCGGCCTCTGCCATGGTTTTTGTGTAACCCTGCAGAAATCACTTAACTGCTCCCRGGGCAGATCCTCCATCCCACAATACCTGCTTTTGTGCACAGTTATGAAACCTACAGCTAAACCATTATAGGAGCACAATTTTTTTCAGAATTATCCAATATGCTGAAATAGCATGGAACAAGAGCTGAAGCTTGCCTATTCCTTGAAGTCATTTGGGGACAGATGACATGGGCAAAGTAAGATGGAAAACCKCGTTTCAGCTGGTTTTCCACTGCAGTACAGGATGGTATCTCTTTTTTTCATTAAAAAATTCATTTCCACACCATAAGGGCCCCCAAGCTCCAAGATATAACAGGTCCACGAGCTCAGTGCCAGCTCCCCTTCCTCTGCCAAACTTTCCACTGAATTCATCCTCTTGCCAAAGCAAATCGTTTAGACAGTTGTTTATTTTGAAAAGCCATTTCAGCAAGGAGCRGGAAAGCGGGACAGCAGCACACACACTCGCTGCTGCTCTTGCCAATGAAACGCTAAACAGTGGCAGAAGAGCTTTGGAGACAGCACGGACGGGGCTGTATGAGCAGGAGGAAAAACAGGCCCGATAAAAATTCCCGGCCACTGCTGCCTGCCACTAAGGGAGGAGCCGGTGAAAAAATGAATTACAACACGTGGCCCTGCAACAGGAACAATCTCCCCCAGATAAGTAATCCTGAGATTTCCGTTACAAAGACTACAATCTTGTACWAAGCCAGTTCAAATAAATGTCTGTTCTCTTCACAGGACAGATTCAAATCAGTTAATTGGAAGAGCCCTACTGATTTCAGGCAGGACTGGGTCCAGTTCTCCTTGCAACCAACTAACTGCCCTTTAAGGATCCCCCCATGAATTCAGCAGCCACTCGGGCAGCCAAAACCAGGTTACAGGTACTATAAATATTTCTGATACGTTAGATACCAGTCTTACCTGAAGCAACTACATTTCTAAGTTAGTATACAACAGGTATGTAATTTATATTACATATATGTAATGCTGTGGCTGTTTGTGGTGCAGGGCCTGTCCAYGCCACTGAAATACACCCGATCCTGATCTGTTCCTTCTACATTAGCCCCAGTGGCTCACAGGATATACCAGTCTCCAGCAAATGAATGCTCGAAACGCACAGCCTCTCACTGCCACTTGGACTACAGCATTTCTGCAGGCTTCATAGCATTCTACCATCGACGACTATTTTCTTAAAACAGATTTTGGTCTTCGCTGTCTTATTGTTCCTCAAAACACAGTTATTGTATGTGCTAAACTTACTGAGTATATGCAAGATTTTTATCTCCATTCCTCTCAATAAATATTGTCTGCCCAATTCTCTGTCATGGCAAAGACTGTCCACCTCTGTTGTGCTAACACACATCCCTCCATACAGAAGCTTAAGGTCAATTTTCATGGAGCAAAAATGTGAACATCAATAGTTATAGCAGTGTTAATACCTGACTAAGCAGATCCTGTTCTTTCTGAAAGATCCAAAATGTTTTACAAATGGGTTTGTTATAAACCACACACACACACACACACACAAAGTAGAGCAGTTTTACACAGTACAGTGATGCAAATTCACACCTGTCAACGTTCAAGTTTACTGTAAAGCTTGCTATGGACTAAACAGCACCTTATAAGTGGGAAAATAAATTTCACACCACAGGAGGAACCTTTGCCTGGGCCTGGGCATTTTCATTGTTTCTCCACAGAAATCCAAAGATATATTTTTCACAAATAAAATTCCATCTCATTCTCTTTTTGCTGTGAAAAATACTCCGTGTCTCTTTGAACATGTTAAAACTGGTGAAAGATTCCAGAGCAGAATTTCACTGTCTTCCCCTTGCTCCTGACACTTCTTCCAGTTGATGGGAAATGGCAGAAAACATTGTCCTTGACCTAATCTATGGATTCCTTTAAAATTTTTTGAAAGTGAGAAAACCAGAAAAAGATTAGGAAACAGCTGTGTTAGGTTCCTATTTAGAGAGTCGATCTAAAATTTCAAACAGTTCTTAACCAAGCATCTGTTTATTGCATGGAGATAAGCACTGTTACAAGGCTTTCTCTGCAAACACAGAAGCTTGCACCAGACAATCTTGCTTTTTAAATTGAAAGATATAATTTCCTACCCAYGGTCACCAATAGTAAACATACTGTTTAAGCAGAAAACCTAAAAAGCAAATCCCTTCTGTCCCTACTAGATATGATAAGCTGAAGCCTGGATTGATGTATATTGATTGGGAAATCWGCATTTTATATCTGCTCCATCATCCTGAAGGTGGTTCCCATTAAGTTTCATGTAAAATTAAAGGTCTCAACTTTAAATAACAATGTTGCCAACAGACTTAAAAGGGTCCTCTGCCCCCATTTTGGTCCAGTGGGTTTCAAGACATTATTGGTACTGTGCACACGAGGTTTGGGATTCTGCCATGGCCATATCTCCAAGAAGGAAGAGTTACTTGCCTTCCCAGATGGAAGAGGATATATATATATTCCATACAAATATATGACAGGAGGAAAGCTTTTACTGGTGGGTTGGCAGTGGTCATTACTGAGCTGATTAGCAGGAATTGAGTGGTCTATCTGATCATAAATGCTGAAAAGAATTGTAGAATATACTCACTGCACAGAGGGTCATACTTTGGTAACGGATTGTTTCCATAACTTAAATTCTGAAAAGTCTTTCTTTTTTTCAGCACTAAAGAAACTTCTTTTTTATTATTAAAAAAACAGGTTTGAAAAGATAATTTGCATTGTTTTAAATCCCAGCTGTGGAAACATGGCTCTGACTAACTCATAGCAATCAATTAGCTATATTTAGAAAGATATTCAACTCCAGCTGTTAAAACTAGAGCTTCATTATTATTATTAATAAATCTGTGAACCAGACCAATTCTTTCTGGGCTCATTAAGATATTTTTAAAAGCCCTCCCTTTCCCTCTACCTTTCTTTTTTTTTTCCACTTTGCTTTGTTTTGAGAAATCCAAAAAGAACGTGATAATCAGATGTCTGYGTCCCTCTTTCTTTAACTGACCAGTTACAGTAGGTTTCCATGGTAAAAATAAAAGCTTGTGATTCAACAAACATAGAGAGCCCACTGAGACTGGAAGACGTTATGGGCTTTGAGAAGCACATCTGGTTTGTTGAAAATTTCCAGCTTTTCTTTTTTAAGAAAAAGAGGAAGAAGAGAGAGGAAAAATAATATAAGGCAAACATGAGAAATAGCTCAACACTGGTAAGGACAGACAGTTCCCTTTTAGGAGTCCAAAAGCAGCTCATTGCCAGTGGAAGAACCAAAGCCATAGGTTGAGCAGAAGCTGGAAAGGCATATGTTCAAACATAGTAGSGGTGTGTGAGGAGAAGGTAGAGAAACGTTTCCTAAGCATGTTATAGTCATTAAAATAAAACATCTCTTTTTGTCAAGTGCTTTACATTGGCTAACGTCTAAAAGAAGTGTGCATCAACATCCAATATATTGGTTTGCCTGCAGGGAGATTCTCTGGTTATTCTTAAAGCAAAAGATCTGCATCTTTCCTGCCTTTGTCTGGTCAAAGAAAGTTGCAATTTTGTGCTGGACGTGTATAATTTTCTCATTTTAACCCATGGTTGACCTTGTAAATAAACCACACTGAAATTTAGTCCTAGTATGCCAAAAGAAAGGTCCACCACTATCTGTAACATCAAAACAAAACAGGAGAGTCTAAGCCAAGGACACAGTGAATCCTCTTCCAGAAACACAAACCTAACTGTGATTAAGTTGAAAAACGTACCCAGTCATAAAATAGAGGCCCAAAAAACATAGAAAACAGAGCTTTTCTCAGTAAATTCAGATAGCCTTAGAAGTGGAAGCATGGAATGCAAAATACTGTTCTTATGATCATAAAGCCAATGTGGTGTGCACATTATTATCTTGCAAGTGGTTTGAATATTCTCAAGCAACATGTCAACAATGAAAAACACYAGGCACATTATTCTCTACAAAGTTTCTTGYGACATTAATGAGTGTTGGACTGCCMTGCTTTATCTTCCAAAAGCAGTAAAATTTAGTCCCTTGCTGGCATTTGCAAAGGTAGCTAGTTCTTGCTGAGGCCCAGAGGCTCTTGGTGTTTCAGATAGCAAGTCAATGTTATCCACATAATCTCTACAGCAAGAAGTCACAGAACATTACACCAAAGTCACCGAGTGAGGAGTCTTACTGTCCACATCCTCAGGTACTATTTTGCCTGTCCTTCAAAATCTACAGCCTAACACAAGGGCAGAGGTTTCATTAATAAAGCAATAGGTCCCTTAACATTGCTTATATCTCCCTGCAGGGACTGAAACCAGCAGTGGAAAGAATCCAATCCAAAAGAAATAAACCATTTATTTCATAAACCCAACTACTCTCAACATGCCAGACAAAAAGGGCAGATTTGCCACTACATATTGTTTACTTTAGAACTTGTTCTCCTTTAACCTTTTTATATCCGTATGGTCTTTGCAAATAAATTCCTCCTCATTCAACTGAAGACAAGCATTAATGTCAGCTTCCAAATCACCAACAGAGAACATACAACTCCTCCACTGCCTACACCTTTCTTACCATTTTTTGTACAAAAAAATGCAAAATAATCTCAATAGCTCCCAAAGAGCAACACACACATGGTGCCTGTTGTACAAGAAGGATATAGATATGACCACCTGTGAATGCTTGGGATCTCCCATGCAATGAAACACAAGCAGTAACAGAAATGAGTTATCAGAAAAACTATCCAAAACTATCCAAAAATTCATTTTTTTAAAGAGAACAATGAAGCACAAACATCCCTATTTGAAYACACAGAGTGGGATTAAATCAGCAGAAGATAAAAGACATCAGGTCACTATCACTAATAACTATGGCAATTATTTTTAATAACTTGTTTAAAAGGCACTGCCTGTAATACCACAGCATGGTGTGATACCCTCTCCCAGAAATTGCTCTCACAGTTCTATASCCCACTGATACTGTTAAAGAAGTGGGCAAGAGCACTGAACCTTCTTTTAAGGTTAAGACACAATCTAAATTGCTAAATTCATAGATAGACCAAATAAGGAAAAGAGAATCTTCATCTTAAACCACTTTCTGTGTCTACTATGGTTTTCACTACAGTCCTAGAATCTAAAACTGTTGTTTCCATTTTGATTCATGTTTTTAATTTGGTCAATGAAACCCCAGRTGCTTCAAAAATTATTTGTACCTTGTCCCTAGCCTCGTTCAGAAGGTCTTCTAATTCGGAGAAGCTGAAACTTGCCACAGTGATGAAATCRCTCATGACAGGAACAAACCTGTCTCCTGATTCCCGCATGCGTCTCTTCTGATAATCCAGCTCCTGGAAGAGAAATAAGAAATGTAGACTGGCAAGTACCAARGATTTATCACTGAGAAAAAAAGGGAATCAGGAAAGGCATCCATTCAATTTTTTTACAGAGCATTCTCTATGCTCCCTCCTCACACGTTTGTCATGAATTGTAATTCAGAAAAATAATGTTTCTCACTAAGCCAAAGGTTCTGCCTTTGCAGCATGASATGGAGGCCTAAAATGGGATGGAGGAAGGTTGTATTTACAGTTCCCTAAACCTTAGAATAACAACTACTTCCAAGAAAGCAATCAATACATTTAATTTCAAAAGTAACTTTAGAATCCAAGCATCAGGTATGTGAAATGCAGCACTTCTCCTTCTGCGCATAACAGCAAAGAMTAGACAACGCAGACCATGTAGCAACTGAATTTGGAATGTTTAATAGTAGGTTTCCCTCCATTTTCTCTTCCCCATAYGGCTCAAAGGGCTGCACACTTGGGGAAGAGTGGATGTTTCTGGATCTCCTCAATTCATTTAGATCCTTCGCTTAAGATACTTTACAAGGATCTAGGCTGAGGAAAAAAGAATTTTGCATGGTTCCCTCTTGGAGAAGATGATAAACTATACAACTAGATAAGAATAATTTTGGCCCTGTTTTTAACAAATAAGGCTTGTGTGATGTCACTGGTTTTCCAACTAGGGGGAAAGAGGAGGACTTCACCCAGGAGGTTTTTAGATCCTTAACCAATTTCAGTCTAAGAGAAGCGGAAATCTCAAAGATCACTAAATTCCCAAGGTTCTCTGGAAAGCATTAGCTGAGCAACAAAGAGATGTCAAATTCCCTCTCCCCCCACTCCACTAAATAATGGGCAGAAATAAGTSAGGTATTATACAGCATTTGCAATCACTCTGTTAGTCAAGTTGCTTTGGTGTCATAAAAGTCAGGGAATTAGAAACCAGGGCTACTGTGATAAGAAGATTGGGGCGGGGTTGAGGGGGACAAGGGTGCATAAAACCATAACAAACCGAGATTGCTACTTAAAGAAAAACTGACTGTAAGATACTTTCTTCAATTTTCTTATTCTTTTTAGAATAAGCTTTTACTTCAAAGACAGAATTACCTATGCATGCTATCCCTTCTCTCACTCTCTTCAGCATGCTTACAGTACTGAAAATAGAAACCCTACTGAGGTGCTCAAAACGATTAAGTTTTAGTAAGACAGGCTGTCTCCCATGTCTACGCTTGGCTTGTGTGCTGTTGACAGTCTCATGGGGACAACGAAATGGTAATCTGGGAGTCATCTTTATCCTCAGCTGCGTAATCAGTGGGAACGATAAAGCTGTGCTTTCTCTGTAGGAAACCAGCATGAAACAGCAGCAGCAGGTCACGTTACAATCTGACCCTGTGTTCCCTTTGRAAAAAAAATATTTGTGTGTGTTTTTGTTCTTCTGCTTCTCTGCTGGCTGCGATTCCAATTACAAGCATGTTTGGTGCGCTTTGTTTCTGGTCATCAAAATACCAGTTCACAGAGTCAAATGGATAGGTTTATAGTCATCTGTGCTGAGAAACTCCGTGGGCTGTGCTCCACACTGCTGATATGCAAAGAATGACTTTGACTATCAGCAGTCCRAAAACCAGACTTGATATGCTTTCTGGTCTGGCATGCGTCGGAAAGAGGATGTAATCATTACAAGGAAGGAGCAGAGGCAGAAAAGTGGCAAGAAAAAMACTGAGCAGGTGGCTAGAGAAAGCCTCTGCTTTTTCTTTTCTAGAGCTAGGTGCTCTAGAAAGCCTCTCCTCTTCCCTGTTTTTCATGATACATCATCATCTACTGTCTTGGGAATGCTACTCAGTTACACTGCTTTGCAGTGAATTGTCTCCATGTTATAAACATGAATTACACCTTTCAAGTACAAGAAAGGTCACATCACATGCTGCTGACAACTATGGGATTTTTTGKTTTTTTTCAGCCATTCTTTTCCCATTCCTGTTTTTAAGTTGATTTTAGCTGAAAGTTGTTCTACTTCACTATCTTTACCCAGATGAGTACAATAGTTCTGTCTTCCCACCTATACTCTTGCACTGTTGAAAGCTATTGCATTTGCTACTGGAGAGCAGTGCTCTTAAAAGCAAAAATAGGATTAGATTATCTGCTTTTCAAGTTCAAATTCAGTCCTTCCCTGAAGAGTAATTCTTCCAAATTAAAAATATACCACACAAGTAACTGGTATAGTCATAATAGTTAGACCATCCAAAAAAGGAAGCTAGAGAATAAGAAAGTCCTCTATGTCTTCTAGAAATGGTCTATAGGGGTCATAAAAGCAAAGCAACAGAAGCAAACACTGTCCTTGGTGGGCTGGTCTACTGGTTCACTAGGTTTGATGCTGGCAGTGGTTTCTCAAGTGACAGACACAGGTCTCCTTGCTCTGTAAGAGGGCTCCACTGCCAGAGTTTATTTTCTGATTTGGAAAAGACCAAGAACTACCCAGCTGTCCTGGGAGCATCCTACACAAAGGCAATAGCTGCATGCCTGTTCTGACAAATGGATATTTCTTGTTTGCAGAAAGAAGCTGCAAGTCCAGGAAAGCAAAGGGTTAGCAGTACCTTTAAAAGCATCTGACTATAAAACTATTTTTAGTTTTCTATTCTTAAGGGGCCTTGAAGAAACTTCTCAGTCACCAAGCCAAGGTTGTGGTGAGAACACACTGGCCTGGAATCAAGAATCGCACCTTCCCTCCCCTCCTCCCCCTTCCACCTGACAATGATCTTCTATTGTTGCTATAGTGCTGCTTTTTACATGCCAGAAAACCACAAATGGAGCAAGCAGACTGGGAGGCATTGGCAGCCCCAGCTGATAAATACCATGGCAGGGAGAAGAGTAGGGAGGGAAGATGACGATTGAATGGTCCAGAGAGCKTGCTCGTGGAAGACATGTATGGGAAAGAACAGGAAAATTGGCTGCAAAGGCGAAAGGGCAAACCACCCAAACACAGAAAACAAAACAGAAGTAGGTGCCCACACTTCAACAGAGAGAATGGTCTGCTCTCACYGAAATTGGGCCTTTTCAAGTCATGAGCTGTATGTCAACCCTTTTTATTACAGGTGCTTTTAATTTCCAAATATCGCTTGCCATGCCTGCAGTAGTATCTCTTCCTATTGCTGATTTCTCCCTTACCCCAACCAACCAGAAACAGGGCTTAGAAATAGGCTTTTATCACTCAGAGGATCACAACTAAATAGATGATGAACTGTTAGGGACAGCCAGACGGTCTGCGGCCAAGAGACAGGACACTGAGCCTTTCCTCAACCTTCATAGCAAAATCAAACTCAGGACAGGTGAAGAGAAAATGCAGTCATCACATTCTGTTTTATATAGGAAGAACGGGCAATTTTAGTTCCTTGAAAGACAGGCAATTATTTCACAGAAAGCACTCATGCACCATGACTCCCACCAACCAGCCCCTCTGCCAGCATTCCTAGTGCAGAGGCCACAAATGAACAGCAAAGGCAGCAGGGACCATCTGCTAGGATACAGGATGCTTTTCTAGGACAGCATCAAGGCACTATGGCAGGGTCATATGGGAGGAAGGTGTATATTAAAGCTGCTGCTGTTACCAGTTGATACTCTCCCACTGGCACATTAACGTCACTAGTCTCTCTACTCACATTAAAGTGTTATAAAGAAAGTGAAACAAAGCTTCCACCCTCCACTCTGAGAAAAATAAAATCCTGGTTGAAAAGGCAAGGAACATCTAAACACAGCAATGACCCTCTTGAGCTCCACAGGCACCTCTTGATTCTTTTTTTTTTTTTTTTTTTTTTTTTTGGCACTATCCTTGTCTCAGTATATTAAACAGATGATAAATGCCACAACCAAATTGAATTTAGGATTTTATTCCTGTACTTGCAGGGCACAGAATTTTTGGGCACAGAATGTTTGACTGGGCAGATGATGGGACATATAAAGAGACAGAGATGACAGGGCATTGTTAGCCTTTAATCTTCACCATCTCTAGTTTTGTGCAAACACAATTTTGCTATTCCTCACATCAGCTCTTGTGTGGGAGGACATATTTATAGTTACCATTTCACAGAAAGGACGTAAACAGGTTGAGTTTTTCAAAGCCACACATTTAAGTCAATGGCATAACCAAGTTCCTGGCTTCTGCCACTGAACACGCTGTCTCATGCTGTGCTGTCCTACCTCAGAAAGCCCAGAATATTTTCCCAGAAACCAAACCAACAGCAGATCTACTGAATTATACAGCAATTACACTAAAGCCAAAAGAAAAAATTTAGAAAATAGGAACCTTCCTATGGCTTTTCTAACCAACCTACAGCACTGCTAGGGTAGAAGTCCATGCAAAGTTCAAAAAAAACCCAGGTTTTAAATGAAAAGGGAGAATTTTCTCTGAGACTTCTCACTGAGGAATTTGAAGAAGCCGATGTTCAATGCCTTAGAATAAATAAGCAAATAAATAAAAACAGTTAAAAAAGACCCTGCAACTATGCAGTTCGTRTTAGCTCATGTATCATTGAATTGTCTCTGCCATATACCTGACAGAAGCTTTGAATCTAAAGTTCTCTCCTCTGGTCTTCCCCAACAAACGCAGCATTTCTTCTAGCTTTTGTTATTTAGAGAAGCAAGTGCCCGCTGAGTTTTGCCCATTCTATTTTTGCCYGTTCTTCAGTTGGTAATAAAGACTAAAGGAGGATCCAGGTTGAGGAACCACTGCTGACACAGACAGGTATGTCTCCAGAGAACATCTAGACCAATAACTCAGTTTTAAATTCCTTAAGTTAAACACATGCAACTGCATCAATAAGCTACTTGTTTATTGACAGACTCTGCATCATCAAAGCACAGTTCGAGTACAAGTAACGCAAGTTCTGCTTAAAAAATATAAAGAAAATCAATATCAGGAACAAAGGCCATTGCAGTTTTGTTTGACAGCTCAGCTGCCTCACTCTTAGCTAGCCAGTCTTTCCCTTCATCTCCCCAAAGCATGCTTGGGATAGGTTAGGGTTGTGTATAATAGTATACTAGTGTTTACAACTACTCAGAGAGCCATGTGAAACACTTGTTCAGCAGCCAGACAACCCTCAATAATGAAGAAAATGAATTGCATTTCTTTTCTTGCAGTGTGCACCATTTATCAGACCATCCCTTAACTCTCCAGGCTAAGGTCAATCTAGCTTTTCATTAGGCTGAAGTCTGCTAAGATCATCAGCAGAAATGCCCCATGARAAGCTAGTATTTGTTTATTTCCTGGCTAATACATTGTAGAACAGAACAGAAAGGAGAAAACAAAGCCCACTTTTTATTATCACAGAATATATAATAGCTGAATATATTCTAAGTAATATATTTTAGCATGGAGCTATGGAAACCTTGAGATACTTACAGCTTCAACAGCTTTCAATCCAGTCTTTATATTGTTAACTTCCTTCTCCAGCTCTACCAGGCTGCATGAGAGACAGATATGTAGGAGTTAAAACAAAAGGGGCAGTGTTACACAGGAATACAAGAACTCTGTAGCAGAAAAGACCATTGGCCCATCAAGTCTGGTATCCGGCCTCTGGCACCAGCCATACCAGATGATGAGAAATGAGGGGAAGAGTGTCTGCGAATACTCTATGCTGCTTATTGTATGCGATGTAAGATCAGGCAGACCATGTCTGCTTGTGGTCACAGAAAAGACTGGGATTTTCCAGGCCAGAAGCAGGGGGTCACCCTCAGAACACCTACCCATGTAGGACTGTGAAGTGAGCCCAACTCTCCAGCAAGGAACATATGCCACATGGTTAGCTTACAATAATTGGCTGACTCATAGGCAGACACCCCAGCTTCATCACACATATCGTGATAATCTCAGATTAGCTCTGCATGTGACTCTTGACCCATCAGTTAACTACTGAACCTTATTAGCAATACATTTACATATAATTTTTGTCTCCTCATAGTTCAAACATTTTTTCCCTCTGCATTTCTATCACATGGCAGTCCTTGCATGCTATCATTACTAAGCATTTAACACTTTGCTTTTTAATAGATGCTTCCCTTGATCAGTGTTGTTCTGGATTTGTGCTTGCATAATATAAACAAGACTAGTTTTTCCTAAAAAATTACATGAAAAAGAACTTTTCATTCCTAGGTAGCCAGTTATTATTACTTGTAAGCCAGCAGGCATTTCCTCCAAGTATTTGGGAAGCAGTTTTCCGTATCTCAGAAAATACTACAAGGTCCTTAATAAATGCTTTCAGTATGAACCAGTATTTATTTTTTACTTACCTTTTATTAGCTGGAGTAGTACCCTGTAATAATCTGGGCAAATAACATGCAAAGGTATTTTTGAGCAGTGGATTGTAAAGAAAAATGATACTATTTGGAGGGGACAACTTATGTTGTTTTCATGTATTTACAGAAATGGAAAAAAAAATCACTGAAATTTGTGCAGAAAGTATGATGCTTTCCCAATTTCTATGTACGACTYATTTGTGCAAAAATTTGTATGATCTTGAAAACAGCCTACTATAGCCTCTGTTTCTAACTGACTCTAGCTGAGAAACAAACCTTCAATTATCCAGAAAAAATAGCAGGCGCTTAAGTGGCCAACCACAGAGCATGGTGAGTGAGCTGCAAGTAATAACAAGCCCAGTTAMAATATCCGATTCTGAAGTAAAGTAGATACGGATGTATCTAAATAAAGCGGTCAGTTTAGTTACCTAAATGTTTTTGAAGCTAATTTTTCTGCGGATGTACATCAGAATAATCTCAAGGATGTCAGCAAAGGCATTTCAGGTGCCCCACTTGGAAGGCTGGCAATGAGTTTGGGGCATAGCAATTTAAAACTACCAACACTGGTAGTTAACAAATTCATCAGGAATGTCAGCTCTGGTAACAAGGAATAGCATTGCACTTACTTGACTTTTGCTGCTTCTGGAAGGTGCTGCAACTCAGAYTGGATATCTAAGATATCTGGGTAATTCTTCTCAAAAATCATAATTAAGTAGTGTAGCAGTGTAATGTTCCTAAAACGGAGAAGGAAGAAATGAGAGAAGGAAGATGGTGATGAGAAGGAAAAAGGTGGGAGGAATGAAAAATATTTGGGTAGGAAACGTGCTTTAGTGAACAAAACAAATAGTAGATCAGCAGTTAGCTGCTCTGTCACTGAAAGAAAAGTATTGCAGACRAAAATGAATTAGCCCATTATGAGCCATCCCTCCTAAAACCTCAAGGAATATTTCACATTGCCTTGCTCTATTCGAGAAGCACCAGCATGTTTCCTTCATTTGCACAGTTGGTGCAACAGAAAAATGTRTATCACAGTACTAATTTGTCCAGAAACATTTTAGAAAATAAACAGCYAACAGTATCAACGTGTCATTAACACTTAAAGGAGAAGTGTGGTGCTCTTGGGTGCCATGTGGAATAGAACGTGAGTTAATGAAAAAGAGAAAAAGATTTTTGAAGTCTAAAGAAACTGCAAAGAAAGATTCCCATACTAAGAGTGACACAGCTATACCTGAAGATTATTCAAACCCACTACTGTAATGGCAGCTCATATAGGAGTGGAAAGAAATGAGATGCAGGAGAGATGCAGGATCAGGCTTTAAAAGATTTTTTAAAAGTAAATGGTGGATTTTGCTTGTGGGGAGAACAGCCAGCCAGAACAGCTGCTTCAGGTAGGTGTTACGTGGCTAAGTGACATGCAAGACAGGAGACAGCCACTGCTTCATACAGACCATACACCAGGAGTTGAGACCTGGAGAGAGCACCGAGTCTGCTTAGGACATTTAGTATTTGAAGAATCAAAGAATCAAGCTAAGCAATGTTAAGAAAGAGAGGAAAAAAAAAAAAAGTTTGACAGTAGCTATACAAGTATTAGCTTCAGAATTTGGAAAGGATATTCTGGCAGTTAAAATAGAGCTCTGTTAGTTCAAACTCTGTTAGGCAGAGATGAATCTCCTAGAGCTTCTTACTGGCATTACTCATTTTTTTGCAGTCTGAAATCAGTTTGTCACAGCTGTGGTTTCAGCAGGTTGAACAAGGCAAGGAAGGTGTGAGTTAGTAAGAACCAGCACTGGAGATTTYCAAGGAAAAAATTGTTAGGTGAGATTCTCTCCTCAGTCACAAAAAGATCCATTTTCAGAACCAGCACAGGGATATAGGGCAAAACACAGACTGTAACGCTACAAATACTTACAGCCCACATTGATAAATTGTAAGCACCACATCCCAATAACAGCTATCTTTCTTAATTGCCCTAGAAACAACAAAGCCCAGTCTCTCTGAGCTATGCCCTAGTCCTTGTGGTCCAGTATCAGTTACGTATTGCTAGCATTCTTCTGCATGAGAAATATATGCCATGTTTTTAAAGAAGATGTATAAGTGTGGTCTGAGTTTTCTGTACTCTACTTTTTGCAAAACCATGGCCATAAAACAAAAATATAAAGGTCAAATTCCACAGAAAGTCTTCTCTCCTGCCTCTACCCCCAAACCTTATTTCATTTATTTGTGACATACTATATTATGTCATCTTTGTACAGTGTTGCAGAAAAACAATCCAACAACAGACAGGCATTATCCAAAGAAATGGCAGACTTTGAATGCTGTGCTAATACCTGGTCTTAACTGTTCCGCAACCTTTTAGAGTGAAAAGCACTACTAAAACACCAATTGCCTCCGGAATTAAAAAAAAAAAAAAAAAAAATCATCATCACCAAGATAACAGAAGCAGCACAGTCACTTATTTAGGGTCTTCCAACCTACCTGTCTATGCTGGATTTGGTGTCTGCAATTTTGTTCAGGCTCGAGACTTTGAAGCCATACGCACTTCCCCTTTGGCCCTTGTTCATATAATTGCCAAAGGCCAGAACAACCTCCAGGAGTTGCTTCAGGCGCTTGCTGCGGATAAGTTCTTTGGATGCCAGAAGGATGGCTTGAAAAGATTAAAAATGGACAGGTTATTACACAGTGGTCTTTCTGGWTGTACTTGGGCCTACGATTTGAAGCACTCTAAAACGCTGCTCTTGCCAACCAGCAGATGCTCTAATTTGGATTGTCCAAACACTGTCCTCCCACCCTCCAAATGCACTGAATCAGATGAAAGGAAAGAAGGCACACTGCATTTAACATGTAGGCTGTTCTCCAGAACCCAGCAACTGGGCTGTTCTCCTAAATCTCCCACTCTAAAACACAGCTAGTAAGAAGAGGGGGAAGGCTTGAGCTCATCTGAAAATGCAGAGCAAAATACACTCACCTCCTTTCTGTGACAACCAAGGATGCTGCAAAAAATCATGTAACCTTCCTGGTGAAACATTTACAAAATACCACCTCTGCTCAGGCATCTGTCTTAACTGCCTCAAGGGCAAGGAAGGTGCAAGGGATGAGAGTGAGAAGGGATATGTGATCAGCAAAGACGACCAGAAAAGATTTTGGCATCTCAGCACTATCTGGTAGCACTCTGTCGCATCTGTCAGGTCACATCTGCAGTGTTAACACCCATGACATTCACTKTATTAAGCCAGCAGGTGTAACAAGAGTGTCAGATAGAATTTGTTTCCCAGCATATGACATATCCTGGATGCTGGCTCTGTGAACAGCACATGCTGTAATGGCACTTTCTTTGAAGATAAGGCTCTTTTGATGTGTCTTTCCCCTTTTCACAGCTACCAGCACAGGCTGCAACCATACCTTCTACTTTTGGCTTTGCTTCTGCCAGCCTCTCAGGAAACTTCTTCTTAAAGAATAATGCTTGAAGCCGCTGCTGATAGTGGTCGATCCTACACAAAAGGGAAAAGAAAGCCAACATTGAACTGGAATCATCTCTTGAAGTACAGCAGCAGCATGACACCTACACAACCTATTAGATGCTGAGTCCTGCAATACCAGTGCATGGCATTACAGATATAATTCCAACATCTAATGCTTCTTAATCAACATTGTTATGAAAACGGAGACTTCAAATACATTCTGAACACAATTGAAGAGTGGCTGAAACAACTCCCATTATTCTCAAAATATGAGATTCATGGGAGTAGCAGCTGAGCAGAATGCATCTTGGTTTGTATAACATGGTTGGAAAAAGGATAGATGATGAAGAGATGAGACAGCTGGATGGGAAAAGTGATCTATTCAAAATCCCAAGCCCTTGATATTTGGAGCTAAAGTCCTTTTTTAGAGAACAAAGTTAAAGAGAGGAGGCAGMTGTCTGCTTGTCAACAAGGGACTATTCCTAAAAGACAGCAGGGAGAGTGCTTATCACCAAGAAAATTTTGTAACATTGTGGGCTTCTGGCAGATGGATATAACACAATTCCTTACACCTTTCTCTTTAAGGCCAGATGATCCATTTTCAATAACAACTGCAACCACTTCCAAAAAGCCCCCAGTACATTTTCCCATAATGTTTCAAACAGACCTGCTCATTTCAAAGAGGAAACGATCCGCCCGGGCCATGCGCTCAATTTCGTGCTTATGCTCTTCCAACAGGTCAGTATCGCTCTTTTCAGGAACAAATTTCAGCAGCTAGAATGGCAAACAAACCAAAAACCTCCATGAGAGACCAAGGGAAAGGAAGAGCAGGAAAGAGGGGGACAAACAAAGTGCAGTGGTGAGAGACAGAGAGGGAGGGAAGAATGATAGTGGGACAGGGAGGAGAGGTCCCTTGAATTTCTATGCTAGCATGGAAAAGCATTAGTTTGATTCAGCCACATGACTGTGACTTCAAAGAAATGCAGCTGTGGCTATAAAAGTGACCTTGTTTAAACCTTTCCTTGTTGTTCTGTCTTTATTCCCCCTCAACCATTCCATTAGATACATTTTTAATTCCAACGGGGAATTTCCAATGGAAAGTACAGAAAAGGCTTGCATTCCCACAGCATTACTTGGAGTTTAGACTGGGGCAAATAAGAGCGGGATGTGTCCCAGCCAGGGGCCAGTGCCCATCGTGCCTATCCTGGGGTGCGCACAAAGCCTCATCTATCTCTCTTGGGTCTGCCCTACTCTGCAGAAACAATAAACAATAACCAAGCCGCTGGATGCAAGTCTGACACTGGCCACTATTCATGTGCTGACCTTAAAAGCTCATACTTTGACACATTTTTGACATATCTGGTGGTAGTTGTCCTTCGTTTTGGTTGTAAATATTGCCATGCAGAGAGCCTCAGCCCACACCCACAAGAAGAAAGCTGCCTGCAAGGCATTCCAACCACTTTGTCTGCTTCTCACCACTACTTCAATATTTCATCCTACACCCCAAAAATGTGATAATCAAAGGTGTGGAATATTAGACACTTTCAGAGACTTCTGGAGCAGTTATAGGTATTCAGCTAACGTGAATATCAGTACTTTTTTTTTTTTTWAAAAAAAAGCTTTTTGTGCATGTTTAATAGTATGACTGCACATACAAAATTAATCAGATTTGTCAGGGTATGATAATTCTTATGCCTATTTCTAAGGAATTCTACCCAAGATACCTGTGCTAAAAGGATCACCTTTTACTCTCTAATAAATGCCAGAAATTGGACAATAGTGATTTAATTGCTTCCTCTTCCCCATGCTACACAGTAAATTAACTGCAGAAAACAGTTCTCTGTCTCCTATTCTAAACAATCTAGTCAGAATAAAAGTCCCAATCTTCTTCCTGCTTTAATCAGAACCAGTGACCCACACTGCTTGGTTCATGAATATTTCCCAATGAAATACTGCACAGGAAGAGCAAGGAAGATTTAAAACAAAAATAAAATAAAATAAAAAAATTAGCATTATAAAAGAGAGGTGAGAAAGTTATGGGACAGTTACAAAAAGAAAGGACATGAAAGAAAAAATTGTACCAATAATAACCATGCATATTTTGCATCAGGAAAGGTACAGTGCTATGAAACCCAAAAGCCCTAGGGATCAAATTCAACCAGATACAGACAGAATTATATGAGGGAGGGGACACACAGGGAAACACAGGGAAAAATAGTTTTCTCTTGGGTCACCGCACAGCTCCCCTGACATGACAGGGCCATGTTCAGATCTACAGACACACTAGCACAGTAAGTACAGACATCTACCTGCTTTTGGTGGAAAAAATATTTCTGAGGTAGAGCTGCCTGCATTCGTTCTTACCTGCTCAAGCATGTCTTTGGCCAGGTCTTCTTGTTCATCCATCTTCAAGATGGCCTGTCTGATTTCTTCATTAGACAGCTTCAGCCTTTCAACAGTATCAATATTGGTCCATTAGTACAACGATTAAGTGACTTTGATAATTCAGACAACAGAAGACCTGAGAAGCTGTACTAAAAAAAAGAGATGTGAAAGAGCCATAGGAAGCTCYACTATGATGCTGCTGTTCTAGAGTACTCAGCAAGATGATCTAATCAGTTCCAAGGCAGAGATTTTCTAGATCATAATTTTTGTTTTCTTCAACTAATCAAGCATACTTGTAAAACTAGATGGTCCGTAGCAGTGATCAGCTCCTCACAGATCAAAAGTGATAGATGGCTCAACTTCCCTTATATTATATATCTTYCTCCTGAAGTTCTTTCACTGCTGCTTGAACCCCTCAAATCTATATGGATTTTTAGTGACTGTGGATAYAATTTACATCTCTGATGGTGAATATTACAGGATCCCCAAAGATAATTAGCAATGGCACCAATCCTTTCATCTGGAATCTGAGAAAAGAGGTTTTTTGACTGTGCTTGGTAAGTTCATTCTATCAGTACTCAGAGACCAATAAGGAACTGACAGCATGGATATATTCAAGAAGCGAATGGCTTGCTTCAAATTAGCATCTTGATTAGCGTGGCGTCTTAGTCCTGCCACGCACTGAAAATAAGTTCTTATTATCAGAACTATTAATATTATATTCTCTCTTCTCTTTGTGCATGTTCCATGGCAATATGTAATGAGTGGGGTAATCAATTACTATAAAGCAGGAAAACAATGACAAAAAAAGAATGAGTTCACCACTAGAAACCCAAGATAAACCAGAGCAATAAAAAATTCTTATCATACAGAGGCTGTTTGATAGATTAGCTGAAATGAACTTGCTGGTTCTCAGTGCAGGTGTTAGTGAATAAGTACGTGAGGGACAAATTCCACCTTCCTCCTCCTCAGCCCATGACACCCTCATTAATCATGCTCACAGAGGAGTGGAGGACTGAACGAACCGTAATAAAAGGGCCATCCACAAGAAAACCCTAATTCCGGGACTGAAGCAGARAAGTACAAAAAGAAATATTTGCAGAGTGAAGTCTTCAGTCTCCATGGACTTTCTACAATCAATATAATTAATTAACAGCAGAAAGGGAAAATGCAAATACAAATGAGAGACAGGCTGATGCATGAGCCAGAAAGTTTTTGCCTGCAGTGCTAAGAAATTCCATGTTGAAATTTCACGTTGCGATTGCCATTTGGATAGAATCACATTTTTGGAACTACGTAAAAGCAAAAGAGCTTTATTTTTACAGACAGGAAATATTACTAAATCTGAGAAACTTAAAACATTCTATTATTGCCCAATATAGCTAACAGCTGGAAACTAAAGTATGAATCAGCAGACATTCAAAAGTTTTCAAATATTACACCTTTTAACTAATTGCAGTTACTCTGCTGCTAGCTTGTCATCTTGTCTGCTTTTGACAAGGAGAGCTGACTGATACCAGCTGAGCTAAGACTACTGAATTTCCATAGAAGCTACATAATAAGCCATGTTTGAGTGAGATGGAAAGATCAGAAGCTTTGTAATGCAAAACTGGAAATCTTTTCCTTGAGGTCATCAGTTTGATTCAAGCTCAGTACAACAAAACTCAGTTCATGGGCTTCTATGTAGAGCTCTGCAKTCTCACTTCTACCTTTAGTAAGCATGAACTGTCAAGACCATGTTTGTGTGACCTTGAACCGTTCAAACCTTATAACCACATGACAACTAAGAAACATTTTAGTGGGTGTGGGCCTCACTTCTAGTAGACACAGATACCGATGCCCAGACAATTTGGTGCCTGCAGTTTTGCAACTGTTAGGGCTTTTTAATTCCCTTTAGACTGTACCTTTACATTTTCCCAAATCCAGCCTCCACATACGGAATATGTATAGTGATATAGGAGCTATAGCCTGTCAGAGGAGACAAACTGAGCCAACCCATGAACACCAGAACCCATGAACACCATTTTTTTTTTCCTGCTATTGCTGCTTTCATTAAAGATAAAAATATTAGGCTGCACTCCACGTTTTTCCATACATACAATTCAAACAACCACTATACTGACTTCAGACAGTGCAAGTTACTGTGTGTGTGTTGGTGATCCAGAGCAGGGGAGCAGTGAGCAGAACCAAATTGACATATTTGAGGTATGTGAACAGGACAGAAGGGGTAGCTCACATTGTTGCCGATGTCGCTACTCTCTGCAGGAGCCTGAGGACCTCAGACTGCCAAAGTCCTCTGGCTGGCGTAATTCATCAGCACTAAACACACTTGGAAACATATTCTGTTCAAAAATAATCGAGAGTCCAGAGGACAGATAGTTATACAAACATTTTGATTTCTTGGATGAGCCTGTGCCCTGCCATCAGCCGAAAAACATCTATTTGGAAAGGCTCAGCCCACAGAAGAGAGAAACACGTAACTTGCCAGCCCCGCACAGGGAAGCAGTTTAACTCAGTCACTTACACGCCTGCCATGTGGCCGTGGTGCCTGCAGGTGTGCATCCTAGACTCTTACCCATTCAGTTCTGAGTACAAAATGATTTACAGCAAATCAAGCTCACTCCTCTAAAGCCAGTTTGTTCCTCTACTGGGGCAGGCTGTGTTTCATGAGCTGTAAGCATCGACAGTACAAAACAGGGATCTTCCTAGTTAAAACCTGGCTGAAGGGATGGCCAAAGAATTGTTAATCAAGTGATTTTTACTGTGCTTTCAAAACTCCTGCCCAGCATGCAGTAGATTTTAAAGATGGCCAGTGGTAATGTGAAACAGATGTGCTATTTTTAAACCGAAACAGGTGAACTGATTAAAGAAGAAACTAAAGCAGATGGGCAAAATCTTTCCATTTAGAACTGAATAGAAGCATCTCTCAGAGCCTAAAGCTAGTATGAGACAGACAGCAAATTCAAGTGGAATTATGGCCCCAAAATTGACACTACAGAAGTTTAATCTCAGTATCCACTAGAAAGTCTGCATTGACTTTCTTACAAAGTATGTGGATCCAGAGAGTACATTCAAGCTGTACTCTCTGCTTCACAGTTCTTCAAATTAYGGGTCCTAGCGCATCAGAACTCAGGAAGTAAATGTGACCAGACACAGTGCCCTTTCCTCAGCTGCGGTACATTCATTCATAGCACAGATATCGACAGTAGAGGTTTTWTTGTAGCAGTAGCCTGACACTGGTCATATGGAAAGAAAAAAAGATCTTACTGAAAATACTCCCTCCTTCTCCCCTTACTCATACATCTGTTACCAGTCTACAGAAGCCCAACATCTTGAGTCATCTTTAAGCAATGTTGAAGCTCAACAACTACCAAATAATTTCTGATAGGGTACTTAGCCTGCCTCTCCCTATTCCCTCTGGCTTCATAAATAATCTCTATTGACTCTGCAGAGTAATTCATCACTAATCTCCACAGGACACCTCAGTTGATTTAACATCAGCTTCACTCATAGACATCAAGTGYTTTATTGTTTCGTGCTCTTGGAGGGAGGAAGCCAGCAACCTGACTCTGAAAATGCCTGGGAGACATGTTGCAGTTTTGCATCAGCTTCCTCTGCACACATCCAGCACTCACCCAGTTTTTCTCCTTAAAGATGGCCATCGACTTAAGTCATAGCAACCTCCCCCCACTTTATTCTTCCCTTATGGATCAACCCAGAGAACTCATCACTCATTGACGATCTCCTTTTGTAACAGAAGAAGTGAGTCACTTCATGGACTTGTTCCCTGGATCTTGCTTAGCTTTCAAGAAAGAAGAGTGGCTGTGTGCTACCAGAGAACCCTGAATGCAATCATAGCTCCATTAATCTCTCTAACCAAAGGAATCAGATTCCTCTTCTTCCTTTTACTTTGGAGAAAGGAAATAATTATCATCTTTYGAGACTACTCTCCTTTTCAAACATTTCCAAAAGATGCTAGAAGGAGAAGCTGTGGCAGTGCAAGACACGGACTGTTCGGAGAAAGAGCATGAGGAAAACAGTCCTCTCCCTCCCCTCACATATGTGCATGCCCACACACACAGACGCATGCGTGCACACGCACACACTTCTCATCCACACTTAACTTCACCCTAAGGCCAGTTTCCATGGGCTCATTCAAATCTTTTTTTTATTGACTGCAGATTTCTCCATCTTCACAGGCCCCTAGCCAATTTACTCCCATACTCAGCAACTGGACATAAACCTTCTCTMATTCCTGAGCTCTCCTAAAGTTCCGTAGAATAACTGCCAAGCTGCAGGCAGACGTTAAATAACTACATTTTAGGAACATACACTGTTGCTGCCCCATAAAGGCAGGAAACTCTCTCGACTCTCAAAAGTGTTCAGGAATGTCAAGCCTGGTCTAACTGCGAAGACAAAAACACAGCCACTCTCTTCATATCGTCTTATCTCAGTTGCTTATCTTGTCAGTGGAGAAGAGAGATGATGTCCTAACCTTTTGATAAAACAGAGCTGTAATATTTTGCCAGGTATGTCTTGTCTAGACCCAGTACATCAACATGCTGGGGGGGGGAACCCACCACATCATTGCCTTTTCAGCACTTCATTATGAAGGTATTACGCTAAAAGCATAAAGAAACAGGATCTTTCTTTCTTTTCCTTCTTCAGAGACAGCCTACAAGTCATCAAGCTATTCTACATTGAAAAGCTCACACTTTCCCATCAATGAGAACTTGAGAATGGCTAACTTCCCAAAGCAAGCAGAGCAAAGCAGAAACAATATTGGGGCCCCCACAAACTACAGCTCCAAGCTGGTGAGACAGTGGTTTGTTCTTTGTTGTAGACAGGACTCAACCCCCATCTACAAATTGCCAGTTCTGATCAAAGACAGGATGCCACTGGCTAATATGTTCAATTTAAACTTGGGGTTTATTATAATCTGAATAGCAGTTAAAGACTTTATTTTATAATGGGCCTTAATTTAGAGGGGGAGCAAACAGTAAAAACATAGTGAGAATGGTATTGGCTGAGTAGCTTGTACCCTAGATGTCTGGACTGAAACACTGTAGAAGCACCAAGGAGGTAGAGCTATGTGAGAAAACATTAGCATCTATTTGAAAATGCTGCACTACTCCTGTTTTCCTTATGGACAGATGCCCTAAGTTACAAACATCAATGAAGATGCCTGCTGAGCCTGATTCTCAGTGTCTAACTACAGTCATATTCACATTTAAAACTCTTCTTGAGCAGTCAGTTTCTACCTTCTGCTAGTATTGTATATATGACATTTTGCCAGTACTCACTTCCAGGGTCTTCAGAGGATTACGACTGACCAGCTGGGCCACAGCAGTAGCAAACACATCTCAGAACAATTCTGACATAATGGTTTTGCCAGGATCTTAACAAAGTAATTTGCTCAAGAAAGTGACACAAATGTTTGTTCAGCCTGCTTCTCAGGGACATAACCTCTCCACAGTAATTCACAGAGCAAGGCAACAGGAAATACATGTCTTGGGCATAAGCTAGTGTAAACATATTGTACAACAAAAATACTACCCATTACTTTACTAATGGACCAAGATACAAGCCATACTGGTGAGAGAGATCAGAGAAATTTCCAGCTGAGAGGTGAAAGCAGGGAAGCACATGGATCTGGAAAGGCTCTTCCAGACCACATAAGTTGGACAGTAAATCTCTCTCTTGCTGGAAACTGAAGACATCAGGAAAATCACGAGGGGTAGCAATTTTCCAATGTGACAAAAATAAGTGCATGTYGGAAACACCATTAAGAAAGCCAAACTCAAGAGTGGTGGAAGTCTGGACTGACCACAGAGAGATGGTTCCATGTGCTTGTCAAAATACGGCCTGCTGGAGATACTGCGAGATAAACTGAGCTAAAGCCCACTTGAACCTCTTACAGTTGGGCTATAGGACACAGGTGGCTTTTGGATCCATCAGACTCCATAACATAGGGACAAYTACATATTCCCACTGCAGGAAAACAAAGAGATGCGGCTATCAAGTAGCTGAAAAAGAGAGCTTTCATGAAAAGAGAGATGAGAATAGGGATGAAGGCTTACAAATCTGTTAAGTATCAGCAAAAATCATCTAACAACTGTGTTTTCATTTCTTTTCAGTCCACCATGCTCTGGTCTCTCTGTGAAAGAGAAAGGGATCTATTTCTTACTCTAGCTAGATTTTGGCTTGTTGGACCATATGAAATAYGAGCTCTGCCTGACCCCTTCTAACACAGTGTTAGTAAAACAAAAACATTTGAGTAGTGGAGGGAAAGAAAACCCAACCCATGCAGCTATTTTACTTTAAAGGACACGACAGTTTAGTGTAAACAAAGGGGGAATAAACTACAGGGATATAAGCACAGTAAGAGTCAATTGGAAACAGCTGTTGGCAGATCACATGGCAACCTGAGAGATGGGGCTGCAGTTGAGGATTGTGCAAATTCTCTTTGTTTGTCACCATTTTTATATCTCTTCTCACTGCATGTGTGCACACCCACATGYATACATGTGCAAGGTGCACTGTACGAGCAGCAGGGGCATGGCAGCAGCCAGGGATCACTTGGCTCAGTTTCTTCTCCTCAGGAAAGAAAACAAATGTCAAGAAGGAAGAAGCAGAGTTATGAAAAAACTGCAAAGGGGTCATAAAATCCTTTCAATTATCATCTTCAGCCAATTCCTCAGTTGCTAGTTTTAATGATAGATCTATAAAAACACAATGATCAGAAAAAGGCATGAATTTAGAAGGTGCATTTGAGTTCCCAAGAGTTTTGCTCTTATAGTGGCCTATAAGCATAGGTCTGGGGAGGAATATCAATTCTAGGTGAAGCTATAAGACTTTCCTGACATCCTGGGCCTTAATGCTGTTCAATCCAAATGTTAAGGATCTAAGCCAGTGACGGCCCTTGYGACAGGCATTTCCCATAGCATAGCACAGTAAAGTCAACAGGGCACCATACAAACCCGTGTGCTCCTTAGGGACAGTGAGCTCAGTCTCCAAAAACCATTCATCATTCACRCTAGATCTGCTAACAGTAAGATGGGGATATCTCTTGCTAGAGTAGCTGACAGTCATAAAACAATTTTTCATCTCTAGTTTCATCTCTGGTCTTCACTAGCAAGTTGAGGTGGGCTGGCCTGGCAGCACACCTGCAGTGAGCACATCCTGTACACGCTGTAGTGGAAGATTTATGCTTCAAGGCCACTTTGCTAAGGGCAGCAGAAGGGAACACRAAGCACAGAGTTTCTTCCTTTCCCTCTCCCTCTCCCCTTTTAAAGAAGATTCCTCTGAAGTAAGAATAAGCCAGCCTTGCAGGGCAGAAGAGGTGAACAGCAGAAAGACATGCACTGCTGCTGCCCACACTGCTCTTGTTTTGGCGATAGAAAGCATTTAAAAATAAACATTTAGTATCATCCCAAGACAAGGGCCACCTCCCTGGATCCTTCTCAGCCCAACCACCCACACACATTACTTTGTCACTCTAGGAACTGTTGCATGTGCTTACATGAGTTAATCCGAACCTCAGACACACTTCAGCAGGTCTGTCAAACAGCATGAAAATCCTGTTGTCCCTATACCTCCCCCCTCCCTGTGCCCCAGCCTGCAGTCAGCTGCCAACACCAGCAAAGACACGCAATAGGCAACTACTGCAGAGACAGAAATGTAAACCTTCCCCTATAGCTGGCTTAGATGGTGCAGGGGGTCCTGTTGACATTCAGGCTAATGCCACATAAGTAGCATAATGAGAGCCTCCATGGGTTTCACTAAGCAATGGAAAGAACTCATTCCRGTCCTGGTGGTCTGGTTGCAGCTTTGCTTTTAACCATTAGCTTGCTTAGGCACACAAGCAATCATATCCATATGAGCCTGCATTTTCTGCTGATCAATGAAACAGTTTTCTTGCTCAGCGCTGCCACAACTTTCCCAGTGCTTCTCACTAGCCCTGGCAGGAAAGGCCAGCACAGATGGCAGATCTAGCAAATCTGGGTGGAAGTATCTGGGCAGATCTGCTGTACTGTGACACACATCCAGCACAGTCCTCATGTTGGTAGAAAGGCATGAAAATCATGCAGAGGACCCTGATGTCACAGCATCTGAAGACACACGCAGGAGCATGCCAATGCATCTTCTGGCTTCCAAAACTTATAAATGTAAGATGTAATTCTTCAGTATCTCTAACATTTGCCACAGTCAGAAATGCCAAAGATCAACTCTACTCTCAGCAATGAGCTATCCTAGGGACATGATCAGAGGAACACTTAGAAAAACAGACAGAACAGAGCCATATGACACACACAGAGCATGGGGGGAACACATCACTTAGAAGGAAGTGGCAGCACTGCCAACTAGCTGCTTTCATCTGCTTATAAGTACTGATAGGTTTTTGATCATGAAAGTCTTTAAATACTTCCTAGCTTTTATGTCTGTATTTTTAATGTACAAAACATGTGTATACTGACTGAGCTAACACTTCACAGAGGTAGGGTGCTTTTATGATACAGCAAGAGAGGTATCTCTGAAACTCTGCACAGGTGTTACCAGCAGATCTAGGTGAGAAAACGAACATGTTCATATGCTTAAGTCTTGCCTTTACATTAACCACAGCATACACTGTGAGCTAAGGCTTCGCACACTTACTTGGAAAGGAGAATGACACAATTCTGGGCCCTCCGGCCATCAATCACAGAGAGCTCTTTCACCTTTCGTGTGGAGAGGTAAAGGTCTTCTGTTGAACCCATCTCTTTCTGCATATAATTCAAAAGTGGGGGGAAAACAATCAGTATCATGTTTTTCCTTATCTACTCACCCAACACCAATATACTGTGTGAAATGGAAAAAAAAGCCATCCCAACTTTATAGGAAAACCCACCCACATAGAATAGAAGACGAGGAAGACAGAAAGACATAGGCAGATCCTGTATTACTAGACAAACCAAAGCCATTCATTATCTCCTGTAAGATCATCTTGGATTGCAAATACTAGCTCTGATTCTGATCTATTGGACTCACCTCACTAGCAGTTACATGAGTCTAAAAATAGCATGACAGGAAAACCATGTTATGATAGAGCCCACCGATCTCTCAGGACATTGCTTAGAAAATGCCTCCTACGTGGCAGGTTACATGGCATTTTTGAAAGGCTGCAGACCAGCAATGAAAGAGCCTTCCATCACCTTGTAAGGCTGTCACTGGTACACAGACCAGTCCAATCTACATCATATGAAAGAGCTAAATAGTAGGGCAGGATGACATTCATCCAACCACATGCAGATTTGACCATTTAGTAAGCTACATCTGAGCTAGCCTCCTCTCCTGAAGGCAAATTATTACCATTAATCAGAGAGAAGTAATTCTTTGTCAAAGGGGTCTGTAAGTTCCAACTGTCAAACTCATCACCTGGAAAAACTCTGGAAAGAAGAATTCGGCTGAGCACATGAACAGAAACTAACTGCGGATCTGCTCGCACCATCCAGGAGCTTCAGTCTCCTTGCCCTGCCTACACACCAGAGTCATAGGTCTTGCTGCACTTCCACAGATTGGCTTTCTGTACATACTTTGAGTATCTTTCAACCTTTCCCTAAAGCAAAACAGACATGATGACACAAGGTGGTAATCCCAGAAAATAGATCTCTATTTCTATTTCCCATTTCTCTACTGGTAACAGGATAGTGTTTTCCCAGCTAGTTGCGTCTGGAACAACTTCAGAATGCATCCATGATATCCATGTTGTCATATCTAGAGATTTTAGCATAATTAATATAATCTAGCTTTGAATGCATCCATCAAATTAACCATGAGACATCTTTCTCGGGACTTAAGAGCTTTTGGTCCATCTACCCCAGTATCCTATCTCTAAGAGCAGCCAATGGAAATGGRTTAAGACATACAAGACATACCACAGCATATGGTTGTACTTCCAGAGTTCACTTTCAGCACCCAAAGCTCTGCAGTTCAGKCCTTATGTAAATCAGCTTCTGATTTAACTTATTAATTGCTAATACAAAGTTTTTGAAGGGTTTACTACTCTCCTGATTCATCCATTTCAATAGATTTTTACATTATTATATTTGACAGTTATAAGTAAGTCACAGAGATTCATCCTGTTATTTCTCATTTAATTTCTTGGTACATTCCCTTACAATGAGCCTATGCTCTTCTYGGGTATACAAAGGATTTATGCAGCCATGCAAAATGTGCTGCAGTGGCCCACCGCCAAAACTGAGCATCACTTACAAACAAGTACAGCTGACTAGCTGAAGACACATATGCATACATACACTATGGTAATGCTGGATGCACTCAAACACATTTTTCTGATAGAAAAAGATTGTAATGCTACTGGTTACGTCAAATAAGAGTTTCCAAGGTGGAAGGTCATGGTAGGAATATAGGGGCATTTGGCAAGTTTACGAGTTATGAAATAATAACTAATAAAGATGGAAAGCAGTGTATTCCCAAGACATCATATCTGACATGCAGAATGTCAGAGTTTTCCAGAGTTTCCTCTATTTGCCGGAAGAATGGAAGAGGAACAGGAAGATAAATAGCTATGGAGCAAAAACATTTTTCGTTTGTCTGTGCTTTGCTTCTGRATTGTAAGCTTTCCTGCACCTCACTAGCTAAAACTTGCAGACAAGCACACCTGTTAAACATTACTAGTACTCAGCCAAAGCAAAAAAAAAATAAACAACAACAAAAAAACCCCACAATTGTTCAAGGTGTTCACTGTGCTCTGGGTTTGTGTTCAGGTGATCTTCCTAAACACACACACAGCAATCCCAACCCTCTAACTTCCATATAGATGAATCCTTGAACTATTCAGACATAGCCCACCCCTTGGTTATAGCTGGGCTGGTCCAATCTAGAAGTATACTCTCTTTTACTCATWATGAGGAGAGAGATATTTATAGATACTTTGGGTTGCATAGAAGCAAAAGCAGGTGAGGCCTCAGGTGACTGCACCTTTAGTTGAAGGAAGACAGATTGTATGCAGACTATCTGCATTTTCTTAAACATAGAAAAAAAGGAGTGAGGGGGCAGTAATGATCAGTTTTTGTCACAAAGGCCAAGCACACAAATTAAGAATAGTTGGATCTGTTTTCAGCCTAGCAGACAAAGTCCTTAAGTCCTCCTCCATATTTTTTATCAACTTTTAATGTAGGACAATCTTTTGTTTTGTTCTTCAAAGAGAAGATTTCAGATATTAATTACAAATTCAAAAAACATCAAAAAGCATCCTTTGTTGGGATGACTAAAGATGTGGAACATGTTCCATATATTGCAGCTCTGTTTCAAATACAGTTTGGTTTTGGTGATCTGCAGAACATATAATCTGGTATCGCTGTAGCACACTAAGTTCCAGCAATTATCAATACTTTAGGGAACTATTTCTTCTACACAGACTTGTTTCATGGTCTGCCTTGTCAAGATGAAAACCAGTAAATGGCCYAGGGCCATGTAGCTTTCCCCAGTGACAGAGGTTCTGACCAGAGGTTTCAAGCACAGTTCCCTGCACAGTCATAGTGAGGACTGCTGTTTTCCACATTTTCCAAACCCACCAAAGACACTTGTGTTGACACCTGAACAATCCTCTTTCAAGAGCCTTGTTCTTCCCAAAAGTGTCTCCCATGATGAATAAAGTGAGAGGCAGCCAGTTGAAGATGCATAGGCAGTCTGATTTCTCTACTTCATTGAAACACCACCTCAGTCTTTCACTGAGTTTTCTAAGGGTTTTGACAGTCCTAAATGAAGTAGACTTCCCTCCAGTCTAAACCTTTTCCTTTYTAACTGACACAAATCCTTCTTCCCAACCTTAGACACAAGAAAGTTTTTCTTTATCAGGAAGTTTCTGGCCAGTGAACAAATCTGGGGACTTCAATCCTGTCTGAAGCAGAGGCATCACAGATGGGAACAGTGCGAATGAAGGAATGAGTGTAGTGCACTACARCACTACAACAAAAGGACTATTGGTATAGTTAAGGAGAATTCCATATCCACATTGTTTCTGGTCTTTTTGCTCAGGATCATCAAAAGGGGACTACAAAGAYGCCAGCAGAAATTAGAAACAAGCAGCTAACTGCAAGAATGGGAATTGCTCCTTCCTATCACAGAGCTAATACAACTAACAGAGCTAATACAACTAAGGGGATCATTCTTTTACCACCTTCCCCACCCAAAAAGCAGACATGGCTGGGCATATGAAATGCTGGCACGAGGTGAGCTCATAGCACCAGAGCGGCATGGTAAGGGATTCATCCTCCCCACACTGCAAGGGGCTCAGGAGGCAGACATGGATACTCACCTGYTTGCAGGAGGAGGGGTTAGTTAGCAGGTCCTATGCAGGCAGCAGTCGCAAATAACAAAGAAGGAAACATGCCAAAGTCAGTCAGAGAAAAAGATACCAAAGTTCAACAAGGCAGCCGAATTTAGAAACATGCTGTATTCTAAAAGAATAAAATGCTTAGCAGCTAATACTGGACCAGATGGTTTAAAGGCATTTCAGCATTTCTTTGTATATTTTAAGCCAGCAGRTGTTGGGAAATTAGAGTTCTAGATCTCTTTCTTTCTGAAATGAAAACAAATCAGTCTCCAAATCATACATCCCTTCTGTCTTAAAATACTGATTAAGATGATGCTTAAAACCTTTATAAATCTAGTCCAGAGCCTTACTGAAAGAATTGCCAAGGTTAAAATTTGAGGGTCAGTTCTCCTCTCCTGATGCACAGGCACTGTTTACCATTAATATGAACAATTTGCTTTAATAGCACATTTTACTGTTGAATGACTGTTAGCCAAGTATCTCAAAAGTATTCAGTAACCATTAAATAAGTCTCACAGCATGACTGGATGATAGACATCAATTATTTCATATCATATTCCATACTACAGGAAAAATCACATCACTGAATCAAAAGGTCAATATTATACAGTCAGATTGTAGCAAAGTCAAAAGACAAGTGTGAGAACTTTTGGTCCAGCATTCTGTAACGCGGGATAATTTTGCTTTCCCTCATAGCCACAAAAAAAAAAAA